>NC_052059.1:69192299-69498132 GCF_903992535.2 Arvicola amphibius
TCCTTGGGCAGCTGAGGAGAGGGAGCCTGAAAAGGCCAGTTCCTATAGCCATACTGATGAATTTTTTGCATATCACCATAGAACCTCCACCTGACGATAGATGAAGAAAATGACAGAGCCCCACCTTGGAGCACCGGACTGAGCTCCCAAGGTCCTGATGAGGAGCAGAAGGAGAGAGAACATGCGAAAGAAAGTCAGGACCGTGAGGGAACCTCCATCTGGCGACAGATGGGGAAGGTGACTGAGCCCCACATTGGAGCACTGGACTGAGCTCCCAAGGTCCCGATGAGGAGCAGAAGGAGCGAGAACATGAGGGAGAAAGTCAGGAACTAGAGGGGTGTGTTCACTCATGGAAATGGTGGGACAGAACTAATGGGAGATCACCAACTCCAGTTGAAATGGGACTGATGGATCATGCGACCAAACCTGTCTCTCTGAGTGTGGCCAACAGCGGGGGCTGACTGAGAAGCAAAGGACAATGGCTCTGGGCTCTGATTCTTCTGCATGGATGGGCTCTGTGGGAGCCTTCTCAGCTTGGTCGATCACCTTCCTGGACCTGGGGGGAGTTGGGAGGACCTTGGTCTTAGCATAGAGTGGGGAACCCTGATGGCTCCTTGGCCTTGAGAGGGAGGGAGGGGAGGTATGTGTGGAGGGGAGGGGAGGGAAGGGGGAGAAGGAGGGGTGGGAAGGGGGAGGAGGAGGAGGAGGGAAGGAGACGGAAAATTTTAAATATAAAAAAAAAATAAACCATGGGGAAAAAAAAAGAATACACATAAATAAATGGGACATTTTTTTTTCATTTGAAAAAAAAATAAACCATGAGAAAAAAAAAAGATGAACATGGGATGCACTCACTCATAATCGGTTTCTAGCCATAATTAAAGGACATTGAGCCTACAATGTGAGATCCTTGAGAAGATAATAAGAAGAACCTCCACCTGGCGATAGATGAAGAAAATGACTGAGCCCCATATTGGAGCACTGGACTGAGCTCCCAAGGTCCTGATGAGGAGCAGAAGGAGAGAGAACATGAGAAAGAAAGTCAGGACCATGAGGGGTGCGTTCACCCATGGAGACGGTGGGACAGAACTAACGGGAGATCACCAACTCCAGTTGGATTGGGACTGATGGAACATGAGACCAAACCGGACTCTCTGAATGTGGCTGATGGTGGAGGCTGACAGAGAAGCCAAGGACAAAGGCGCTGATCTTTGACTATTCTGCATGGACAGGCTCTGTGGGAGCCTTCTCAGCTTGGTTGATCACCTTCCTGGACCAGGGGGGAGTTGGGAGGACCTTTGTCTTAACACAGAATAGGGAACCCCGATGGCTCCTTGGCCTGAAAAGGGAGTGAGGGAGGGTATGGGGGAGGGGAGGGGAGGGAAGAGGGAAGAAGAGGGGAGGAAAAAATACAAAGTAAAAAATAAAAGTATCTGTTATCTGTCTGTCTGTCTGTCTGTCTGTCTGTCTGTCTGTCTGTCTGTCTGTCTATTATATCCCTGACATGACATTATGAGACAAGGAATCTCCAAAGATTCCATTAAGTTCATTTTCTCTTGGCCATCTGATGCTGGGAATACAGCCTTACCCTTAAAAGTAGTTTGTTTTCTCAGTGAGACTTTTTTGGAGAAAACTAAATTTTCATTTGCAAGTGGTTATCAATCGCAGATAGCTTCTGGTTTAGGATGTGGCATGTATTCACTTCTTTCAGCTCTAGAACCCCATCTTGAGCAGACCCATCAGACCCTGTGCACGCTGGCATACTCTCTCTGAGTTCATATGTGCATTTGTTCTCTGGTATTTAGAAGGCCTTATTATTTTCATGATGTTCTCCATTTTCTTTAGTTATTTTTGCTTCTCATTCTACATGATTCCCTGAGCCCTGAGGGGAAGGATTTGATTGATATAAGCAATTTAGGGCCAAGTGTTTCATGTCTTTCACTCAGTATAATGTGTGGTTGTGGGTCTCTTGGGTTTGTCCCCACCTACTGCAGGAGGAAGCTTCTCTGATGATGGTTGAGCAAGACACTGAACTATGAATATAGCAGAATGTCATTAGGAGTCCTTTCTTCACCAGAACAGTAGTATTTGGTTTTTGCCTAGGTCCCTGAGTTATCTAGTCTCAGGTTTTCAGTCACCAAAGCAGTATTGAGTACAGGCTCTATCTCATAGAGTGGGTATGAGATCAAATCAAATATTGGTTGGTTATTTCCACAGGCTTTGTGCCACCATTACCCTAGCACATTTTTCAGTAAGGACATCATTGTAGATCAAAGGGTTTGTGCCTAGCTTGTTGTTCATGCTTTTCCTTTGGCATCATGCAAGGTACCAATGCTAAAGATGTTAGTATGTAAGGGTGAAGGCTCTACGTAGACACCAGTTTGAGTTTTTCATGTTCACTGCATTGTATAGGTGTTGTCTTCAGTAATAAGGCCTTGCTGTCAGTTTGTGGAAAACAACCTATAATCTTGACAAGAGCCTAGTTTATTTGGGGTTCCCCATGGGACCCTTTGGTCAACAACTCAATTAGATGTAACCCAATCCTTGTACTGGAAGCTTCATTTGCTGTCAAGAGATGACCATTATTTGGTGATCTTATTTAGATTCCCTTCATATATGTGTACATTCGATGAAGCTTCTACTGTATTAGTTTTTCATAGCACCCCTCAAGTGGACCTTCATCTGTCTCCACCTGGAGTCCTTCCCTCGTCTCCATCTATCTATCTGTATCTATACCCCTCTCCTTGGGAGATCTGTCTGTCCCTGTCTCCCCATCCCTCACTTTATATCTAACCTCTGTGATTCTACAGATTGTAACTTGGCTATCATTGACTTAACAGCTCACATCCACATATAAGTGAATACATATCATATTTGTCTTTTTGGGTTTGGGTTACCTCACTGAGGATTTTTTTCTGGTTACATTGATTTACCTGTGAACTTCATGATTTCATTTTTTTTAACAGCCAAGTAATATTACATTGTATAAATGTATTATGTTTTATTTATCCATTCATCTTTGAGGGGCATCTAAGTTATTTCCAGTTTCTGGATGTTATGAATAGAGTAGTAATAAACATAATTGAGCAAGTGTCTCTGTGGTAAGATAAAGCATCCTTTGGGTATATGCCCAAAAGAGTGGTAGAGATGGATCTTAAGATATATCGATTCCCATCTTCTTGAGGAATGGCCACCTTGATTTCCCGCCAGCAATGGATGAGTGTTCCCCTCATTCCAGAGTTTTGCTAGCATGAACTGTCACTAGTGTTATTGATTTTAGCCATTCTGATATGTGTAAGATGAAATCTCAAAGTAGTTTTGATTTAACATCCCCCGATGACTGAGGGTGTTAGATGTTTCTTTAAGTTTTCTCAGCCACTTGAGTTTTTATGAGGTGACCTTGATTATTTTATGTTCTGGCCCCACTTCATGTTCATACTAAGCTTCCTGAATGTGGGCATAAAGTGATCAACCAGCTTGTGGATTTTGCCACCAAACTTTTCTTGTCTGCTTTCATACCTTCCTTGCCAGGACAGACAGTTTCTCTTAGAACTGCAAGCCAAAATTTGTTGCGAATTAGGTCAGTACAATAAATAACCAGGCCAGCTCAAGAGTAACAATTATATTTTAATGGTTATAAGGGGAAACTCATGCTACAAGAGTGGGAGGTCCAAGTTCCTATCTGTCCGGCGGGAGCCACACAGAGAGCGAGCACACCTGGGTCCTCCCAGTTTTTCTTCCTGGGCTCCAGGTAGTGATGTCTTAACTAGATGTGATTGGTTGACGGAGTTTTCCTATCATCTCCCCCTTTTGTTTAAACAAGGTTGATCCAAATCCAATACAACTATATACAATAGGAACAGATACCAAATATAAAATTACAAACAATAAACAATATTAAGCAAGGAATGCATAATAAAAGTTTCACTAAACATTTTATTTCAAGGAGTCTAAATATTGCATTGAAATTAAGCTTGTCTAAATCATGCGGAAGGTAACTATAATTATCTAATCTTCAGCTCCATTGAAGAACTGAGAAGGGAAACAATATTACTTGAGTAAACAGGAAGTGCCATCGAGAAACTTCCAAAATGTGCAACAAATGACAGAGACAACTGGCTACTGGGCAGTCACCCAAAGTCTCATTTGCAATGTTGAAGCAGCCAACTTTTCTAAGGCCAAAGTTGCCATTTTCAAAGGCAAGAAAGATTTTCAAACTATCTTACCCTGTCTTGGCAGGATATGACAGTCCTGTTTTATCTATTCACGGATACTATGTATCTCTGTCAGTGGTTGAGGTATGGGCATTTCTTTGCCCAAAGGTCGGTTCTGCCAAGAAGAAAAGATCCAGGTGGAGTGTCTTTGGTGCTCAACATTCTCTCAGGAATAGATCAGTGTTGCCAGGAGCGATTGTGTCTCACTACCATGGGACTCTAAGTTAGATTAAAGGCCATTTTCTACAGCTCTTTGAAGAGGTTGAAGATTATCTATCTATACTGAATATAATCTCTATGTATCTAAAGAACCTGATTAGTCTAATTATAATATGACAAACATAGATGACTATTGATCTGTAATTCTCAATACCTATCTAACTTAAAGACTAAGACAATAAACAGCTGTGCAATAAATGAGGACAATGATCTTCAAATGTAAACAATGTATAAGTATCTTGATAAGAGGTAGTAATGTACACTGCAATATGGTAAATATATATATCAATACATAAACATGTTTTAGACAGAGGTAGAAGCATACATGCATACAATATTCAATATAATTTAACTTTGTATCAATATAAAAGAATCTATACCAATATAATTGTCTAAAACAATAACTCACAAATACCAATCTATTATCCCATCATCCAATTTTCCTTTTTGTTTTTCAAAAAGATCCCTGAGCTTATAAAATTCCTCCCCCAACCCTCAACCGTATACCAATTATAATCAACCCCTAAATGATGTCCCTAAGCCTGAGGGCAAAGTTTGCTGGGAGAGGGGACATTGAGGGGAGAAGAGGGCGGAGTGCATGGGGATGGCTATGGGGCTTGGAGCTGAGTGCTGAGCTGGGACAGTCTATGCCCAAATGAAAGCGGCGTGACTGGCCAAAGTTACCAGAGACTCTAGTGGCCCCATGTTGGGCATCAAGTGTTGTGAATTAGATGAATAACCAGGCCAACTCAAGAATAACAATTATATTTTAATGGTTATAAGGGGAAAGTCACACTACAAGAGTGGGAGGTCCAACTTCCTATCTGTCCAATGGGAGCCATGCAGAGAGTGAACACACCTGGGTCCTCTCAGTTTTTGTTTCTGGGCTCTAGGTAGCCACACCTTAACTAGATGTGATTGGTTGACAGAGTTTCCCCATCAAAAATTAACCTTTCTGCCGAGTAGTACTCTAATATGTATATATTCCACACTTTCTTTATCCATTCTTCCACTGAAGGGCATCTAGGTTGTTTCCATGTTCTGGCTATTACAAATAATGCTGCTATAAACATAGTTGAACAAATGCTTTTGTAATATGATTGATTGGGCATCTCTTGGGTAAATCCCCAACAGTGGGATTGCTGGGTCCTGGGCTAGGTTGATCCCAAATTTCCTGAGAAACCTCCACACTGCTTTCCAAAGTAGTTGCACAAGTGTGCATTCTAACTAGCAATGGATGAGTGTACCCCTAACTCCACATCCTCTCCAGCAAAGGCTATCATTGGTGTTTTCGATTTTAGTCAATCTGACAGGTGTAAGATGGTATCTCAACGTTGTTTTGATTTGCATTTCCCTGATTGCTAAGGAGGTTGAGCATGCCCTTAAGTGTCTTGTGGCCATTCGAACTTCTTCTGTTGAGAATTCTCTGTTCAGTTCAGTGCCCCATTTTTTAATTGGGTTAATTACCATTTTAAAGTCTAGTCTCCTGAGTTCCTTATATATTTTAGAGATCAGACCTTTGTCAGTTTCGGGGTTGGTGAAGATCTTTTCCCAGTCAGTAGGCTGCCTATTTGTCTTAGTGACAGTGTCCTTTGCTTTACAGAAGCTGCTCAGCTTCAGGAGGTCCCATTTATTCAATGTTGACCTTAATGTCTGTGCACCTGGGGCTATACGTAGGAAGTGGTCTCCTGTGCCCAAATGTTGTAGAGTACTCCCCACTTTCTCCTCTAACAGGTTCAGTGTGTTCAGATTGATATTGAGGTCTTTAATCCATTTGGACTTGAGTTAATTTTGCATGCAAATGGATGGAAATAGAAAACACCATCCTGAGTGAGGTAACCCAGACCCAAAAAGATGAACATGGGATGTACTCACTCATAATTGGTTTCTAGCCATAAATAAAGGACATCGAGCCTATAATTCATAAAAAGTCCTAGAGAAGCTAAATAAGAAGGTGAATCCAAAGAAAAACATATAGTTATCCTCCTGGATATTGGAAGTAGACAAGATTGCTGGACAAAAAATGGGAACTTGGGGGTGGGGTGGGATGGGGGATGGGGGGATGGGGAGAGAAAAGTGTGAAGTGGAGGATGGGAAGAGCTTGGGGGAATAGGATGGTTGGGATATAGGAAGGGTGGATATGGGAACAAGGAATTATATATCTTACTTAAGGGAGCCATTCTAGGGTTGGCAGAGACTTGACTCTAGAGGGGTTCCCAGGTGTCCAGGAAGATGCCCCCAGCTAGTTCCTTGGGCAGCTGAGGAGAGGGTGCCAGAAATGTCCAGATCCTATTGCCATACTCATGAATATCTTGCATATCACCATAGAACCTTCACCTGGCGTTGGATGGAGAAAATGACAGAGCCCCACATAGGAGCACTGGACTGAGCTCCCAAGGTCCTGATGAGGAGCAAAAGGAGGGAGATCATGAGCAAGGAAGTCAGGACTGTGAGGGGTGCATTCACCCATTGAGACGGTGGGACAGATCTAACGGGAGACCACCAAGTCCAGTTGGAATGGGACTGATGGAACAGTGGACCAAACCGGACTCTCTGAATGTGGCTGATGGTGGAGGAGGACTGAGAAACCAAGGACAAAGGTGATGAGCTTGAACTCTACATCATGGACGGGCTCACTGTGAGCCTTGTCAGTTTGGTTGCTCACCTTCCTGGACTTAGGGGGAATTGGGAGGACCTTGGACTTAACATAGTGAAGGAAACCCTGATGGCTCTTTGTCTTGGAGAGGGGTGGAGTGGGGGTATGGCTTGAAGGGAGGGAAGGGAAGGGGAAGGAGGAGGGGAGGAAATGGAAATTTTTAATAAAAAAATGAGAAAAAAAACTTAAAACAGATTTTTAAATATCAAAAAAAGAAAGAATTAGCTAGAAATATACATAAGCTAAGAGGCCAAACAACATTGTAATTCATATAGTTTCTGAGTGATTTTTTTCAAGTCTGGGCTGCTAGGAAACGAACAAGCAGCCTCTGCCAGCGTCTTCTTTTCCCATTTCCCGATCAGATCACTTGTATACATATAGTCTCCTCTTCACAGCTCCCCATAAGCAGTCAAGGGTTCCATTTTACTTTCCTGATTTCTATAGATACTACAGAGTATATACTTGTGTCTGGAGATTTGGATCTAGGTGCCTCTGGAAAAAGCAATGTTCTATATGAACATTCTAATGTTCTTTCTGGGTTTGAGCTATCTCACTGAATATGATCTATCCTAATTTTATTTTTCTTTACGGCTGAATAGCATTTCACAGTGTTTATATACCACATTTTTGTTATTCATTCGTTGGCTGTAGGACATTAAGGTAATTTCCATTTCCTGAGTATTGTGAAAAAATCAGCAATAAGTATGGCTGAACTGTGGCGAACCCCCCTGCCCAGCAGGGAAGAATGACCACCGAGTCGAGGATTCTTCTCAAATCACGCTTTATTGGAGCCTCTTGGTTAAAGGGAGAGCAGGAAGCGAGGGGCCTCGTGGACTAAGCGGCAGCTGCTTATACAGGGGGAATGGACATGGGTCGTGCCTGCGGGAGGTTCTGTCTAGAGCCTTGCCTAATATGGAGTTGTTTACTCAGCACTGCAGGGCCTCAGCAACATCTTGTGATGGTGGCCAGCAAATCGGCTCCCTGCAGTTCCCCCTTTTAGTTTTTATAGCAAAGTAGGCTACAAGGGGTCTTATTCCCGTTCTGGCTCCCACCTCATGATGTGGGGGCCAATCAACGGAGGCCCAGGCTTGTGGTATTCCTCCTGTGCAATGGGCCAAACCCCTAGGAGGTGCAAAGGCAGTATCTCAAGCATTGTCTCAGCATACCTTCCCTGGTGCAATGGGAACTAGCCCTACAGAGGTGTAAAGACTATGCAGGACAAATGCCTACTGGTTCTTAAGAACTGATAACCATATTTGGGGAGAGTCACCACACTCCAAAGTGGCTAAGGCCTGTAGGACAGCAACCTTATCTCTATTTGTTTGAGCTCGAAGATGGCAAATCAGCCACAAGCAGACCATGCATCCTCCCAGACAGCATGCCAGAAATATCCCAACCCCCACCCATTCCTTAAAAAAGGAGAAAGCAGAATATAGCCAGTCAGAAAACTGTTCAAGGGTGATGGGCTGGACACGAGTATTATTCAGGATAGTGATCTGGAACAATTGATTGTGGAGTAACAGCTCGCTTCCCCTGACCAGTTCCCCTCCAGATACTCCCCAATTCTTTGTGACTCCTTCCTGGAATTGTTAAAGATAAGAGAAGTAATGCACACATGTTTCTGATAGGAGACAAATCCGATCTGGACCAGACGGGTCAATTCATCCACCTGAGTTTGCACATAATCTATCCTCTGATTGGCAGCTATTATGCCAGAAAGGATATGATTGTTGATTTTATTCTGGGTTTCTAATGTATCAGCTGTTCTTGAAACCATGTTGTTAATTGTGGTCGCCGTTTGCACCTGATTAGCCATGGCTATGAACTCTTATAGTTTTGGTTGTGAGCCTAGCCTTTAATGGCTGAGCCATCTCTCCAGCCCCGTGACTCTGATATGCTACCAGAAACATTAAGGAGCCAAGTCCTAGTTAATTGTAGCGTGGCCAGGGCTGAGATATCTGCAGTGGCTCCTACTTTATTAGAGAACAGCCATTGATACCAGGACCATCCTGATCCGATAGTAGAATTTTGATTAGACTGATTATAAAGGTATTGGTGACGCCCTAAAACGAGTGGCATTTTTAGGGGTGGATGCACCTCCCAATGGTACCATGGACTCCACTCTCATGGCCAAGGTGGTAGCATTGATAGATGTAGCATTACTGGACCCTCCTGACCCTGAGGTGGCACCCTGAGTCACCTGGGCTAATGCTGCACCCAGGGACCCTAACCCAACTTTACTCTGCATCAGGGGATCCATCCAATTGGTCAAGTTCTTGCGTTAAAACCTTATGCAGGATCCCTTCCCCTCAAGGGAGAAAGTAGATCCATATCTATCACCATGCACAAAACTCAAGTCCAAATGGATTAAAGACCTCAATATTAATTTGAACACATTGAGCTTGATAGAGGAGAAAGTGGGAAGTACTCTACAACAAATGGGCACAGGGAACCGTTTCCTATGCATAACCCCAGCTGCACAGACTTTAAGGGCAACATTGAATAAATGGGACCTCCTGAAGCTGAGCAGCTTCTGTAAAGCAAAGGACACTGTCACTAAGACACAAAGGCAGTCTACTGACTGGGAAAAGATCTTCACCAACCCTGCAACTGATAAAGGTCTGATCTCTAAAATATATAAGGAACTCAAGAGACTAGACGGTAAAATGCCAATTAACCCAATTAAAAAATGGGGCGCTGAACTGAACAGAGAATTCTCAACAGAAGAAGTTCGAATGGCCAAAAGACACTTAAGGTCATGCTCAACCTCCCTAGCTATCAGGGAAATGCAAATCAAAACAACTTTGAGATATTATCTTACACCTGTCAGATTGGCTAAAATCCAAAACACCAATAATAACCTTTGCTGGAGAGGTCGTGGGGTAAGGGGTACACTCATCCATTGCTGGTGGGAATGCAAACTTGTGCAACCACTTTGGAAAGCAGTGTGGCGGTTTCTCAGGAAATTCTGGATCAACCTACCCCAGGACCCAGCAATTCCACTATTGGGGATCTACTCAAGAGATGCCCAATCATACAACAAAAGCATATGCTCATCTATGTTCATAGCAGCATTATTTGTAATAGCCAGATCCTGGAAACAACCTAGATGCCCTTCAGTGGAAGAATGGATGAAGAAACTGTGGAATATATACATGCTAGAATAGTACTCAGCGGTAAAAAACAATGACATCTTGAATTTTCCAGGCAAATGGATGGAAATAGAAAACACTATTCTGAGTGAGGTAACCCAGACCCAAAAAGATGAACATGGGATGTACTCACTCATAATCGGTGTCTAGCCATAATTAAAGGACATCGAGCCTATAAATTTGGGATCCTTGAGAAGATAATAAGAAGGTGAACTCCCAAAAAAAGATATAGTAATCCTCCTGGATATTGGAAGTAGACACGATCGCCAGGCAAAATTGGGAACTTGAGGGTTGGGCAAGACTGGGCCAAGGGAAGATGGGGAGAGAAAAGTGTGAAGGGGAGAACGGGGGGAGCTCGGAGGAATGTGGTGCTTGGGATATAGGAAGGGTGGATATGGGAGCAGGGAAGCATATATCTTAATTTAAGGAGCTACCTGAGGGTTGTCAAGAGACTTGATCCTAGAGGGGTTCCCAGGTTTCCAGGGAGACGCCCCCAGTTAGTTCCTTGGGCAACTGAGGAGAGGGAGCCTGAAAAGGCCAGTTCCTATAGCCATACTGATGAATTTTTTGCATATCACCATAGAACCTCCACCTGACGATAGATGAAGAAAATGACAGAGCCCCACATTGGAGCACCGGACTGAGCTCCCAAGGTCCTGATGAGGAGCAGAAGGAGAGAGAACATGAGAAAGAAAGTCAGGACCGTGAGGGAACCTCCATCTGGCGACAGATGGGGAAGGTGACTGAGCCCCACATTGGAGCACTGGACTGAGCTCCCAAGGTCCTGATGAGGAGCAGAAGGAGCGAGAACATGAGGGAGAAAGTCAGGAACGAGAGGGGTGCGTTCACTCATGGAGACGGTGGGACAGAACTAATGGGAGATCACCAACTCCAGTTGGAATGGGACTGATGGATCATGCGACCAAACCCGTCTCTCTGAATGTGGCCAACAGCGGGGGCTGACTGAGAAGCAAAGGACAATGGCTCTGGGCTCTGATTCTTCTGCATGGACGGGCTCTGTGGGAGCCTTCTCAGCTTGGTCGATCACCTTCCTGGACCTGGGGGGAGTTGGGAGGACCTTGGTCTTAGCATAGAGTGGGGAACCCTGATGGCTCCTTGGCCTTGAGAGGGAGGGAGGGGAGGTATGTGTGGAGGGGAGGGGAGGGAAGGGGGAGAAGGAGGGGAGGGAAGGGGAGGAGGAGGGGAGGGAGGGGGAGGAGGAGGAAAGGAGATGGAAATTTTTAAATATATAAAAAAATAAACCATGAGGAAAAAAAAAAAAAAAAAGAATCACACCCGGGTTTGGGAACCTGTCCCCTATGGCGGGGATGCCTCAGCTCGGCATTGACACAGGGGGAGGAGCTTGGTCCTGCCTTAACTTGATCTGCCATGCTTTGTTGACGCCCATGGAAGGTCTTACCCTCTCTGAGAAGTGGATGGGGAAGTAGAAAGGAGGTGGAGGAAGGAAACAGGAGGACAGGAGGGAGGGGGAACTGTGGTTGGTGTGTAAAATAAATTTTAAAAAATTTAAAAATGTAATAAAAAAAATCCCCACAGCAAATATCAAGGAATACTGACTGCTATGTTAATGACCTACTGAGCCAGCATCATTGATCTATCGAAAGACGCTTCTCACTGCAGAATTCTGTTTGTTCAAATCAAATCTTTAGACGGCCACTGTGGAAACCAACCAATGGACTGCTCTTCTGACTTTAAAGTGGGCAGCCATTGAGGTCATACATTTTTATTTAGCAAGTTGCATCTGCTTCACCCAGGATCGTCATCTACCCCACTTGTGATAAGTTATAATAAGGAAACAAAGAAATGAGGCCCTAAAATAGAAGCACTTTAAAACTGCCCTGAAATTTGTGGCGAATGCTTCACAGGGAAAATGAAAGAAGGCGCGCTAATGCTTATTAATAAGTAGGTATTTTTTTAAGACAGGGTATGGGGTGGTTAAAAGGATAGCTGAACCCAAAGCAAAAGAATGACAGTAAGTTAAAAAATAGAAATTTCTGTATCTCGTTCCCACAGGAGGCTTATGGAGCTGTGCCAACCTGCTTCATTCCAGAGCAGGGAGCCGCTCGGTTGCTGAGCTATATTAGAGAGAGGGGAAAGAAATCCTTTCTCCCACACTCCGTCACAAAGGCAGCAACAGAAAACTCGTGATGGATGTCACCGCTGAGTAGCCACGTCTATTTTGCTCATGTCTCCATTAATTCTCTACAATGCCTGGGTTTACCTAACAACACAAAAGAAATACATGCGTAAGAGCAAAGAAAATCCGCTTTGCAAGAATCATAGTTATTCCAGCTGGGGTACAGCTCCGTGGTGGAACACTGACCTAAGGCACACAAGGCCTTCGCCCACAGCTCTGCAGTCCCTGCTTCAGATTCTCCTGGGAAGGCCTTCTGCTGACGATGGGGATGAGCCTAGCTGTCGATAGCTGAGCCAGGTCTCCCGCCCTGAACGCATGTGCGAGCACATATGTGAAGGTCAAAGACAACTTGCAAGAGTGAGTTCTCTCCTTCCACCATAAGGACTTGGTGGATCAAACTCAGGTCACCTAACTCACTGAGTCGTCTCACTGGCCCCTCTCCAGTCATATTTATATGACTATTTATAATCTAATAGATAGTCCATGTAGTAACATTGTATCTATTTTGTTTTAATTTGTGTTTACCCAATAACTGGTGAAACAAGCTAACGATCTTTTCATGTATTTATAGGTCAGTTTTCTTCTCTGCAAACTGCTTTTCACGCATTGACTCCTTTGGGTTCTTCTCTATTTGATTTTTTCCTTACTGATTAAGAGTTCTTTATATTTTTTGAAACAGGTTCTCTTTCTATCTAGCCCTAGCTTGCCTGGAACTTGCCATGTAGACCAGGCTGGCCTGGAACTCACAAGAGGTGAGTTTGCTGCTACCTCTTGATTAAAGATATGCCTAATCTTGGGAGGAAAAAAAGTGTGGACGAAGGCCTGGCATGGTGATGCAGCCTTTTAATCCCCAAACTCTAGAGGCAGAGGCAGGCAAATCTCTGTAAATTAAAGCCAGGACAGTCAGGACTGCATAGAAAGACCCTGTCTCAGGAGAAACAAACATTAACAACAAAAGAGACTTAACTACAGATAACAAAAAATTAATGTTTCCGACTATTCCTCAACATGTATCAAATTAGTATATCTTTAAATTATGTTAGAATGTTTGATTTTTCTAATTTGTTATTTAAGTTATTGATTTGAGTTTCATAAAACAAACATTAATGAATTGTCTCTTGGAATTAGGACAGAATTTCTAATAATTTCTGGAATGCCCCTAAACATACTTCTGCCATTTTATACTATATATCTGTGTAAAGTGATGTTCTCAGCCTTAACAATATATTGACAAATTGGGGGGGGGGTGATGATAGTCTATGTCCTGTCATATAAAATATTCAGCCAAGATTTAATTATGTAAAAGTTAAACATGTACATCATCTCACTCATTTATAGATTTGTCTTTATCTTTAAATATAAATATATATGCATACATATACATATATCGAAGAATTGTCTTAAAATAAATTTCTTTATGTTTTATTATCAGAAAAAAAAATAAACCATGAGAAAAAAAAAAAGAAATTAAATGTAAAAAATGCCAAGGCAATTCTATACCTGGGGGATGCTGTTTCTGCTATTCCCCCTTTTTGTTTTTATTAGAATATCTTTGAGGCTTCTGTTAGCCCTTTCAATGATCCCCTGGCCTTGGGGATTATATTTCTTATATATATTATATATTATATTTATTATATTATATTATATTATGTCATATTATATTTCTCTGCCCAAGGGCTCTCTTTGGCCCTTTTCCCTGGGCTTAATTTTTGGATCCTTTTTCTTTTCCTTTTTCTTTTTTCTTTTAGGCCTGTCCAAGTCTTCCCCTTTTGATTCCGATTCTGATAAACTGTCCTGGTGTGTCATTAATGCCTCTCTACCTTTTCTAATTTGATTGGTATTATCACCCTCCCGTAAGCAGTTCCTCACTAGTCGCCATAGTGGCATAGTGCCGCGGCCTATTTTGTCCTCATGTTTAACTCTTTCCAAGTCCCATCCTAATTTTTCCCATGAGGGCAAGGTGAAATCCCCAGAGACCGTGAACCACGGTGTGTTTTGGTCAATGTCCCTCACAACCGCATCAATCGTGCTCCGAGAGACCTTCAGGCCACGCTGTTTAAGCAGTGCCTGCAAGGGGTTAATCAGGTCGATGGTACCAGGACCAGTGCCATGAGTGTTGTCCATAATGTGCACTTATACACAGGCGCCCTACCGGGGAGCTACTTAATTTACAGCGGTCTTACTTCCCTCTTAGAGAAAAGCCACTTTACCTATAAGGGACTTACTTTCAATTCTAGCTAGGCGCGGTCACAATAACAGAGGCATTTTCTTGACCAGGCTTTTGGCAGCACAATCAAAAACAACACAGGAACACACAGATCACAATTACCACAAAAGCGAGGCAGAACACTCCAGGGCTCAACTCCAGCAATCATCATACCTGGGAGACTTGCTTACTGACGCGCCGCTGCTCCACGTGTCGAGTTCTGAATCCTTCTATGGCCCCTCGCCCGGTGACCGAAAGATGTCCCGGCATCCCGGGTTTTGGCACCAGTTGCGACGAACCCCCCTGCCCAGCAGGGAAGAATGACCACCGAGTCGAGGATTCTTCTCAAATCACGCTTTATTGGAGCCTCTTGGTTAAAGGGAGAGCAGGAAGCGAGGGGCCTCGTGGACGAAGCGGCAGCTGCTTATATAGGGGGAATGGACACGGGTCGTGCCTGTGGGAGGTTCTGTCTAGAGCCTTGCCTAATATGGAGTTGTTTACTCGGTGCTGCAGGGGCTCAGCGCCATCTTGTGATGGTGGCCGGCAAATCGGCTCCCTGCACTGAGCAACACCTGACTGGTACCACTTGGCCTGAGTGGATAGAAAAAAACACAGAGATGATGATGGTGGGTAAATATATGATGCAGAGAAAGAGAGAGGTAGAGCGGCTCATGTCTTGCGGAGAGAAGCAGATCTGCTGGGGTGAAGGTGGTGAGGAATAGGTTAATGTGAACCAGACCAACAACACATGACACAAGGAACATTGGCAAGTAAGGCTGTTTGGACAAACACCGCAGTTCCCAGTGCCAGTAAGACCATGGAGAGGCGGGAAAGATGGAGGAGTAAAGTGTTGTAGAGGGAGGCCTCTTCTTGGTTCCTGGCTGCTCAGCCCTGAAATAATCACACAGAAACCATATTAATTAAATCACTGCTTGGCCCATTAGTTCTAGCTTCTTACTGGCTAACTCTTATATCTTAATTTAACCCATCTCCATTAATCTGTGCATAACCATGAGGTCGTGGCCTACCAACAAAGTTTCAGGGCATCTGTCTCTGACTGCAACTCTATGACTTCTCTCTTACTCTGCCCTTCTTTCTCCCAACATTCAGTTTAGTTTTCCCCATCTGGCTCTGTTCCCCTATAACTCTGCTATAGGGCCAAAGCAGTTCTTTTATTAACCAATGATATTCACAGAATACAGAGGAGAATCCCACATCAGTGAAGTAGTTTTTGTTTGTTTTTGTTATTTTGCTTTTCTTTTTGTATTTGTTTGTTTTTAATTAACATTTTTATTTGTTTTGTTTCTTTTTAAATTTTGCTTCTGTGGGAGACCATAGAAGGGTGACAGGTGGTTACAGAAAGACTGAAAAATGAGTAAGATTGGGGTGCATGATGTGAAATTCCCAATGAATCAATAAACCATTTTAAGAAATAAAATAAAACTGTGGAGCCCCTCCACCTACCCACAGGAAACTATGTCTGAGCAAGCATTGGTGGAGAAGAGCATTAAGTCTTTTGGGCATATGTCAAGGTGGTGTGGGAGGTCCTTCTGTCCATGTGTTGCTTTTATTGGTTAGTGATTAAAGAACTGCTTTGAGCCTATGGCAAGAGCAGAACAGAGATAGGTGGGGTAAACTAAGCTGAATGCTGGGAGGAAGAAGGTCAGAGTCAGAGAGGAGCCATGGAGCTGCCGGAGACAGATGCTGGGGACTTCAGCTGATAAGCCACAACCACATGGCCATACACAGATTAATAGAAATGGGTTAAATTAATAATAACTAATAAGAAACTAGAGCTAATGGGCCAAGCAGTGATTTAATTAATATGGTTTCTGTGTGATTATTTCAGGGCTAAGAAGCAGGAAACTAACTAGGGACCTCCCCCAACACCAAGGAATGGTATTGCTGGGTCATATGATGTCTTTACTTTTAGCTTATTGGGAATTCTCCACACTTATTTCCATTGTGGGCTATACCAGCTTGCTATCCCACCAACAGTGACTGAGGGTTCTCTTTGCCCCTTATCCCTCCAGAATTTGTCGTCATTTATTCCATTGATTTTTGCCATCCTGACTGGGGTAGATTAACTCTCAAAGTTGTTTTGAATTGTATTTCCCTAATTGCTAGGGATAATGAACATTTTGGAAATAATTTTAGTAATTTTTTCTTCTTTTTCTTTTTGAGGATTCTCTTCACAGGTCCTAGGTCTATTTTTTTCAAATGGATCATTTGTTTTTGCTTTTCACTTTGTTTTTCATTTCTTTATATATTCTGGATATTAATTTGCTATCAGATGTACAACTGACAAAGATTCTCTTCTATCCTATGTGTTTCCTCTTTTCCTGATTGATTGCTTTCTTAGCTGTTCCAAAGTACTTTAGTTTCATGTGGTCCCACTTGTCAGCCGTTGGCCCTAGTCCTTGAGCAACTGAAGTACTATCAGGAGCTTCTTTCCTACACTATATCATAGAGAATACTGTTTATATTTTATTTTTCTTGCAGCTTTAATGTTTTATGTTTCAGATTTACATATTTGATCCACTTGAAATTAGTTTTGTACAAGTTGAGAGATACAGATTTAATTCCATTCTTGTGCGTGCAGACATGCAGTTTGTCCAACACCTTTTGTTAAAGATGTTTTCTTTTTCTAGAATATGTTTTTGATGTCTTTGTCAAATATTAAGTAGTGACATGTATCATCGCTATACTGGGTTTATTACCATGACTTAGTCATATATCTTTAAATCTGGAATTGAACCCCTCCATCCTTGTTCTTTTTGCTCAGAATTATTTTATCTACCTGAAGTCTTTTGTGGTTCCATGTGAATTTTAAGATGATATTACCTAATTCTACAAAGAATGAGATGGGATTTTTGACTGGAATGGAATTGAGTATGTAAAATCCTTTTGGTAGGATGTTTATTTTCACAATGCTAATTCTAATAATCCATGAGCATGGCATGTCTTTCCATTTTCTACTTGCAGTCACTACCTCCTTCTTGGAAGGTTTAACGCTTCCACTATAAAAGTCTTTCACTTCATTGGTTGGTTTATTCCTAGATATTGTATTTTCTTTGGGAATACTGTAAACGGGACTGTGTTCATAATCTGCTTTTCTGTGTGTTTGTTGTTGGTATATAAAAAGCTCTTGGTTTGTACAAATTGATTTTGTGTCCTGCCACATTGCTATTTTTTTTATTGTCTTTAGAAGCTTTCTGGTAGAAACTTTGAGATTTCTAATATATAATACCATGTCATCTGTAAATAGTGATTGTTAGACTTCTCATTCCCATTTTTATCCCTTTAATTTCCTTCCCTTGCCTTATTGTTCCAGCTAGTATTTGGAGAACAATGCTGAAACAGAGTCCAGATAGTGGACATCCCTGTCTCCTTTCTGACTTCAAATTTTTTTCCATATAAGATGATGTTTGTTAACTGTGAGTTTCTCATGCATAGCATTTATTATATTGAGGTATGTTCCCTCTAACCACATATTTTCTAGGTATTTTGTTATGAAGGCATGTTGCATTTTGTCAATATAATTTTTTTCTTCATCTATTGAGGTGATCACGTCATTTTTGTCTTTAAGTCTATTTCTACGGTTGCATTTATTGACTAATGTTAAAGTATTCCTGCATTGCAAGGATAAAGCTATTTAGTCATGGTGCATAATATTTTTGATATAATAGTGAGTGTATTCTGTTTGCAATTATTTTACTTGCGTATCTTAAGTTTATGTTTATCTTAAATATTAGACCATAGTTTTCTTTTTTATGTTGCTGTGTTTTGCAAGATATTGCTATTAGAGTGATACTGGCTTTGTAGGGTTTGGAAATGTTCCTGTTTCTATTTTATTTCAATAATTTAAAAGGAAATAGCTGTGCATTTTCTTCGGATATGTGGTAGAATCTGGTCCTGAACATTTTTGAACCTGGAAGGCCTTTTATTCCTACTTCAGTCTCCTCATTTGTTATATGTCTGTTGAGGTTTTTGGATTCTTCTTGGTTTGATTTGGATGATTTGGATGAATCTAGAAAATGATCCACTCCCTTGAGTTTTTGTGTCATAATGAAGCACAGTTTTTTAAAATGTTCCTTATAATATTCTGAATTTCTTTGGTGTTGGTTGTAATAATGTTCACCTGTTCATTTCTGATTCTGTAAATTTGGGTTCTCTCTTTCTTTTTGGTTAATTGGAAAAATAGTCTGTCAATTTTGTTTACTTTCCCCTAAAAAAATGATCTCCTAGACTTGGTGATTCTTTGTATTTTTCTTTGTCTCTATTTCATTGATTGCCACTCTCGTTTTCATTATTTCTTTTATTATTATTATTAAAAAAATTTTGCCTCCTCCATGCTTCCCACTTTCCTCCTCCTCCCCCCACTTTCCCCCCTCACTCTCCAGTCCAAAGAGCAGTCAGAGTTCCCTGCCCTGTGGGAAGTCCAAGGTCCTTCCCCCTCCATCCAGGTCTAGGAAGGTGCACATCTAAACAGACCAGGCTCCCACAAAGCCAGTACATGCAGTAGGATCAAAACCCAGTACCATTGTCCTTGGCTTCTCAGCAGCCTTCATTGTCGGCCATGTTCAGGGAGTCCGGTTTTATCCCACGCTTT
This sequence comes from Arvicola amphibius, assembly GCF_903992535.2. Classification (NCBI taxonomy): domain Eukaryota; kingdom Metazoa; phylum Chordata; class Mammalia; order Rodentia; family Cricetidae; genus Arvicola; species Arvicola amphibius. The sequence continues at coordinate 69,211,517 of NC_052059.1, forward strand.
TTCAGTCCCTGTCCAGCTGGCCTTGGTGAACTCCCATTAGATCAGCCCCACCGTCTCAGTGGGTGGGTGCACCCCTTGCGGTCCTGACTTCCTTGCTCATGTTCTCCCTCCTTCTGCTCCTCATTTGGACCTTGGGAGCTCAGTCCAGTGCTCCAATGTGAGTCTCTGTCTCTATCTCCATCCATCGCCAGATGAAGGTTCTATGGTGATATGCAAGATATTCATCATTATGGCTATAGGATTGGGCCATTTCAGATCTTACAACAGAAGGGCTTGAACACCCTAATCCAGAAGAAATGGAAAAAAATGACATTATGAAAGCGATAGAGTCCCTTAAACAGCATGTAAAAAATGCCCTTATAGAAACGGATAAGAAGTATAACAAAAAGTTTTTATTATTTCTTGCTACTGGGTTTAAATTTTGTTTTCTTCTTGATTTTTCTATTTTTTAAGTCACATCATTAATCAAACTATTTGTGTTCCTTCTGATTTTTTTTGACATAGCCACTTTAGAACTATAAATTTCCCTTGTAGGAGTGCTTTCAATGTGTTCCAGTGGTTTTGTTGTGTTAGGTTTTCGTTTTCATTTAATTCCATTAATCTCTTTATTATCTTCTTGATTTCTTCTTTAACACATTCATCATTTATCATTGAGGTTTTTTAATGTAGGCCCTTTAGAACTATATGTAGGAATGTTTTCAATGTGTCCCAGAGTGTGCTGTGTGCATTTACTAGGGTTGTTTTGGCTGTTAATTTTAAGTTCTGTTACATTGTGGTCAGATAGAATACACGTGGTGATGTCATTCTTTTTTAATTTGAAAGACTTTTTGTGTGTGTTCTAGGATGTGGTCTATTTCTGCAAAACTTCCACGTCTTGTTTGGTAGAGTGTGTATTCTTTGGTGTTTGGATAAAATAATTTATAGATATCTGTTGAGTCCATTTGATATATGATATCAATTATTTGCTTTTTCTGGGTTTTTTATCCAGATAATTTACTGGGAAAACTAGGGTATTGAATTGACCTACATTAATGTTTAATGTTAATTTCTGTCTTTTATTCCAGTAGTGATCTTTTTCTATTTTAAGCATTTAATCATGAAAAAAAATGTCAAGTACATTTTTAAAACACCTGTGTTTTTAAATTCATGTCTACATGAGAAATGGTGAGGTACTGAAATTCAAATATTTGCTCATAAAACTGGTTTATGGGAGGCTGGAGAGATAGGTCAGCAGTGAAAAGCACTGGCGGCTCTTTCAGAGGACCCAGGTTCAGTTCCCGGCATCCATGTGGTGGCTCCCAGCCATCAAAATTAGAGTTCCAGAGGATGCACATGGTGCACATACATGCATACTATATATATGCATGCAGGAAAAATACCCAAACATACAAAATAAAACAACTTATTTAAACTGGTTATGCTATGTTAGCTAGCAGTGATTGGGACAGAGAGCTCGGCATATGACTCTTTCACACATGTGCATTTGCTCCTTGCTTTATGTCCCCACCTATGGAAGTGAACTACAAAAACATTTACTTAAATAACTGGAGTTTTGGTGAGAAACAGTAAAATAATATAGATTAACTGTATTAAATATAAATTGTTTCATTATTTAGAAAAATAAACCTCAGACTTATGTTATCAAAATTATGTTGCTGCATGGGATTGCATAACAAAATGTGTGATATTTTCCAATAATATGTTTTTAAACAAATAATAATCAAAATTGGCTCAGAATCAAACACATCATGATTCTAAGGCATTTCTGGCTATACTTGCCTATGTAGCCTGGCATGAAGTACTTACTTCAAATCATTTCTATGTTAAATTATCCTGACAAAAGCAATTTAATGATTGAAAGGTTAATTTCTGTTTTGTTTTTTTATATTTTTTTCTCCTCATTTTTTGTATTAAAAATTTCCATCTCCTCCCCTCCCCCTCCCTCTTCCCTCCCCTCCCTTCAAACCATACCCCCACTCCACCCCTCTCCAAGACAAAGAGCCATCAGGGTTCCCTTCACTATGTTAAGTCCAAGGTCCTCCCAACTCCCCCTAAGTCCAGGAAGGTGAGCAACCAAACTGACAAGGCTCACAGTGAGCCTGTCCATGCTGTAGAGTTGAGTTGTGTCATTAAGTCAGATATTTATGTCCCTTCTTCAACTGCAGGAACTCAGAACTACAAATTTCTCCTTAAGAACTGATTTTAATGTGTACAAGAAGTTTTGTTATAATGTTTTCATATTCACTGAATTCCAGGAAATTTTTAATTTCTTTTTTATTTCTTTTTTGATTCGTGCCAGATAAACTCCCCCACTCCACATCATGCAGCCAAATGCATCAACCACAAACTGATCCATCACCTATGGACCTATGGCACCAGACAGTTGTGCACTCTAATAATCTCTTTGTGATAAGGAAACAGGGCCCAGCACACCACCAGGGCAACCTGAGTGCAACAGTGAGACTCACACATATCCCTGGAGCTATCCACTCTAGGCTCCAAAAGTAGAACAAGGACCTACCTGGCACCTTGTAGCACCAGCCAGATGGGCACTATTAGTAAGAGCCGAGATATACTATGGTGATTTATGGGAGTCAGAGAGAGCCAGAATGGTTTGGGTCCACTCATCGAAAGCTTATCTAAAGAGATGAGAGAGGACGGCAGCTGGCTGAGATGGTGAGGGAACTGACCCCTTGACCAGCAGCAACACATGGGAAAATGTGTCCTGCAGCACGGCAGAAAATACACTGTTGATGAGAACATAGGTGAGCTAACACTGAGAATGTGACTAGGGGAGACTTAGTCCCAACCCCTCATCATCATGGCAGCATGGGCTGGGGAGTGATGCCTTCCCCCCACCCCTACACTGCCAATCAATGTCTAAGGCAGGAGAGCAAGTTGACCCTGAGGTCATAATTGTGGGAAAGGTCTCTCTGACCCCCATCAGCTGCAATTCCCTGGAAAGCAGGCCATGTACCCACCCAGGGCAGAACAATGGAGGCAACCCTGTTAGATCAGGTGTGGGTGAGCCAGCCACTAGGCTGCCCAGGACCAGGCACAAGGATATGATTTGGCCAGCCCCATCATCCAATGCAACCACAATCTGCTGGAACACGTGAAGAGACCTGACCTGCAAATCCAAAGCTTCAGGATCTCCACAACACAGACCAACCATAGGATCTCCAGGAGGAGCTCTGGTGAGGACCCAGCATCAATAGAGTATTAGGAACCAGAGGCCTCCAACCAGACCAATGACTCTGCAATTAACACCTGCAAGTAAAGATAAATTAACAAAGGGGTTCCCGGTGTGACTCACTGTGTAACACTGAAGATTACGTGACAAGATTTTTTTAATTTATCCCTTTTTATTTTATTTTCCTTTTTTCTCTTAAATTTTGTTTTATTTTGATGGTGTGCTGGGGGAGAGGGTAGATGAAAAGGGACACGGAAATGAATCAGATCAAGAAACTGTATGTGAAAGGCACATAGAATAAAAAAGAGAAACAGAACTCTAAGACTAAAACACAACAAAATGAATGACATCCTCTACTCCTGGGTGAAAATGAGAATCAGAAATTAGGACACAATGCCCAGAGGACAGAGTGAGCAAGGGAATAAGAAGTAGAGAGCTCTGTTCTCAAATAGTTCTCTAGAATAAAAGAGCACAGAGCATGCCCTGCCTCACATCCCAGGATCCTGCAGAAAATTCTCCATTGACCTTCAGACAACATGTTTTGCACTTTCTCTGCAAGTTGGCTGCTACAAAGTCAGCTACCTCTGTCCTCATTAAATCCTGGAAGAAGTTGTTTAAGATGCTTCTCTTGATAGTGTCTCTTCTGAGTCAAGAAAGAAGGTAACGTAGTGGCTAGCTAAGGAAAACGGTAAAATATAGTTGATGAATCTATGGCCCTGAAAACAGTTCACGCTTCACTTTGTGAGTCTATGAGGTGTGAGATATAGGCGCGTGCCTCCACCTTGTCTATTCACTGCCTCGCTCAGCACACTTCACAGTAACCCTTTCTGGAAGGCATTACTATATCATGGATAGTAGGAGAAATTAAGAGAAGTAAATATGTGCCTTGTAGAATGTTCCTCAGTTGTGCTACTTAATTGTCAAAATCCATTCTGGTGTCTGTCCTTCCACAACAGCACAGCCGTTAGAGGGCACAGATGGACACTCTCCAGATTCTAATTTTATGTAAGTACAATAGGAGTGCTTATTGGATGTCAGGCACTTGACAAAAAGTATCTATCTAATTCCCAAAACACACTACAAAGGGCAGGACTGCCACTCTCTAACTTCCAGGAGAGGGAACCAATGTATGAAGGAGGCAAAACTTGTCTAACACATACAGCACAGGCTGCCTTTCCACCAGTCCTCTTCAGACAAATGAGGCCATGGAGTATGCTGACATATTTTCTTGTCTTGACTGAATGGGAAGCTAATTAGTGAAAATGCACAACTAAATGTTCTACTTTGTTTCTGTGACGTAACTTTAAAGAGAAAGAACGGAATCATGAAAAACACACAGGATATTAAATTATTGCCCAGAAACCCACACAGCCCTGAAATCCTACTTTCACATCCCATTTTCTAGGTCACAACACAAAATGTACGAGCCCAGAAAAAACTGGCCAAGTTTACAACAATGTCAGTAGAGGAGATTCTTTCTATATTTAAACACTAACAAAAATCAAGTAACAGCAGTCTAATGAAAACATTCTTTTCTCAACTCACATCTAATTTTTTAACATAAAAAATTTCACAAATTTTCCATTTTCCAGAACAATTTTTAAGGTTTATCCTTTGGAAACTACCCTGAGAGAGAGCTGCTCTAAACAACTCACCATATTGCTCATTGTCAATACAAAAACACAGCTCCCACCTCAATGCACACAAGAAATAGTCTACTCCACATGTGTACAGTTAGCCTAGAAACACAAATTCAGGTTTCCAAAAGGACATGTTACACTCTAAAAATGTTTTCTTTAATTGTATCATAAGAAACTAATAAGTTAAGACATTTAGCAAACACATCTTTATTAGATGCTAAATATTTTTTGTTCCACAGCATTAGAAAAACTCATGTCTGGTAAACATGGGGCTGAGAAGCCAGGAAAACAGTCTTTAGGAGAGAGAAATAGTAAATCCACTAAGGAATTAGTGTTTGAATTATATTATTTACTAACCTTTATGATCTGATTCTGACTTCGCTTTTATTGCACACTGTGAACTTAACATTTACCTGTGACATAATGGGAATTCTATATCTAAAGTTGAAATAGTAAAGGACATAGTATTGCCTCAAGCAGTAAAGGTAGGAGTGGAGGAAACCATAAATTCTGACTGACCAAGTGTCTTCTTTAATTAGATTGGATATCTCTCTGTCTACAGTGATCTCTAATGTATGAAATATTTTGATGTTTAGAGTTTGAAATAATTTGTTACCATTTAGTTCTAGATTCCTTTCTGAAAAATTTGATTTCATATTTATAAACCCCTGAAAGTGACTGGTCTAATTCTAAGGGAGATTTACCATAATATCTACACTTTTGTAATTCTTATTTGTTATCAATAAGTTTAAGTATCCTGTTATGTTGGTGGTATATTAGGTATTTGGAGATAGTCCAAAGGAATTTAGATAATAATACAATACAACTTTAGAATACTTGTTAACAAAATTGTCTGAACCTATGAAACAAGGAAAGAAACAAAAACCAGACATATCAATGAAGATTCCCTGGACTTTGGTAACATAATCAAATCTTATTTATTATTTTCCCATTAGAAATGGAAGTTGAATTATTACAGGAATGATTTTGTATTAATGTTCATTTTCCTTTATGAGGAAATATTCTTATTAAAGATTTTAATAACACTTGAGAGTATTAAATAATCACTTAACCAAGAAACATGGGCTCTTAAGTTATGAAATACGGTGAACATTGTCAACGGAGACTGTTTTCTACAATTTGATACAAGAATCAACCAAACCTTTGCATATCCCTAAGAGTCAAAGTTACTCTGAGATGGCAGAAGTCCGGGTGTGTCTTAGGGCCTTGACTCTACTGCATCTTTTACTGTATCTGCTGCATTTATCTCAATTTTAACTCATTTTTGTTGTTTTTAATTATGTATATGTTGGAAAATGTGCATTGGAGTGCAGGTTTCTACAGAGGCTGGAGGTGTTCGGTTCTCCTGAGACAGAGGTGATGCCAAGCCATCTCTTTTATCCATTTTTTTAGAAAATAAGCATAAAGCTTTATTAAAGGAGAGAGGGAGAGAGAGAAAGAGAGAGAGAAAGAGAGGGGGGGAAGAGACAAAAGACATGTGTGTGCACACACACAGGGACAGTGAGAAGAGAGAGGGAAAAGATTAAAGCTTTATTAAAGGGGAGAGAGAGAGAGAGAGAGAGAGAGAGAGAGAGAGAGAGAGAGAGAGACAGAGAGAGAGAGAGAGAGAGAGAGAGAGAGAGAGAGAGAGAGAGAGAGAGAGGAGTAAGAGAGAGAAAGGGGAAGAGACAAAAGACATGTGTGCACACACACAGGGACAGTGAGAAGCTCTCCTATCCCTTAAAAACAGTAATCTGATTGGTTGGACCCAGTTAATATTCTTCCTTCTTTCTTAATAGGAAGTTCATTTGGTTTTATCTCTAAGAATTTCAATATAAGAAAAAAGTACCCCAAAATTGGATTCCTTTTGGAACTTGAAATGCTTTTGTCAATTTAAAAATTAGACTTTTATTCAAATTTTTTAAAATATTAAGAGAGGGTACTGGAAAACTTTAATCTTTTAAAATATCAAAATGGGTTACTTGAGATGAAAGCACATAATTCTCACAAAATATAGTTAAAGAACAGTTTATCCTCATTTATACCTTTAGTAAATACAAGATTATATAGGGCTGACAAGATGGTTCCATGGGTCATGGCATTTATTGCCAACCCTGGTGACCTGAGGCTGATCCCTGGGGACCTGGTGGAAGGAGAGAGCCAACTCCTGTGAGTCAGCCACTGACCTCCATAAGTCCACTGTGGCATGGTTGTACTCACACATGGACACACACATGTACATATGTGTACACATATAAGTAAATATATAATGCAAATTTGAAAACAAAATGTCATCATTTTATCATTTAGGATCATGCCAAAGATAATTCAAAGTATTTTAGACAGTTGTTTGAAAATCTAAAAGTAAAAGTGTTTAAGAATGATAACAAATTGAGAGTCAGTAGTAATGCTGCAGCAGGGTCTTGACTTTAGCTACCTAGGGTGCTAAACAGTCAATGTAACTGAAGATCAACACCACCAGCTTTGCTGGAGTTTACATGGGTATGACATGAAAACACTGGCACAGTTTAAGGTAGGGAATGTGAATCTAGGAGATTTTCTCTTGAAATTTTGTAACATAGGAAGTGACTAGATGAATCATATAGGATTATTTAACCTGTGTATTGAAGTTTTTGATTTCAAAATGTTCCATTCAGTAAAATCACCTTGTGTTAATTCTTATTCATTTAATTTTTTGTCTTCCAGGAACACACTGTAGAAATGCTGGAACCAATTCTGAACTTTCAATTATATTATAAAGCCTTTTATACTAGTACATGTCTCCCTGTAAAAGCAAAGGTGTGTCCTGTATATTATTTATATTTACACTATGCAGTTATTTAATGAGGAAATATCCAACATTTTCCATAAGGGACAGCTCATAGATACAGACATATTATGGGGCTGTCTTTGCTTAGGTAGTGAAAAACTTTAGTCAGTTCTAAAAAGTAGCATAATTTATTTATTTAACTATAAATAAAGAAGCCTAAAAATTAAGAACATGATGAAATTTTCTATAACATGCAGAATATTACGAATCTACTTAGCTCTTTAAGGTATTTATTAGTTTATTATTTTGGAGTCCATACATGCATATAATGCACTCTGTTCACACTCAGTGCCCCACCTTCTTTTATCCTCTTTCTCCCTAACAACCTCCTTCTTATCAACAGTCCTCTGCCACTGTCAAGTGTTTCTGCTGTGTGGTTCTCTGGGTTTAACCAGGGCCACCACTGTGGGGATGAGAGCAGAGCTATTGATTGGAACATGTGCTCCATCACCGAGACAAAGAATTTTCCTTCTTCATAATGAGTATATTTTGAGCAAACTATTCTTCTTCCTGTTTGGGTAAAATTTAACACCAGCAATTTCTAGGATATTCAGTCATTTCTGGTACCTTTACAGCTAACTGACAGATGAAAACCCTCAGCAGCCCTAGCAACCTCAGCACCATCTCTGGCTTCATCCTCCTGGGTTTCCCATGCCCCAGAGAAGGGCAAATCCTCCTCTTTGTGCTATTTTTTGTTCTCTACCTCCTCACCCTCATGGGCAATTCTTCCATCATCTGTGCTGTGCGCTGGGATCAGAAACTCCACACCCCCATGTACCTCCTGCTGGCCAACTTCTCCTTCCTGGAGATTTGGTATGTCACCTCCACGGTCCCCAACATGCTGGCTAACTTCCTCTCTGACACCAAGGTCATCTCCTTCTCTGGATGCTTCCTGCAGTTCTATTTCTTCTTCTCCTTGGGTTCTACAGAATGCTTTTTCCTGGCAGTTATGGCCTTTGATCGCTACCTTGCCATCTGCAGGCCTCTACACTATCCTGCTCTTATGACTGGGCGCCTCTGTAACATCCTGGTGATCAGTTGCTGGGTGCTTGGTTTCCTCTGGTTCCCCGTTCCCATCATCATCATCTCCCAGATGTCCTTCTGTGGGTCCAGGATTATAGACCATTTTGTATGTGATCCAGGTCCTCTGCTGTCCCTCAGCTGTTCCAGAGCCCCACTGATGGAATTTTTCTGGACAATAATAATGTCTATACTACTTTTTACTCCTTTTCTCTTCATCATGGGGTCTTATATGTTGGTCCTACGAGCTGTGTTTAAAGTTCCTTCAAGAGATGGACGAAGAAAGGCCTTGTCCACTTGTGGGCCCCATATGACTGTGGTTTCTCTTTTCTATGGTTCAGTGATGGTCATGTATCTGAGCCCAACATCTGAGCATGAAGCAGGAATGCAGAAACTTGTGACTCTGCTTTATTCTGTGATTACTCCACTCATTAATCCTGTGATCTACAGTCTGAGAAACAAAGATATGAAACATGCAATTAGGAAGCTTATGAAAACATGAAAATACACATTCAACGATGTATGTGTATACTGTAGAATATTATTCAACCACAGGAATGATTAAATTGTTTTATAGCAACATGGATGAATTTGAGTACATTGTCTTAAGTAGAAAGAGTCAGTCATGGGAAGTCAAACACTGCATGTTCTCATTTAAGTGTAGAATGTTTGGAAAAATGCATAGCACTAAGAGGTATGAGAAAATGCGACATATTCAATGTTTACAAGGGATGCAGTTGGGTAGTTGCTCAACAGCTGTGCTTGATAGTAGAATAAGATAAATATGTCTAATATGGGTTAATTCTGATTCATGCAAAACGGCCGAGATTTTGAATGTTCCCAACATAAAAAATACAATAAACATTTGAAATGAGACTGTTGACAATTACCTTGAAGTAATATGTATTGTACTCATATACTGAATGCTACCCTGTACCTCACAAATATGCACAATTATTTTATCAACTAAAATATAAATGTGGATGCAGGCATATTAGAACATGCCTATAATCCAAGAACTTGGGGAATTGGGACAGGAGGATCAAAATTTCAAATGATTTTTCTAGATAACAAGATCATATTTCATAAACAAAGTAGAACATGGTGGCACGAACTCTGATATTTATGTTTTTTGTTGCTATAGCAAACACCATGACCAAAAGCAATTTAGGAAGTAAGAGGATTATTTGTGAACAGATTATAGTCCATCAATGAGGAGAGCCAAGACAAGATCTTAAGAGAGGGAACTGGAGTCAGAAACTGAATCAGAGACCATGAAGGAGTATGATTACTGTCTTGCTTTCCATGGCATGCTCAGCATGCTTTCTTCTGAATCCCAAGACCACCTGCCCAGGGGTAGCACCACCCATAGTGGGAATGGCCCTCCAATATCAATCATTAATCACAAAACTGTGACACAGACATGCCCATGGGCCAGCTCAAAGGAAGTTAATCCTCAATGACTCTAATTTATGTCAAGTTGACAAAAACAAATACACAATATCCCTTGTGAACTTGACTCACAGTTACTATTAAATAACATTCACCATGTTTGTCCCTAAACACTCATGTTAATATAATAATATAAAAATACATTCTGGAGGAATCCCTGATCTGGTGCAGTGGAGTTCCATCTGGACAGGTGAGTGTGTACAACCCTGGGACAACCTGCCCTGGAGGAGAGATCAGACCCCCTTCCCCCAGCTCCTGCTGCAGGCTTGTCTTTGGTATTCATGCCCCTGGCTCTCCCAAGCCTTCCCTAGTGTATTCAAGTGTCCTGCTCCTGTACTAAGGCCATCCACCCAAAGGGGTGAGAGTCTGGCGTCCAAGCAGGTCTGAGGATTCCTGCAAGGGAGTGCAGGCTCCTTCAGATTGTGCTGCAAGGTTTGCTGTGTGATATTCCATCCGGCCCTGCCCCCACCTTGGCCCTTTTGTCTGGGCGACATACCTGGGCTGCCAGGAATCCCTGATCCTGTGCAGTGGAGTTCCATCTGGACAGGTGAGTGTGTGCGACCCTAGGGCAACCTGCCCTGGAAGAGAGAACAGACCCCCTCCCTCAGCTCCTGCTGCAGGCTTGTCTTTGGTTCTCATGTCCCTGCATTTCCCAAGCCTTCCCTGGTGTATTCAAGAGTCTTGCTCCAGTACTAAGCCATCCACCCAAAGGAGTGGGAGTCTGCCCTCCAATCAGGTCTGAGGATTCCGGCAAGGGAGTGCGGGCTCCTTCAGATTGTGCAGCAAGGAATAGCTCCTGCTCTGGCACTGAGGAGATCCAACCAGATTCAGTCACAGCAAAGATTGGTCTAAGACACTTGAATACCCCAATACAGATGAAGTAGAAAAAAATGACCTTAAAAATAACTTTAGGGAAATGTTTAAATCCCTTTAAGAGGATTGAGGAAGTAGAGGAAAAGACAAACAAAAATTGGAAAAAATCAACAAAATTCTTAAAGAAAAAGAAAAAGCTATCAAACAGCTGAAAGAAACAAATCAAGGCTTGAAAAGCAAAATACAGACAATAAGGATAGCACAAACTGAGGGAATTCTGGAAATGAAAAGTATTGGTAAATGATCAGGAACCACAAGTGCAAGCATAAACAGTGGAATACAAGAGATGGAAGAGAAAATCTCAGGTGTTGAAGATACAATAGAGGAAATAGACTAATTGGTAAAAGAAAAGGTTAAATCTAACAAAACATCCAGGAAATCTGAGTCACCATGAAAAGACTAATCCTAAGGATAAAAGGGATAGAAGAAGGAGAAGAAGTCCAACTCAAAGGCACAGAAAATATGCTCAATGTAATCAGAAGAAAACTTTCTCAACCTAAGAAGGACATGCCTATAAAAATACCAGAGGCTTACAGAACACCAAACAGGACCAAAAAAATCCCTTCACCACATTATAATAAAAACACTAAACATACAGAATAAAGAAAGAATATTAAGAGCTACAAAAGAAAAAGGCCAAGTAACATATAAAGGCAGACCTATTAGAATTACACCAGACTTCTCAATTGGAACTTGGAAAGACAGAAAGTCCTGGTCAAGTATTATGCAGACATTAAGAGATCATGGATGCCAGCCCAGACTACTATATTCAATAAAACTTTCAATCACCATAGATGGAGAAAACAAAATATTCCATGACTGAACCAGATTTAATACTTATGCACAAATCCAGCCCTACAGAATGTACTAGAAGGAAAGCTCCAACCCAAGGAAGTCAGCTACACCCACAAAACACAGACACTAGATGAACTCACAGTAACAAATTCCTAAAAAGTGAAAAACACACACAATAATATCACCAGCAACAAAAACTAAAATAACAGGAACTAGCAATCACTGGTCATTAATATCTCTCAATATAAATGTAATCAACTCACCTACAAAAAGACACAGGCTAACAGATTGGATATGAAAACAGAATCCATCCTGCTACATACAAGAAACACACCTCAACTTCAAAGACAGACATCACTTCAGAGTAAAGGGTTAGGAAAAGGTTTTCTAACCACATGGATCTAAGAAACAAGGTGCTAATCTCTAATAAAATAGACTTCAAATTAAAATCAGTCAAAAGAGACAAAAAAAGACATTTCATATTTATCATAGGGAAACTATATGAAGAGGAAATCTCAATTCTGAACATCTATGTCCCAAATACAAGGGTACTCTCACATGTAAAAGAAACACTACTAAAGCTTAAATCACAAATTAAGTCCCACACACTAATAGTGGGAGTCTTCAACACCTGACTCTCACCATTGAACAGGTCTACCAGGCAGAAACTGAAAAGAAAAATAAGTAACAGATGTTATGACACAATGGACTTAACAGATTTCTATAGAACATTCTATCCAAACATAAAAGAATATACCTTCTTAGCACCTCCACATACTCAGTAACAAAGAAAGCCTCAATAGATACCAAAAATCAGAATAACCCTAAGTCTCTTATCAGATCACCAATGGCTTAAAGTTAGAATTCAACAGAAACAGTAATTTCAGAAAGCCCAAAACACATGAAAATAGAACAATTCTCATCTGAATCACAATGAATCAAGGAAGAAATAAAGAAATGAAAGACTTCCTAAAATTCAAAGAAAATGACCACATAACATACCAAAACTTATAGAACTCAATGAAAGAAGTGTTAAGAGGAAAGTTCATAACACTAAATGCCTACATAAAGAAGTTAGAAAAATTTCACACCAATGAGTTAACAGAACACCTGAAAGCTCTAGAACAAAAAGAAGCAAACTCACCCAGGAGAATAAGATGACAGGAAATAATCAATTGAGAGTTGAAATCAACAAAATAGAAACAAGAAAAACAATACAAAGAATTAATGAGTCAAAGAGTTGGTTCTTTGAAAAAAATCAACAAAATAGACAAACCGTTATCGAAACTAACCTAAAGGCAGAGAGAGAACATCCAAATTAACAAAATTAGGAATTAAAAAGGGGGACATAATAACAGACATGGAGGATATTCAGAGAATCATCAGGTCATACTTCAAAAACCTGTATTATAAAAATAACTGGAAAATTTCAAGGAAATGGACAGTTTTCTAGATAAATATCTCTTACCAAAATTAAATCAAGACCAGATAAGCAAATTAAATAGACTTATAACTGCTAAAGAAATAGAAACAGTCATCAAAAGTCTACCAACCAAAAAATAGTTCAGTATCAGATGGTTTCAGTGCAGAATTCTACAAGATTTTCAGAGAACTAGTACCAATATTCCTCAAATTGTTCTACAACACTTGAAACAGAAAGAACTTTGCCAAACTCTTTTTATAAGGCTATAATTACCCTGATACCCAAACCACAGCAAGACATTACTAAGAAAGAGAATTATAGACCAATCTCACTCATGAACATTGATGCAAAAATACTCAATAAAATACTTGCAAATTGAATCCAAGAACACATCAGAAAATTGCCCACCATGACCAAATAGACTTTATCCCAGAGATGCAGGGATGGTTCAACATATGAAAATCTGTCAATGTAATCCACCATATAAACAAACTGAAAGACAAATGATTATTTAATTATATTTTGAAAAAGTTTTTGACAAAATACAATACCCATTCATGATAAATGTCTTGGAAAGAGCAGGAATACAAGGAGCATACCTAAACATAATAAAAGTAGTGTATAGCAAGTCAACAGCCAACATCAGACTCAATGGAGAGAAACTTGGTATGGGAGGTCCTTCTGTTTATGTGTTGCTTTTATTAGTTAATGAATAAAGGAACTGCTTTGGGCCTATAGCAAAGCTATAGGAGAACAGAGCTAGGCTAGGAAAATTAAATGGAATGCCGGGAGGAAGAAGGCAGAGTCATGGAGATGCCAAGGAGCCACAGCTGGAGATAGATGTGCTGAAACTTTGTTGGTAGGCCACAACCTTGTGGTGAGGCACAGATTAGTGGAGATGGGTTAAATTAAGATGTAGGAGTTAGCAAATAATAAGCTAAAGCTAATGGGCCAAGCAGTGATTTAAATAATATGGTTTCTGTGTGATTATTTCAGTTCTGGGCGGCCAGGATGAACAAGTGGCCCATTTCTCCCAACAGATTGGCATGCCAACATGGTGGACTAAATCCATGTAAAACCTGAGAGATCTTGAAAGGAATTATAGACACAAAAATATAGAGTTTAACACAGATTTTTGGTGTTTGCTCGTGGCGTGCCACAGCTCCTTTAAAAGAAGTCTTACTGATTCAGCAGTAGTAGCCACATGGTTTCAAAAATGGAAGCTTCCTGGCCATGGACCATGCTGTTAGCACGGTCTCTTGATCTTTCAGGAGATGGAGCAAATGGATGGGGTTTGTGAGCAGACTGCTGCAGCTTCGTTAATGGCGACATGGACTGGCTGTGTGCCTGAAACTGGGGCACAGCTCTTGGAGGCAGAGAGTAGCTCTACCATGCTGGACTGGGTGGGGCAAGCAGACACTGCTGTATTTCCCCCAGCAATGACACAGCTTAAGTTTTTAAGATGCACTTTGCATTTTAAAGAAATGCTCCAGGGCCGGGCGGTGGTGGTTCATGCCTTTAATCCCAGCACTCTTGGAGGCAGAGGCAGGCGGATCTCTGAGTTCAAGGCCAGCCTGGTCTACAAGAGCTAGTTCCAGGACAGGCTTTAGAAACTACAGGGAAACCCTGTCTCGAAAAACCAAAAAAAATGCTCCTGGACAGTAAAGAATTACAGATTTACAATAGGACAGATTCAGACATAAAAAACCTCTAAATGGGTCACAGTGTTGGATAAATGTATGTAGGCTTGGAAGAGAGAAGAAAAAATATAGAGAATTATAAAAAGAGTAAATTTTTTTTAAATAAAACAAAGTCTTTAAAGACACAGAGTATAGACAGTCATAGATTAAAAGGAGTAAAGAAAAGCAAGCTATGTAAAGATGGAAAATTCACAGGATTTTACACATTATTGTGTTTTCTTTGAATTTTTTGACTGTGAAGAAACTAAGTACAGAGAGACATTTCATTGTATGGGCTGCTAAACTAAACCAGCATATATATTATAAAGGTATCTTGACTTCAAAATTTGTGTCTAAGAATATGTTCCTTTGGAAAAGAGGTTCTTCTTTTGTCTCTACAGAGAAAGAGAACCTGTAAAATCATTCGAAGCTAGTATGGTTTGATGGAACAAGACACCCTGAAAGGTTGCTGTGAACACCCCCACAAAGAAAATACTTTGCCCAATAAACAGCAGGAAGGAGTTTAGAGAGAAATAATTGTGCCTATATTCCCAAATATTGTCTATAAATGTTTATTTACATTTAAAGGGGAATATGCTTTGGAGATTTGCATTGGTATGGATCTTGGTTTATTGACACAAATTTAAGGTCAATTTGGTTATATGTATATATATTTCTGTTCTTGATTAAAGTATTGTGTTTGTGTAGCTCATTTAAAAATGTAATGTATAATTAAGAAATATAAGTTAATAGATACTCATCTATAATAGTCAAGCTTGTAGTCATGTTAGTTAGTTTTTCTAGATGTATAGAGATATATTTCATTTAGGTGTTCTTCAATCTTTCAGAGACCTTCAGAATATGGCATTTAAATGTTTTAAAAATTTAGGACTTTTCATGACAATGAGACATACCTGCTCATGACAGCACCAATATACTTCAAGAAGAAGATCAGCATCAAAGAGGCTTCTTATGGAGTTTGTTAGATGAACTGGACATGTAGGATCCACAGATCCTTCAGGGTTCCTGCTTCATGGAAGAGTATGCTAGACATTCTGCAGGCACAAAAAATGTGACTGGCAAACTTCCAATATATACAGAACTGTCTTTGAAATTTCCTGATTCATGGATACTATGGGCCTGTAGGCTGAAAATGGATGCCCCAATGGTACAGAAGAACTTTGGGTAACTGCTCATGCAGTGAGATATCTCTGTCAATTCTAGAGTTTTGGAATTTACTTACAATGCACTTCCTGTTTACTTAGGTAATATTATATCCTTCTGGAGTCTTTGATGGAGTTGAAGAATAGATAGTTATTATTATAGTTTTCCTTAGTTATGATAAAAGATAAAGTAGATATAAATATTAAAACTGTAATTCTGTTTTATCATATGTAATTTTTCTATGTTAAAGTTAAAGCCTTCTTTTTTGTTTAAACAGAAAAGGGGAAATGGTATGGGAGGTCCTTCTGTCTATGTCTTTTATTGGTTAATGAATAAAGAAAGTGTTTTGGGCCTATAGCAGAGCTACAGGGTAACAGAACTAGTCAGGGAAAACTAAACAGAATGCTAGGAGGAAGAAGGCAGTGTCAGCAAGACGCCATGGAACCTCAGCTGGAGATAGACATGCTGAAACTTTGCTGATAGGTGATGCACAGATTAATGGACATGGGTTAAATTAAGATGTAGGAGTTAGCTAATAATAAGCTAAAGATAATGGGCTGAGATGTGATTTAAACCATTTAAATAATATGGTTTCCATGTGATTATTTTGGTTCTGGGTGACTGGGATGAACAAGTGGCACCCTCCTCCCAACAGAAACTCAAAGTAGACACAGCCACTCCCTGACTTCCTACACTTCCTAGTCTTCTGGCTGGGGCTAGTCTCCGTGGCTATTGCCTCTCTCTTCCTGCCCCACCCAGCCTGCACCCATAAAAACCATTCCTTCTTCCTCCCCTCTTCAGATCCATAACATCTCCAGCTCAGCCCTATCAGGGTGCTGGGACTGCGTAGGGAGTGCAACCAGCAGGCGAGAGTTTCTTTGTTTCAATAGCCTGCCTGCCGCAAGGTAGGCCCTCTCCGAACTACCTGGCCAGCAAAGACACCGGATATTAGGACCAGAAGACACATCTGGGAGGTGAGTGACTTTCTGACCCCTTGGCAGTAGCCTGGGAGACGGAGCACAGCCACTCCCTGACCCCCTACACTTCCTAGTCTTCTGGCTGGGGCTAGTCTCCCTGGCTACTGCCTCTCTCTTCCTGCCCCACCCAGCCTGCACCCAGAAAAACCATTCCTTCTTCCTCCCCTCTTCGGGTCCATAACATCTCCAGCTCAGCCCAATCAGAGCACTGGGACTGCATAGGGAGTGCAACTGGCGGGTGGGAGTTTCTTTGTTTCAATAGCCTGCCTGCAGCAAGGTAGGCCCTCTCTGAACTACCTGGCCAGCAATACACCGGATATTAGGACCCGAAGACACATCTGGGAGCAAAGACACTGGATCTTAATATCAGAAGACACACCTGGGAGGCGTCCCTCGGCTACCAGGAATCCCTGATTCAGTGCTGTGAAGTCCCATCTGGACAGCCTTCCCTAGCATATTCAAGTATCCTGACCCTGTACCAAGGCCACCTACCTAGAGGGGTGAGAGGCTGCCCTCCAGGCAGGTCTGAGGATCTTGGCAAGGGAGTGCAGGCTCCTTCAGATTGTGCTGCAAGGAATAGCTCCTGCTCCAGCACTGAGGAGATCCACCCAGATTCAGTCAGAGCAAAGATTAGACCAAGTCACCAAGTCTCTCCTAGCTCCATTTGAAGAAACAGATGGGCAGGCGCCAATGTAAGAACTCCTCCAACAACCTGAAAGGAAACATGACATCACCAGAATCCAGGCATCCCGAAACAACAAGAATTGAACACCCTACTCCAGAAGATATAGAAAACCGACTTTAAACAGTACTTTATGAAAATAATAGAGGACCTTAAACAGGAGGTAAAAACTGCAATAAAGAAATGGAGGTGACAAACAAAAAGGTAGATGAAATAAATAAATCTCACAAAGATACCCAAGAAAAAGAAGAAAAATCAATCAAACAGATAAGTGAAACAGTACAAGACCTGAAAATGAAATGGAGGTAATGAAGAAAACACAATCTGAGGGAAGATTGGAAATGGAAATTCTGAGAAATGAACAGAAACTACAGAGACAAGTATTACCAACAGAATACAAGAGATGGAAGAAAGAATCTCGGACTCTGAAGATACTATATAGGAAATAAGCTCACAGATTAAAGAACAAAAAAAATCCAACAAATTCTTAAAACAAAACATCCAGGAAATCTGGGACACCATGAAAAGACCAAACCTAAGAATAATTGGGGTAGAAGAAGGAAAAGATTTACAACTCAAAGGCCCAGAAAATATATTCAACAAAATTATAAAAGAAAATTTCCCCAACCTAAAGAAGGATATTCCTATGAAGACACAAGAAGCCTAGAGAACACCAAATAGACTGGATCAAAAGAAAGCATCCCCATGCCATATAATAATCAAAACACAAAACATACAGAATAAAAAACAGATATTAAGAGCAGCAAAGGAAAAAGGTCAAGTAATATATAAAGAGAAACCTATCAGAATTACACCTGACTTCTCACTGGAAAATATGAAAGCCAGAGGTCTTAGATAGATGTGCTACAGAAACTAAGGCAACATGGATGCAAGCCTAGACTACTATACCCAGCAAAGCTTGCATTCACCATTGATGGAGAAAACAAGATATTCCAGGACAAATACAGATTTAAACAATATGTAGCCACAAATCCAGCCTTGCAGAAAGCAATAGAAGGAAAATCACAAACCAAGGAGTCCAACAATGCCCACAATAACTCAGACATCTAGCGACCCTTCACCAGAACAACTAGAAGAAGGGAAACACACACTACTACAAAAAATGTCCAGAGTTAACAACCACTGATCATTAATATCACTGAATATCAATGGACTCAATTCACCAATAAAAAGGCACAGGCTAAGAGATTAAATACGAAACAGGGTCCAACATTCTGCTGTTTACATGAAACACCCCTCAACCACAAAGACAGACATCTACTCAGAGTAAAGGGTTGGGAAGAGGTTTATCAAGCAAACGGTCCTAAGAAACAAGCAGGTGTGGCCATACTAATTTCTAACAAAGTTGACTTCAAACTAAAATCAATCAGAAGAGATGGAAAGGGATACTTTATACTCATAACAGGAAAAATCCTTCAGAATGAAGTCTCAATCCTGAATATCTATGCCCCTAATATAAAAGCTCCCATTTATATAAAAGAAACATTACTAGAAATTAATGCAGCCATCAAACCACACACATTAATAGTAGGAGACTTCAACACTCCTCTCTCACCAATGGACAGGTCAATCAGACAGAAACCTCACAGAGAATTAAGAGACTTAATGGAGGTAATGAACCAAATGGCCTTAACAGATATCTATAGAACATTCCACCCAAATAGGAAAGAATATAACTTATTCTCAGTGGCTCACGGAACCTTTTTGAAAATTGACCACATACTCAGTAACAAAGCAAACTTCCACAGTTACAAAAAAATATTAGTAACCACTTGTGCCTTTTCAGATCACTATGAATTAAAATTAGAATTCAGTAACAATGCTACCCCCAGAAAGCCTAGAAACTCATGGAAACTGAACAGTCATCTACTGAACCACAGCTGGGTCAAAGAAGAAATAAAGAAATTAAAGTCTTTCTTGAATTTTTTTTCTCTCATTTTTTTTTCTCATTTTTTTATTCAAGATTTCCATCTCCTCCCCCTTCCCTCCCCTCCCTTCCACCCATACCCCCACTCCACCCCTTTCCAAAGACAAAGAGCCATCAGGGTTCCCTTCACTATGTTAAGTCCAAGGTCCTCCCAGCTCCCCCTAAGTCCAGGAAGGTGAGCAACCAAACTGACAAGGCTCACAGTGAGCCCGTCCATGCTGTAGGGTTCATGTTCATTGCCATTGTCCTTGGTTTCCCAGTCCTCCTCCACCATCAGCCACATTCAGAGAGTCCGGTTTGGTCCCCTGTTCCATCAGTCCCATTCCGACTGGACTTGGTGGTCTCCCATTAGATCTGTTCCGCCGTCTCAATGGGTAAAAGCACTCCTCACGGTCCTGGCTTCCTTGCTCATGATCTCCCTCCTTTTGCTCCTCATCAGGACCTTGAGAGCTCAGTCTGATGCTCCTATGTGGGGCTCTGTCATTTTCTCCATCCAATGCGAGGTGAAGGTGACGCTTCTCTGATTTCTTTCTCTGCTTCCTTATCCTTTGTATATAGGAGGGCGACTGATTTTTTGGAGTTGATCTTGTATCCTGCCACGATACTAAAGGAGTTTATCAGCCGTAGGAGTTCTTTGGTAGAGTTTTTCAGGTCGCTTATGTACACTATCATATCATCTGCAAATAATGAAAGTTTAACTTCTTCCTTTCCAATTCGAATCCCTTTGATCCCCCTGTTTTGTGTTATTGCTATTGCTAGAACTCCAAGCACTATATTGAAGAGATAAGGAGAGAGTAGACATCCTTGTCGTGTTCCTGAATTTAGTGGGATGGCCTTTTGTTTCTCTCCATTTAATTTGATGGTAGCTGTCGGCTTGCTGTAAATAGCCTTTATTATATTTAGGAATGACCCCTGTATCCCTAATCTCTCCAAGACCTTTATCATAAAGGGGTGCTGAGTTTTGTCAAATACTTTTTCAGCATCTAATGAGATGATCATATGGTTTTTTTCCTTCAGTTTATTTATATGATGGATTACATTGATAGATTTTCGTATGTTGAACCAGCCCTACATCTCTGGGATGAAGCCTACTTGATCATAGTGGATAATTTTTCTAATGTGTTCTTGGATTCTGTTTGCCAGTATTTTCTTGAGAAATTTTTGCATCGATGTTCATGAGTGAGATTGGCCTGTAATTCTCTTTCTTGGTTGAGTCTTTGTGTGGTTTAGGTATCAGGGTAATTGTAGCTTCATAATAGGAATTTGGCAATGACTGTTCTGTTTATATATTATGAAATACCTTAAGGAGTATAGGTATTAGGTCTTCTTGGAAGTTGTGGTGGAATTCTGCATTGAACCCATCAGGTCCTGGGCTCTTTTTCATAGGGAGGTTTTTGATAATAGTTTCCAATTCTTCGCGACTAACAGGACTATTTAGAGCATTTACTTGGTTCTGGTTTAACTTTGGTATATGGTTCTTACCTAAAAAAGTGTCCATTTCTTTTACATTTTCCAATTTTGTGGCATACAGGCTTTTGTAGTAAGATCTAATGATTCTCTGAATTTCCTATGTGTCTGTGGTTATGTCCCCTTTTTCATTTCTGATCTTATTAATTTGTGTGTTCTCTCTCTGCTGTTTGATTAGTTTGGCTAGGGGTTTGTCAATCTTGTTGATTTTCTCCAAGAACCAGCTTTTTGTTTCATTGATTCTTTGAATTGTTTCCTGTGTTTCTATTTTGTTGATTTCTGCCCTCAGTTTGATAATTTCCAGTCTTCTACTCCTCCTAGGTGAGTCTGCTTCTTTCTTTTCTAAAGCTTTCAGGTGTGCTGTTAAGTATCCAATGTTTTTTTTTAAGTGGGCACTTAGTGCTATGAATTTTCCTCTTAGCACTGCTTTCATAGTGTCCCATAAGTTTGAGTATGTTGTGTCTTTATTTTCATTAAATTCAAGAAAGACTTTAATTTCTTTCTTTATTTCTTCTTTGACCCAGTTGTGGTTCAGTAGTTGACTGTTCAGTTTCCATGTGTTTGTAGGCTTTCTGGGGGTAGCATTGTTGTTGAATTCTAATTTTAATCTATGGTGATCTGATAAGATGTAGGTGATTACTAATATGTTTTTGTAACTGTGGAAGTTTGCTTTGTTACTGAGTATGTGGTCAATTTTCAAAAATGTTCCATGAGCCGCAGAGAAGAAGGTATATTCTTTCCTGTTTGGGTGGAATGTTCTATAGATGTCTGTTAAGTCCATTTGGTTCATTACCTCTATTAAGTCTTTTAATTCTCTGTTAGGTTTCTGTCGAATTGACCTGTCCTTTTGTGAGAGAGGAGTGTTAAAGTGTCCCACTATCAGTGTGTTTGGTTTGATGGCTGCCTTGAGTTCTAGTAATTTTTCTTTTATATAAGTGGGTGCTTTGTATTAGGGGCATAGATATTCAGGATTGAGGCTTCATTCTGATAGATTTTTCTTGTAATGAGCATAAAGTGTCCCTTTCCATCTCTTCTGATTGAATTTAGTTTGAAGTCAACTTTGTTAGAAATTAGTATGGCCACATTGGCTTGTTTCTTAGGTCCATTTGCTTGATAAACCTTATCCCAACCCTTTACTCTGAGTAGATGTCTGTCTTTGTGGTTGAGGTGTGTTTCTTTTAAACAGCAGAATGTTGGATCCTGTTTTCGTATCCAATCTCTTAGCCTGTGACTTTTTATAGGTGAATTGAGTCCATTGATATTAAGTGATATTAATGACCAGTGGTTGTTAACTCCGGTTGTCAGTTTTTATTTGGTAGTAGAGATTGTGTGTTTCCTTTCTTTGAGATGTGCTGGTGAAGGGTAGCTAGATGTCTGAGTTATTTTGGGCAATGCTGGACTCCTTTGTTTGTGATTTTCCTTCTATTACTTTCTGTAAGGCTGGATTTGTGGCTACGTATTGTTCAAATTTGTTTTTATCTTGGAATATTTTGTTTTCTCCATTAATAGTGAACGAAAGCTTGGCTGGGTATAGTAATCTGGTCTTGCATCCATGGTCTCTTAATTTCTGCAAAACATCTATCCAGGACCTTCTGGCTTTCATGATTTCCATAGAGAGGTCAGGTATTAGTCTGATAGGTTTACCTTTATAAGTTACTTGACCTTTTTTCTTTGCAGCTCTTAATATTCTTTCTTTATTCTGTATGTTTTGTTTTGATTATAATATGGCCAGGGGATAATTTTTTTGATCCAGTCTATTTGGTGTTGTTAGCTTCTTGAACCTTAATAGGAACATCTTTCTTTAGGTTTGGGAACTTTTATTCTCTAATTTTATTAAATATATTTTCTGGACCAATGAGCTGTAATTCTTCTCCTTCTTCTATGCCTATTATTCTTAGGTTTGGTCTTTTTATTGTGTTCCAGATTTCCTGAATGTTTTGTGATGAGAATTTGTTGGATTTGCTGTTTTCTTTGATCAGTGCGTTTATTTTCTCTATGGTATCTTCAGAATCTGAGATTCTTCTATCTCTTGTATTCTGTTGGTTATGCTTGTTTCTGTAGTCTCTGTTCGTTTACATAGATTTTCCATATCCAGCTGGCCCTCAGGTTGTGTTTTATTCCTTGCCTCCATTTCAGTTTTCAAGTCTTACACTGTCTCCATTATCTGTTTGATAGTTTTTTCTTGGTTTCCTAGGATATAATTTACGGATTTACTTAATTCTTCAAACTTTTTGTTATTCTTCTCGTCCATTTCCTTAAGGGAGTTTTTCACCTCCTGTTTAAGGGACTCTATTACTTTCATAAAGTCAATTTTTTCTACTTCTTGATTAGTGTGTTCAAGTCCTCCTGTTATAAGTTCGCTGGGTTCTGGTGCTTTCATGTTGTTTTTCATATTGTTGGAGGAATTTTTGCATTGGCGCCTGCCCATTTCTTCCTCTGAATAGTCCCCTTTGGGACTTCTTTTAGAAGTTCAATTCACCCCAATGAATTCAATTCACTCACCCCAATGAATGATGGATCCTCTGGCAGACTGTCAGGTCTCCTTGCAGGCCAAGCAGCTCACTGACAAAGGGCCTACCTTGCTTCAGGCAGACTAATGAAGGAGGGGACCTCCCACCGGCCTGGGTGCACTCAGTTCCAGGTCCCCGGCGCCCAAACTGGCTGAGCTGTGGAATTTTGTGGCCCCAAAGACGGTAGGATGAGGTGGGGGGGGGGTTCTGGGTGCAAGCTTGGAAGGGACAGGAAGAGAGAGGAAGTATCCAGGAAGAATAGCCCCTGCAGGAAGAGCAGGAAGTGTGCGGGTGTGGGGGGGAGTTGGGGAATGTCGGTGGTCCCTCTCCCGGCCGCTGCCACGGTTCAGGCATTCACTCCTCACTCACCCCAATGAATGATGTATCCTCTGGCCAACTGTCAGGTCTCCTTGCAGGCCAAGCAGCTCACTGACAAAGGGCCTACCTTGCTGCAGACAGGCTAATGAAGGAAGGAGGGGACATCTCACCGGCCTGGGTGCACTCAATTCCAGGTCCCCGGTGCCCAAACAGGCTGAGCTGTGGAATTTTGTGGCCCCAAAGACGGTAGGATGAGGGGGGGGGGGGGGGTGTTCTGGGTGCAAGCTGGGAAGGGACAGGAAGAGAGAGGCAGTATCCGGGGAGAATAACCCCCCAATGAATGATGGATCCTCTGGCCGACTGTCAGGTCTCCTTGCAGGCCAAGCAGCTCACTGACAAAGGGCCTACCTTGCTGCAGGCAGACTAATGAAGGAAGGAGGGGACCTCCCACCGGTCTGGGTGCACTCAATTGCAGGTCCCCGGCGCCCAAACAGGCTGAGCTGTGGAATTTTGTGGCCCCAAAGACGGTAGGATGAGGCAGGGGCGTCTTTCTTGAATTTAATGAAAAAAAGACACAACATACTCAAACCTATGGGACACAATGAGGGCAGTGCTAAGAGGAAAGTTCATAGCACTAAGTGCCCACTTAAAGAAAGTGGAGAAAGCACTCATTGGAGACTTAACAGCACACCTGAAAGATGTAGAAAAAAAAGAAGCAGACTCACCTAGGAGGAGTAGAAGACTGGAAATAATCAAACTCAGGGCAAAAATCAACAAAATAGAAACACAAAAAACAATCCAAATAATCAATGAAACCAAAAGCTGGTTCTTGGAGAATATCAACAAGATTGACAAACCCTTAGCCAAACTAATCAAATGGCAGAGGGAGAACACGCAAATTAATAAGATCAGAAATGAACAGGGGGACATAACTACAGACACAGAGGAAATTCATAGAATCATCAGATCTTACTACAAAAGCCTGTATGCCACAAAATTGGGAAATGTAAAAGAAATGGACATGTTTTAGATAAGTACCATATACCAAAGTTAAGCCAGGACCATGTGCACAATCTAAATAGTCCTGTTAGTCGCGAAGAATTGGAACCTGTTATCAAAAATCTCCCTATGAAAAAGAACCCAGGACCAGATGGTTTCAATGCAGAATTCTACCAGAACTTCCAAGAAGACCTAATACCTATACTCCTTAATGTATTCATAATATAGAAACAGAACAGTCATTGCCAAATTCCTATTATGAAGCTACAATTACCCTGATACCTAAACCACACAAAGACTCAACCAAGAAAGAGAATTACAGGCCAATCTCACTCATGAACATCGATGCAAAAAATTCTCAAGAAAATACTGGCAAACAGAATCCAAGAACACATTAGAAAAAATATCCACTACGATCAGGTAGGCTTCATTCCAGAGATGCAGGGCTAGTTCAACATACGAAAATCTATCAATGTAATCCATTATATAAATAAACTGAAGGAAAAAAACATATGATCATCTCACTAAATGCTAAAACGCATTTGACAAAATTCAACACCGCTTTATGATAAAAGTATTGGAGAGATTAGGGATACTAGGGTCATTCCTATATATAATAAAGGCTATTTACAGCAAGCCGACAGCTACCATCAAATTAATTGTAGAGAAACTCAAGGCCATCCCACTAAATTCAGGAACATGACAAGGCTGTCTACTCTCTCCTTATCTCTTCAATATAGTGCGTGACATTCTAGCAATAGCAATAAGACAATAAAAGGGATCAAGGGGATTCGAATTGGAAAGGAAGAAGTTAAACTTTCGTTATTTGCAGATGATACGATAGTGTATATAAGCCACCTCAAAACTCCGCCAAAGAATTCCTACAGCTGATAAACTCCTTCAGTAACATGGCAGGATAAAAGATCAACTCCAAAAAATCAGTTGCCCTCCTATACACAAAGGATAAGGAAGCAGAGAGGGAAATCAGAGAAATATCACCTTTCACAATAGCCGAAATATCACAAAATATCTTGGGGTAACTCTAACCAAGAAAGGGAAGGATTTATTTGACAAGAACTTTAAGTCTTTGAAGAAAGAAATTGTAGAGGATACCAGAAAATGGAAGGATCTCCCTTGCTCTTGGATTGGGATGATCAACATAGTAAAAATGGCAATTCTACCAAAAGCAATCTATAGATTTAATGCAATCCCCATCAAGGTCCCTACAAAATTCTTCACAGATCTTGAGAGGACAATAATCAACTTTATATGGAAAAAAGACACCCAGGATAGCCAAAACAATCTTATACAATAAAGGTACTTCTGGAGGCATTACCATCCCTGACTTCAAACTCTATTACAGAGCTAAAGTATTGAAAACAGCTTGGTATTGGCATAGAAACAGAGAAGTCGATCAATGGAATCGAATAGAAGACCTGAATCTTAACCCACAAACCCATGAAACCTGATTTTTGATAAAGGAGCCAAAAGTACACAATGGAAGAAAGAGGGCATCTTCAACAAATGGTGCTGGCATAACTGGATGTCAACCTGTAGAAGAATGAAAGTAGATCCATATCTATCACCATGCACAAAACTCAAGACCAAATGGATTAAAGACCTCAATATTAATCTGAACACACTGAGCCTGATAGAAGTGTAAGTGGGAAGTACTCTACTACATATGGCTACAGGAGACCGTTTCCTACATGTAACCCCAGCAGCACAGACATTAAAGGCAACATTGAATAAATGGGACCTCCTGAAGCTGAGCAGCTTCTGTAATGCAAATGACACTGTCACTAAGACACAAAGGCAGCCTACTGAGTGGGAAAAGATCTTCACCAACCCTGCAACTGACAAAGGTCTGATTTCTAAAATATATAAGGAACTCAAGAGACTAGACTTTAAAATGGTAATTAACCCAATTAAAAAATGGGGCACTGAACTGAACAGAGAATTCTCAACAGAAGAAGTTCAAATGGCCAAAAGACACTTAAAGTCATGCTCAACCTCCTTAGCTATCAGGGAAATGCAAATCAAAACAACTGTCAGATTGGCTAAAATCAAAAACACTAATGATAGTCTATGCTGGAGAGGTTGTGGGGTAAGGGGTACACTCATCCATTGCTGGTGGGAATGCACACTTGTGCAACCACTTTGGAAAGCAGTGTGGAGGTTTCTCAGGAAATTTGGGATCAACCTACCCCAGGACCCAGCAATTCCCCTCTTGGGAATCTACCCAAGAGATGCCCAATCATACTACAAAAGTATTTGTTCAACTATGTTCATAGCAGCATTATTTGTAATAGCCAGAACCTGGAAATCACCTAGATGCCCTTCAGTGGAAGAATGGATGAAGAAACTGTGGAATATATACATATTAGAATACTACTCAGTGATAAAATACAATGGCATCTTGAATTTTGCATGCAAATGGATGGAAATCGGAAACACTCTTCTAAGTGAGGTAACCCAGACCCAAAAAGATGAACATGGGATGTACTCACTCATAATCAGTTTCTAGCCATAATTAAAGGACATCGAACCTATAATTCGTGATCCTGGAGAAGATAATAAGAAGATGAACCCAAGGAAAAACATACAGTTAACCTCCTGGGTATTGGAAGTAGATAAGATTGCCAGACATAAATTGGGAACTTGGGGGTGGGATGGAATGGGGGTAAGGGGAGATGGGGAGAGAAAAGTGTGAAGCAGAGGATGGGGAGTGCTTGGGCGAATGGGATCCTTGGGATATAGGAAGGGTGGATATGGGAGCAGGGAAGCATATATCTTAAGGGAGCCATCTTAGTGTTGTCAAGAGACTTGACTCTATAGGGGTTCCCAGGTGTGCAGGGAGATGCCTCCAGCTAGTTCCTTGGGCAGCTGAGGAGAGAGTGCCTGAACTGGCCCTTTACTATAGCCACACTGATGATTATCTTGCATATCACCATAGAACCTTCATCTGGCGATAGATGAAGAAAATGAGTGAGCCCCACATTGGAGCACAGGAGTGATCTCCCAAGGTCCTGATGAGGAACAAAAGGATGGAGAACATGAGAAAGGAAGTCAGGACCATGAGGGGTGCGTTCACCCACTGAGACGGTGGGGCAGAACTAACGGGAGATCACCAAGTCCAGTTGGAATGGGACTGATGGAACATGCGACCAAACCAGACTCTCTGAAAGTGGCTGACAGTGGAGGCTGAATGAGTAGCCAAGGACAATGGTGATGGGCTTGGTCTCTATGACAAGGATGGGCTTTGTGAGAGCCTTGTCATTTTGGTTGCTCATCTTACTGGATCTGGGGGGAGCTGGGAGGACCTTGGACTTAACATAGTGTAGGGAACCCTGATGGCTCTTTTTCCTGGAGAGGGACGGAGTTGGGGTATGGGTGGGGTGAAAGGGAGGGAAGGGGGTGGAGGAGAGGAGGAGATGGAAATTTTTAATAAAAAATGAGAAAAAAATAATGACATCTTGACATTTGCAGGCAAATAGATGGATCTAGACAAAACCATACTGAGTGAGGTAATCTAGACCCAGAAAGACAAATATAATATGTACTCACTCATAAGTGACTTCTACACATAAAGTAAAGGAAACTAGCCTACAATCTACAACTCCAGAGAATCTAGACAACAAAGTGAAACTAAAGAGAAACATACATGCATCTCAATAGGATGGAGAAGAAGATAAAATCTCCTGAGTAAACTGGGAGCATTAGGGTCATGGGAGAGTATAGAAGAGGCAATGAAAAGAAGGGAGGGGAGTGGAGAAAAATGTATAGTGCAATAAAAAATAAAAACTAAAAAGGTCTGTGAATAACTAAGTGATCAGTTAAGATAATCATAGGTGTATTACAGGGATGCATCTTCTCACCACCACTCATTAATATAGCTCTGGAATTAATAATAGCAACAGCCCTGGAAGATGAAGAGGTAGGTGTACAAGTCAATAACTTGTGTTTTGTTGATGATCCAGCACTACTTGCTGAAAGTCCAAACAAGCTGCAGGCTATAACTGGTAGAAGTCAATGAAGATCTTTGTATGTGAGTAATTATCATGAAAACTGAGATACAACACATTGTAAGGGCACACAAGGATTTTAACTTTTTAATGAAGAATCAGAACCTCAAGCAAACAGTCAACTTTGTCTATCTGGGAAGAAACCTCAGTTTCAAGGAGGAATCTATTTCAGACTTCAAGAGGTGGATAGGGATAATGATCAGGCACCAGGAAAAGTTTGTTCAGCAAGAGACATCATAACAACAACAAAATTACAAGTATGTCAGCTATTTGTCTTGAGTTGCTTCCTAGACAACAAAATGCTTCTCAGAAGAGTGGATGAATGTGTGAGATGGCATGTCTCTGGAGGATTCTAGGTGTCACACAAAGAGACAAGCTGTGCAACAATGACATTTAAGAAACGTCTCCATTTACAGAAGGAAGTAAATTACAGGATACATTAAAGACACTTGAGATATTTCAGCCATGTTATGAGAATGAATGATGGCAGATACTTGAAGATAGCACTGCTTGGAGAAGTACATGGGATAAAGCAAAGAGGAAAAAGGCCCAAAAAACATTGAATCAACGGCATAAAGAAAGACCGTGGAACTTTGAGTATAACACAAACATCTAGGACTGGCCAGGACAGGAACAACTGGAGATCCTTCATAAAAAGGCTGCTCATGCATACTTAAGCATTTCTGGGGCATAAATGATGATGAATCTGTATGTATAGTGTTTTGATTATTATGTGGTGAGGAGACTTTTTTTGGTCCAGTCTATTTGGTGTTCTCCAAGTTTTTTGTGCTTTCATGGGCATGTCCTTCTTTAGGTTGAGAAAGTTTTCTTCTATGATTTTGTTGAATATATTTTCTATGCCTTTGAGTTGGAGTTCTTCTCTTCTATCCCTATCATTCTTAGGTTTTGTTTTTTCATGGTGTTCCAGATTTCTTGGATATTTTGTGTTAAGAATTGGTTGGATTTAACATTTTCTTTGATCAATGAATTTACTTCCTCTATCGTATCTTCAACCTGTGAAATTCTCCCTTTCATCTCTTGTATTCTGTTGGTTATGCTTGCATCTGCAATTCCTGATCATTTACTTAAATTTTACATTTTCAGAATTCCATTGGTTTGTGTTTCCTTTATTGCCTTTATTTCAGTTTTCAAGTCTTGAACCTTTTCCTTCACCTATTTGTTTTTTTTCTTAAATTTCTTTGCTTTCTTTAAGGGATTTGTTGATTTCTTCCAATTTTTGCTGTCTATTCCTCTACTTTTTTTATGGGAATTTTTCATTTCCTATTTCAGGGCCTCTATCATCTTCATAAAACTATTTTTAAGGTCACTTTATCCTGCTTCATCTGCATTGGGATGTTCAGATCTTACTGATGTAGAACCACTAGTTTCTGGTGGTACCGTATTGCTCATTATGTTGTCTGCCTATCTCTTCCTCCAAAGGGTTCAGGTGGGGCCTGTTCTTCACGAGGTCCCTCTTCCTCCATACCAGTGATACCTGTGGCTTAGGTGGTCACTTTTCCTTCAGGTGCAGATGGGTCAGGAGATTGTTCCACCAGATGAAGGCCAAGACTTGGGTGGCCGCTGATGAGGCAGGGGTTGTGGGGAGGCTTTGCTAGGCCTCTGGGGCTTCAGTGTGTGTGTGTGGGGCATGCTATGTGCCCTCAGGGCCTAGAGACTAGAAAGCAGGGCTGTCCAGGCAGGAGCCCAGGCACTCACCTTTAGGTACAGGTGAAGCCAGGGCACTGGTGGTCACTGATGTGGTAGGGACGCTTGGCAGTGTGGGGAGGCTGCTGCCAGATCTCTGGAGCTTCAGTGTGCGGGCATGGGACTCAGGATGTACAATCAGGGGACAGGGCCCATAGAGCAGGGCCATTCAACCAGGAGCCCAGGCACTTACCTCCTCCATGTGTAAGTAGAGCCAAGGCTCCAGTCTGGATAATTTAAAAAGGCACTGAACTTTTTTTCTTATTTTTTTTATTTTTTTATATTTAAAAATTTCCATCTCCTCCCCTCCTCCTCCCCCTTCCCTCCCCTCCTCCTCCCCCTTCCCTCCCCTCCTTCCCCCTTCCCTCCCCTCCTTCCCCTTTCCTTCCCCTCCTCCTCCCCCTTCCCTCCCCTCCCCTCCATTGAAAAATTTAAAATAATATGGGGATTTTAAAATTTTAGAATATATTTTATATCATTATATTAACATGAGGGTTTAAGGATAAACAAAGTAAATGTTTTTAATAGTTACTGCGTGGCAAGTTGACAGGGGATCATGTGTCTAGTTTTTGTCAACTTGATATAAATTAGAGTCACCGAGGATTAACTTCCTTTGAGCTAGCCCATGGGCATGTCTGTGTCACATGTTTTGTGATTAATGATTGATATTGGAGGGCCATTCCCATTGTGGGTGGTGCTTCCCCTGCGCAGGTGGTCTTGGGTTTCAGAAGAAAGCAAGCTGAGCACGTCATGGAAAGAAAGACAGTAATCATACTCTTTCATGGTCTCTGATTAAGTTTCTGACTCCAGTTTCCTCCCTTAAGATCTTGTCTTGGCTCTCCTGATTGATGGACTATAATCTGTTCACAAATTAATCCTCTTACTTCCTAAATTACTTTTGGTTACGGTGTTTGCTATGGCAATAGGAAATGCAAATATCACAGTTTGCACCATCATGTTCTTCTATTTTGTTTTATAAAACATGATCTTGCTATGTAGCCAAAATCCCTTGAAATTCTTATCCGTCTGTCCCAACTCCCCAAATTCTGGGGATTAGAGCATGTTCTAATATGCTTGCACCCACATTTTTATTTTAATTGCTCAAATAATTGTTCATATTTGTGAGGTACAGGATAGCATTCAGTATATGAATACAATGCATATCACTTCAAAGTAATTTTCATCAGTCTCATTTCAAATGTTTATTGTATCTTTTATGTTGGGAACATTCAAAATCTCAGCCTTTTTGCATGAAACAGAATTAACACCTGTCAGACATACTTATCTTATTCTACTATTAAACAAAGCTGTTGAGCAACTACGCAACTGCACCCCTTGTAAACATTGACCATGTCACATTTCCTCACACTTCTTAGTGCTATGTATTATTCCAAACTTTCTACACTTAAATGAGAACATGCAGTATTTGACTTCCCATTTCTGACTCATTTTACTTAGCACAGTGTTCTCCCATTTTATCCATGTTGCTGTTATTACACAATTTAATCATTCATGTGGTTGAATAATATTCTACAGTATCTATCTACACACTCAAATGTGTTTTGATTGACTAAGATTCTAATTTTTATGTTTTCAAAATTTTTTTCATTGCATGTTTCATATCTTTATTTCTAAGGCTATAAATCATAGGATTAATGAGTGGAGTAGCCACAGAATAAAGCAGAGTCACAAGTTTCTGCATTCCTGCTTCATGCTCAGATGTTGGGCTCAGATACATGATCATCACTGAACCATAGAAAAGAGAAACCACAGTCACATGTGGTCCACAAGTGGACAAGGCCTTTCTTCGTCCATCTCTTGAAGGAACTCTAAACACAGCTCGTAGGACCAACATGTAAGATCCCATGATGTAGAGAAAAGGAATAAAGAGGAGCAGAGAAGTTATTATTGTCCAGAAAAATTCCATCAGTGGGGCTCTGGAACAGGTAAGGGCTAAAAGAGGGCCTGGGTCACATAGGAAATGGTTTATAATCCTGGACCCACAGAAGGACATCTGGGAGATGATGATGATGGGAACGGGGAACCAGAGGAAACCAAGCACCCAGCAACTGATCACAAGGATGTTACAGAGGCACCCAGTCATAAGAGCAGGATAGTGTAGAGGCCTGCAGATGGCAAGGTAGCGATCAAAGGCCATAACTGCCAGGAAAAAGCATTCTGTAGAACCCAAGGAGAAGAAGAAATAGAACTGCAGGAAGCACCCAGAGAAGGAGATGACCTTGGTGTCAGAGAGGAAGTTGGCCAGCATGTTGGGGACTGTGGAGGTGACATACCAGATCTCCAGGAAGGAGAAGTTGGCCAGCAGGAGGTACATGGGGGTGTGGAGTTTCTGATCCCAGCGCACAGCACAGATGATGGAAGCATTGCCCATGAGTGTGAGGAGGTAGACAATGAAGAATAGCACAAAGAGGAGGATCTGCCCTTCTCTGGGGCAGGGGAAACCCAGGAGGATGAAGCCAGAGATGGTGCTGGAGTTATTGGATCTGCTGAGGGTTTTCATCTGTCTGTGATCTGTAAAGGCATGAGAAACAGTTGAATATCCTTGAAATAGCTGAGGGCCTAAGATATTTTTTCCCAAACAGGAAAGAATCATTGGCATACCATCAACTCAGTGTCAGAGAGAGGAAGTCATCATCTTCAGTGATGGAGCTCGTGTTTCAGTCAATAACTTTCCATTCGTCCCCACAGTGGTGGCCCTGGTTAAACCCAGAGAACCACACAGCAGAAACACTTGACAGTGGTGGAGGACTGTCGATAAAAAGGAGGTTGTTAGGGAGAAAGAGGATAAAAAAGGTGGGGCACTGAGTGTGAACAGAGTGCATTATATGCATGTATGGAATTCCAAAATCATAAAGTAATAAATTATATATTTATTATATATTTAAACATATTTGTAAAATTTTGCAAATTATACAAAATTTCAGCATGTCTCTGATCTTCCAACTTCTATATTTATAGTTAAATAGAAAATGATGCTACTTTTCAGAACTGCCTGCCATTTTCGGCTACATTAGCAAAAGACAGTCCCATAATTAGTTGAAACCTAAAATCTGTCCTTATTGGGCAATGTTAGCTATTTTCTCATAAAATAACTACTTTGTGTTCCATATAAATGAAAAGCAAGAATACAGGACCTCCCTTTGTATTTATAGGGAGACATATACTAATATAAAGGGCCTTTAAATGAATTAAAAGTTTAGAATTGGTTATGGAAGTTTCCAAGTTTTAGGAGACAAAAAACTGAATGAATAAGAATCAGCACAAGGTGATTTCATTGATTGGATAATAACCCACATCAAAGACTCCCTTCAATATACTGTCACTTAATCCACTACATTTCATCTATCTACTTCCAATCCTACAAAACTTGGAGAAAATCTCCTAGCTTCATATTCCCTACCTTAAACTGTGCCAGTGTCTTCATGTCATACCCACGTAAACTCCAGCAAAGCTTGTGATGTCCATCTTCAGTTACATTGACTGTTCAGCACCCTAGGTAGCTAAAGTCAAGTCCCTGCTGAAGCATTTCTACTGACTCTCAATTTGTTATCATTCTTAAACACTTTTACTTTAAGATTTTTAAAAGATTATCTATAATATTTTGAATTTTCTTGGACATGCTTCTAATTGATAAACATAATACTAGTTTTGTTTTCAAATTTACATTTATATATTTACTTATGTGTGTGTACACATATGTGCATACATGTGACCATGTCTGAGTACATACATGATGCAGTGGACATGTGGAGATCAGAGACAACTTACATGAGTTGACTCTCCTCCACTACCATCTAGGTCTTCAGGGATCCGACAAAGGTCACCAGACTTGGCATCAAGCACTTTTACCCATGGGGCCATCTTGCCAGCTCTATATAAACTTATATGTAATAAAGCTCCAAATGAGGATATGATGTTCTTTCACTAATGATATTTTTGTCATAATTATGTGCTTTAATCTCAATTAACCCATTTTGATACTTTAAAAATTTCAAGTTTTCACTAGCCTTTTTATCATTTGAAGTAACTTGAATAAAATTCTAGTTTTTAAATTTACAAAGATATTTAAAAATCTTCCAAAAGGAATCCCATTTTGGGGGTATCTCTTTATTATATTGAAATTCTTAGAGATAAAACTAGATGAACGTTCTATTAAGAGAGAAGGAAGAATATGAACTGGGTCCTACCAATCAGCTTACTGTTATAAATGTGAATGTGCGGGCCTAGTAGAGATGGCTCAGCATCATCTCTACCTGTAGCTTCAGGAGAACCCAACACTTCCAGCCTCCGTAGAAATCTGCACTTAGATGAACATCTCCCAACACACATACGATTAAAAACAACAAAAGTGAGTTAAAATTGCCTGAGATAAATGCAGCAGAAACCCCAAAAGAGTCAAGGCTTTGAAAAACACCATGCCACACTCAGACTTATCTTAGAGTAAGTTTGACTTAGAAATACTCACATGTTTGTTTAACTGTTTTGTACCAAAAGTCTCCATTGACAATGTTCACCATATTTCAGAACTTGAGAGCCATATTTTTGCTTAAGTGAATTGTTAGAACTTCTGTTATTAAAACTTTAATAACAATATTTGATAGTATATATCATGATATGATATGATAGCTATCATAGTCCAATTTCTCTTCCTAATTCAAAATACTAATACTCAATTATTTCGCAAAAGCTCACAGAATCTTCGTTTATAAGTCTGGTTTTTGTTTCTATCCTTGTTTCATGGGAAAAGACAATTTTACTAAGTATTTTAAAGTTGTACTGTACTATTATCTAAATTTCTCTGAAATATCCCCAAATACTTATTGTACCACCAACATAACAGAATACTTAAAATTGTTGATAACAAACAAGAATTACAATATCTTAGATATTATGGTAAATCTCCTTTAGAGATTTATAAATATGGAATCACATTTGTCAGAAGGCAAACTAGAAATAAAGGATAATAAATTATTTCAAACACTATAAATATCAATGTTTTTCAATAGTATATATAACTGTAGACAAAAAGGGAAATATGCAATCTAGTCAAAGAAAATGATTGGCCAGCCGAAATACCTGTTTTCCTCCACTGCAGTCTTGACTTATTAGGACGAACTGCGTTCTTGTTTTTTTCAACTTTAGATATAGTATTCCCATTGTGTAACAGGTAAATGTTGTGTCCAGTTCACAGTGTGGAATAAAAGAGAAAGCTGGTAAATGATATAATTTAATCACTAATTCCTTAGTGAATTTACTGTTTTTCTATCCTGAAAACTGTTTTCCTGACTTCTCAGCCCCATGTTTACCAAACGTTAGGGTTGAATTTTTTAATGGTAAGGGACAAAAATTACTTAGCTTTTACATGTACACAGCATCTGATAATAATGTATTTGATAAATGTCTCAATTTATGACTTTCTTTGTGATACAATCAATAAAATATCATGTAAATATTTTCAGTGTGTAAAATGTCCTTTTGGGAAACCTGCATTTGTGTTTCTAGGCTATTTGTACTCATATGGAGTAAACTATTTCTTATGTGCATTGAAGTGGGAGCTGCATTTTTGTATTGACAATGAGCAATATGGTGCGTTGTTTAGAGCAGCTCTCTCTCAGGGTAGATTCCAAAGGATAAACCTTAAAAACTGTCCTGGGAAATGGGAAATTTGTGAGAGTTTTCAATGTTAACAAAATTAAATGTGAGCTGAGGAAAGAATGTTTTGAGTAGACTGCTGTTACTTGATCTTTGGCTTCACCCACTTTGTGTTGTGACCTCAGAAATGGGACATGAAAGTAGGATTTCAGGGCTGTGTGGACTTCTGGGTAATAATTTACCATCCTGCGTGTTTTTCATTGTTACTTTCTTTCCCCTGAAGCTAAGCCACAGAAACAAAGTAGAACATTTAGCTGTGCATTTTCCCTAGTTAACTTCTCATCCAGTTCAGACAATAAAGTATGTCAGCATACTCCATGGCCTCACCGACCTGAAAATGGTGTGTGAAAAGTCATCAACTCGAAAGCTAGACCATTTGAGTTTGAGGACAGCCCCTGTGCTGTATGTGTTAGACAAGTTATGCCTCCTTCGTACATTTGTTCCCTCCTGGACATTGGAGAGTGGCAGTCCTACCCCTGTAGTGTGTTTTGGGAATTAGATAGATACTTTTTGTCAAGTGCCTGACATCCAATAAGCACTCCTATTGTACTTACATAAAATTAGAATCTGGAGAGTCTGTGCCCTCTAACGGCTGTGCTGTTGTGGAAGGACAGACACCAGAATGGATTTTGACAATTAAGTAGCACAACTGAGGAACATTCTACAAGGCACATATTTACTTTTCTTAATTTCTCCTACTATCCATGATATAGTAATGCCTTCCAGAAAGGGTTACTGTGAAGTGTGCTGAGCGAGGCAGTGAATAGACAAGGTGGAGGCACGCGCCTATATCTCACACCTCATAAACTCACAAAGTGAAGCGTGAACTGTTTTCAGGGCCATGGATTCATCAACTATATTTTACCGTTTTCCTTAGCTAGCCACTATGTTACCTTCTTTCTTGACTCAGAAGAGACACTATCAAGAGAAGCATCTTAAACAACTTCTTCCAGGATTTTCTGAGGACAGAGGTAGCTGACTTTGTAACGGCCAACTTGCAGAGAAAGTGCAAAACATGTTGTCTGAAGGTCAGTGGAGAATTTTCTGCAGGATCCTGGGATGTGAGGCAGGGCATGCTCTGTGCTCTTTTATTCTAGAGAACTATTTGAGAAAAGAGCTCTCCACTTCTTATTCCCTTGCTCACTCTGTCCTCTGGGCATTGTGTTTTAATTTCTGATTCTCATTTTCACCCAGGAGTAGAGGAAGTCATTCATTTTGTTATGTTTTAGTCTCTTAGAGTTTTCTCTGTCTCTCTTTTTTATTCTATGTGCCTTTCACATACAGTATCTTGATCTCATTCATTTCCCTGTCCCTTTTCATCTACCCTCTCCCCCAGCATACCATCAAAATAAAACAATCTTTAAGAGAAAAAAGAAAAATAAAACAAAGGGGATAAATTTAAAAATCTTGTCATGTAATCTTCAGTGTTACACAGTGAGTCACACAGTGAACCCCTTTATTTATCTTTACTTGAAAAGAATCATTGGTCTGATTGGAGGCCTCTGGTTCCTGATATCCTATTGATGCTGGTCTCCCAATAGGGAGATCCTATTGTTGGCCTGTGTTGTGGAAATCCTGAGGTTTTAGGTCTGCAGGTCAGGTCCCTTCATGTACTCCAGCAGATCAGAGATGGATTGGATGATGGGGTGGGCCTAGTGTCCTTGGGTCTGATGCTGGGCAGCTGTGTGTTTGGTCTGCTAGGTGTGAAATTTGGATAACTTTTCTACAGCTTCAGGGCTGGCTTACCCATACCTGCACTCACAGGGTTGGGTCTATTGTGGTTCCCTAGGGAGTTACAGGGTTTGCTCTCCTGCATGTTGTAGCTGGTGCAGGTCAGGGATAGCTCTACCACTGTTATGACCACAGGGCCAGCTCTCCCTCCTGCTACCTTCACTGATGGGTATATGTGGGGGAGAGCATCATTTTCCTGTCCATGTCACCACAGATGGGAAATAGGGAGGTCTTATCCATGCTCACCACCTCAGGGCTGGGTCACTCACCCCTCTTGCATCTGAGCTGGCTCTATTGTGCTGCCCTGGCAGCATACAGGGCCTACTCTCCCAAGGGTTGCAGGTTGTAGGAAGCAGGGAACACTCTACTGCTCTTGTTACTTCAGGATCAGCTCCCCCTCCTGCCTTAAACATTGATGGGATGTGGTAGATGGAGGCATCTCTACTCACCTCATGCCACCATGCAGGGGCTAGGTTTCCCTTAGTCACATTCTCACAGTTGGCTCCCTGTGCTCTCATCTACATGGTGGTCTCTACTGTACTGCCCAAAGTGAAGGGCAACTTTTCCAATCTGTTGTCACTAGTCAAAGGGTCAGCCCTTTACTATCTCAGCCATTTCCCTTTCTCTCTGATCTCTGATGGGGAAGCTCTGTCAACCAATCACATCTAGTTAAAGCATGGCTACCTGGAGCTCAGGAAGAAAAACTGGGAGGACCCAGATGTGTGCTCACTCTTGCTCTTGCTCTCTTTGCGGCTTCTGCCCAGACAGATAGGAAGTCGGAACTCCCACTCTTGTAGCGTGAGTTTCCCCTTATAACCATTAAAATATAATTGTTATTCTTGAGCTGGCTTGGTTATTTATTGTACTGACATAATTCGCAACACCTGGGGCCCAAATGTGGGGCCACTAGAGTCTCTGGTAGCTCTGGCCAGCCGTGGCCATGCTGCATTCATTTGGGCATATTCTGTCCCAGCTCTGAGCTCCATAGCCATTCATCTAGACATAGACCGCCCCCTCAGCTTTCCTCAGCTCTGTGCCCCAAACCCCACCACCATACACTCCCCCACCCCATACTGCACTGTAGGAAATACTGAAAAATACTCAAATCTAGAAGTTTTTTTTTTTATATAAATCACAGACTGTATGCTCTGTGAATGTCTTTGGCTGTTCAATAGTATCCCACTCCAGGGGTGCAGCGACTGTGCCTGGACACAAAGCCTGCAGCACAGAGCCACCAGAGAGCAAGAGTGAGAGAGAGCACACATCTGTGTCCTCCCAGTTTTTCTTCCTGGGCTCCAGGTAGCCACGCCTTAATTAGATGTGATTGGTTGACAGAGCTTCCCCATCATCTCCCCCTTTTGTCTAAACAAGATCGATCCAAACCCAATACAACTATATACAATAGGAACAGATACCAAATATAAAATGACAAACAATAAACAATATTAAGCAAGGAATGCATAATAAAAGTTTTACTAAACATTCCATTTCAAGGAGGCTAAATATTACATTGATATTAAGCTTGTCTAAATCGTGAGGATGGTAACTACAATTATCTAATCTTCAACTCCATTGAAGATCTGAGAAGGGAAACAATATTACTTGAGTAAACAGGAGGTGAAATTGAGAAACTTCCAAAATGTGCAACAAATGACAGAGACAACTGGCTACCTCGGCAATCACCAAAAGTCTCATTTGCAATGTTGAAGCAACAAACTTTGGCTAAGGCCTAATGTAACTGACAGACCATTTTCAAAGGCAAGAAACTTTTCAAAACCATCTTACCCTTTCTTGGCAGAATATGACAGTCCTGCTTTATCCATTTACAGATACTATGTATCTCTGTCAGTGGTTTAGGTATGTGTAGTGATGAGCAGTGGGCTGTGTTCCTGCTGCCCAGCTGCCGGCCACCTGGCTAGCTTATGCCCCAAAATAACAACACACCAATTGTATTCTTTAAACACTGCCTGGCCCATTAGTTTCAGCATTTTATAGACTAATTCTCATGTCTTGCTTTAACCCATATTTAGTAATCTGTGTTGCACCATGAGGTGGTGGCTTACCAGGAAAGATTAAGCATGTCTGACCTGGCGACTGGCTCCATGGCATCTGTCTCAGAGAGGAGAGGCATGGCATCTGACTAACTTCCCTTCTTCCCAGCATTCTGTTCTGTCTACTCTACCTATCTAAATCCTGCCCTATCAAAAAGCCAAGGCAGTTTCTTTATTAACCAATGAGAGTCCTCCATCATTTCCCCTTTTTCTGTTTAAACAAAAAAGAAAGGCTTTAACTTTAACATAGTAAAATTTCATATAACAAAACAGTTATCAAGCAAGAATTACAGTTACAATATTTATATCTATTTTATCTTTTATCATATCTAAGGAAACCCATAACTATCTATCTATCTATTCTTCAACTCCATCAAAGACTCCAGAAGGATATAATATTACCTAAGTAATCAAGAAATAAGAAATTTCAAACTCTAGAAATGACAGAGACATCTCGCTGTCTGGACAGTCACCCAAAGTTCTTTTGTACTGTTGGGGCATCCATCTTCAGCCTTCAGGCCCACAGTATCCAGCAGACACTTCCATGAAGTGGGATATTTCAAAGACAATTCAGTCACTTTCTGCTGTGTCCTGCAGAATGTCTCGCAGACTCTTTATAAATCAGGAACCCTGAAAGACCATCTCACCTTTAGGCAAGTTCAGCAGTCCTCTCTCTGAGGGTTCTCTGTGTCTAGTTTATGCAACAGTCCAGGCAAGAACAGTTTCTTGCCCAAATGGCTATCAAACTCCATAAGGAGCCTCTTTGATGCCCATCTTCCTCTTGAAGTAGATTGGTGCTGCCAGGAGTAGACGTGTCTCATTGTCATGAAAAGCCCTAAGTTATTAAAACATTAAATGTCTTATTCTGTACTCTTTGAAAGATATAATGAATGTCTATCTAAAATATATCTATGCACATCTAGAAAATCTAACCAACATGACTACAAGTTTGACTATTATTGATAACTACCCATTAACAACTGATATACATTACATTTTTAAATGAACTACACAATCACAATACCTTAATCAATATCAGAAATACATATACATATAACAAAATTGACCTTAAATTTATATCAAGAGTAAAATTTATACCAATGTAAATTATTCATATCTATATCATTTCCCCCTTTAAATGTAAAAGAACATTTATAAACAATATTTGGGAACATGGGCACAGTTATTTCTCTCGAAACTGCTTCCTGCTGAATCAGGGTGCTGTTAAACAGATCTTTCATGGTGTAACCTGTGTGCCAGGTTCATCTCAGTCAGCAGTTAAGCAAAGTAATTTTTTGAGGGTGTTCACAGCAAATTTTCAGGAGGGCGTGGTCTATCATACCATATTGGGATAGAAGCAATCCACAGGATCTCATCCTCTGTGAAAACAAAAGAAGACCCTCTTTTCCAAAGTATCATATCCTTAGATACAAATTCTGAAGTCAAGGTATTTTCAAATATCTATGTTGGATTAGTTCAGCAGCATTTATAAACAAATATCTTTTAGCAGCTGTTGCTCCTTCCTCAGCATTCAAACAATTCAAAGAGAGCATAATAGCATACAATATCAAGATTCTCTGTGTATTTTCCTTCTTTATGTGGCTTTATTTTAACCCCTATTTTGTTTACTTTTACTTTTATTTTTTGAAACAGGTTCTCTGTATATCTTTGTCCTGGAATAACTCTGTAGACTAGGCTGTCCTTGAACTCACAGAGATCCATCTGTCTCTGCCTCCCAGGCATTGGGATTAAAGGTGTGTATCACCACACCCAACTACTCTCTTTCTTTACTTTAAGAACTTTAACTTTTTTCCTTTTCAAGCCTGCATATATTTTTAAACACACTGTAAACCATTTAGATTTTTTTCTCATTGAGTCTCTCTTTACTGTATATCTCTCTTTTTCTAACTATATGAGCCTTTAGTTAATTAAGCAATATGGGTAGGATTGAAGCCATGGCTTTGATGGCTAGATCCAGCCTATTCCTTAGCTTTCTGCAATTCCAGCCTTGTGGCTGAGGTATCTGCCAAAGCCATGTTCATTGCCACAACTCTACAGTGTTTCAAGGTCCTTGCCGGCAAGCAAGCTGCAGCATTCTGCTTACAGACCACACTCAGTTGGACTGCCTGCCTGAAAGTGTCAGAGTTTGCCCTGGCAGGATTGTCCAGAAAGCTGGCATTTTAAAATGGCACAGCTT
Source organism: Arvicola amphibius (assembly GCF_903992535.2). Classification (NCBI taxonomy): domain Eukaryota; kingdom Metazoa; phylum Chordata; class Mammalia; order Rodentia; family Cricetidae; genus Arvicola; species Arvicola amphibius. The sequence goes on from NC_052059.1 coordinate 69,253,868, forward strand.
TTTTCCTGCTATAGCTGAAAACAAAAAAGCATGTGTTCAGCTTTTCATCAATACTGTTTAAGTGTTTCGAGGCAGGACCTCTTAAAAGAGCTGCAAGGTTTTGCAGCTAAAGCTGAGTCAGGAAGCCTCTCTTAGATGAAAGTGCTTGCTTGCCTCTAGCAAGCAGAGCAGATCCAAGAAATTGCTGCCACCAAGAAAACATGCTTTACTCTATTCCTTCCCAAGCTTTCTTAGGCTTTCTGTGGATTCAGTTATGCATCTCTGGGTGCCATTCTGTAGTGATGAGCAGCGGGCTGTGTTCCTGCTGCCCAGCTGCCGGCCACCTGGTTAGCTTATGCCCCAAAATAACAACACACCAATTGTATTCTTTAAACACTGCCTGGCCCATTAGTTTCAGCATTTTGTAGACTAATTCTCATGTCTTGCTTTAACCCATATTTAGTAATCTGTGTTGCACCATGAGGTGGTGGCTTACCAGGAAAGATTAAGCATGTCTGACCTGGCGACTGGCTCCATGGCATCTGTCTCAGAGAGGAGAGGCATGGCATCTGACTAACTTCCCTTCTTCCCAGCATTCTGTTCTGTCTATTTCACCTATCTAAATCCTGCCCTATCAAAAAGCCAAGGCAGTTTCCTTATTAACCAATGAGAGGTATGGGAATTTCTTTGCCCATAGGTCAGTTCTGCCAAGAAGAAAAGATCCAGGTGGAGTGTCTTTGGTGCTCAACCTTCTCTCAGGAATAGATCAGTGTTGCCAGGAGTGATTGTGTCTCACTACCATGGGACTCTAAGTTAGATTAAAGGCCATTTTCTACAACTCTTTGAAGAGGTTGAAGATTATCTATCTATACTGAATATAATCTCTATGTATCTAAAGAACCTGATTAGTCTAATTATAACATGACAAACATAGATAACTATTGATATATAATTCTCAATAACTTAGACTATGACAATAAACAACTGTACAATAAATGAAGACAATGACCTTCAAATGTAAACAATGTATAAGTATCTTGATCAGAGGTAGTAATGTACACTGCAATATGATAAATATATATCAATACATAAACAATGTTTTAAACAGAGGTAGAAGCATACATGCATATAATATTTAATATAATTTCTTTCTATCAATATACAAGAATATACCAATATAATTGTCTAAAAACAATAACTCACAAATACCAATCTATTATCCCATCATCCAATTATTCCTCTTTTTTTCCAAAAGATCACTAAGCCTATAAAATTCCTCCCCATCACTCAATTATATACCAATTATAACAAACCCCTAAATGATGTCCCTAAGCCTGAGGGCAAACTTTGCTAGGAGAGGGTATGTTGTCCTCTAAAATTGCTTTCAGCTGTTATGGTGGCGATGTTTTTTTCTAGGGGTTCCTGTGAAAGTAAATGATGGATAAATTCCAAGATTAACGTCTGGTAAAATTGCAAATAGTCTCTGAGTATCTTGTGGAGGTCTGGCCAGGATGTTGCAAAAGATGTGCACCATTTCAGCTAGCCAAGTTGGAACCGTCTTTTGCAGCTGGTACCCAAAACAGATCTTGTAGTAACGCTATCAGTATCATGACATCTTATCAACCATGTGGAGTTGTTGTTATGGGGCCCCATCTTCTTTCTGGAAACTTCAAAGATTACTTCAGGGAAGTTTATTGTTCATTATGGAAAACTTAAGCATTATCTATCTATCTATCATCTATCTATCTATCTATCTATCTATCTATCTATCTATCTATCTATCTACATATATATATAATGAAAGGTATGATAAATACAAAAATAGATATGAAGAAAGGCAAAGAAGTTCTATAAATCATTTTTTCCTTCTCCCATATCATGGCTCTTGAGATGAGACAGAATCTCTGCATTTTCTCTTAACAACAGACTTGGAATTAGACAATGACTGAGCCAGAGTCCAACTCCAAAACCAGCTTTATATATTTATAAATATAAATACATTCACACACATATGTATGTATGTGTTGAATAATTTCACTTATGAAACCTATTTGATTTTCTTGCTGATCCTTATTGGGCTGTAAATTGTTTCCATCTGTCAGTATTCAAACTTCCAGGGTCCCTTGAATTTTTTGAAGATGAGTGCTTTCCTGTGGAGATAAGAACAGAACCCTGCCCCCTTCCTATATGTTTTTTTGAGTAATGATACTTACATCTGCACCCATGTTTAATAAGCCTTCAATAAAAATGCCATTTATACATACTCTTAGCTTTGGTACTTGTTCATTTATAGAAGTCTGCCAGAATATGTTTCCTCTGTTCCAGCAGAGTTCTTGACTCATTCTCCACACTTATCATTCAGACCATTATTGCTTTTGACAGCAGGCATGGGACTTTCTAATTTTCCTGAAAAGACATGCTCTCACAGTAACTGGGAAAGACTGGACCACATTTGTCATGGGGGTCTGCGAGAGGCATCCCATAGCATTTCCCAATGATATCGGGTTGCCTTGTCTATCTATCTCTTGTTGACTTACGTTCATTGGTCTAATGTCGGCCTTTACCACACCTCCTACATAAACCTGAAGGCTGAGTCTTCCTATTCCTGTTATTCCCAGAAGAGGCATTATTCCTGGAAATCTGCTGTCTACAATCCCTTCTCATATGTCACATTCTACCACAATAAAGCATTTGGTATTCTGATGTCATCTCTTATCATTGGAAATTGCTTCTCCTACCCACACTTCAGTACCATAGTCAATTGTCTCGACATTCATTGTATGCAAGACCCATTCATCCATGGGTGTTGATGTGATCTTTAAAGGCTCCAGGATCCTTTTGCATTCTATGATGGCATTCTCATAAGCTAAAGATTCAATTATTATACGTCTAGCATCTGGGTCAAATTATCCCTTTTTGTATAGCCCTAGTTAGTCTTTGCAAAAAGTCACTAAAAGGTTCTCTCTGACCCTGTTTAACCCTAAGATATGACTCAACTCTCTGTCCTGATTCCTGAACCCTGTCCCAAGCCTTTAAAGTTGCTGTGGTACATACGGACAGGGTGTGGTCATTGTAATGAGCTTGATCCTGAGGATCAGAGTAAAGTCCATCACCTAGAATTTGATCTAGGGAAATCTCAGTTCCTTTTGCTCTTTCCCATTGCTTTAGAATTCTTGCTTCCTTTTTAAGAAAGCATCTCCAATGCAACTGCCGTCCACTTTCAAGGACAGCTGAGATTAACTGAGCCCAATCATGAGGTATGGCTGTGTTACTGAAAGCCCAGGTTTTGACCATCTCTCTAACAATGGACAAATGTAGTTCATAAGTCACAATAGCTAGTTTAATTTCTTTCAGATCACTCTTACATATGGGCTCCCATGTACGTTCCTTGATAACCTTAGGGTATTTGGAGCCATCTAGTTTTTTGATGTTATTACTGGAAAGGCAGGTAGAACTCTGGGGAAGCTATACTGGAGAGTTTTACGTACTGACGAAGTTAAATTTTGCCATCTTACTTTTTGCTACTGGTCATCAAAGTCAACAATTTCCTTAATCTTTTAAAATCTGTTTACCATTGCCTTCTGCAATGTCTTATCTCCTGTCCAGTATTTTGCTCTAATGTCCTCATTGAGGATTCTAAGGTATGAAGTCTGTCTATTAGAAATAATATCTCATCCTTGGACATAATCTTTATGGCATGTATATTACCTTCTTGGAGAGACATTCTCTTTTTTATTAAATAATATAATTTTTACAAATTTTCATCTCCTCACCTCCTCCCATTTTCCTTTCCCTCTACCCATTTCCCTCCCACTCCCTCTCCAAACCAAGGATCAGTCAGGGTTTCCTGCCCTGTGGGAAGTCCAAGATCCTCCCACCTCCATCCACATCTAGGAAGGTGAGGATCCACACAGACTAGGTACCCACAAAGCCAGTACATGCAGTAAAATCAAAACCCAGTGCCATTGCCCTTGGCTTCTCAGCCAGCCCTCCTTGTCTGCCACATTCAGAGAGACAGGTTTGATCACATGCTCCATCAGTCCCAGTCCAGTTGGCCTTGGTGAGCTCCCATTATCCCATTGTCTCAGTGAGTGGATGCACCCCTCGTGGTCCTGACTTCCTTGGTCATGTTTACCCCCTTCTTCCCCTCATTTGGACTTTTGGAGCTCAGTCCAGTGCTCCAATGTGGGTCTCTGTCTCTATCTCCATCCATCGCCAGATGAAGGTTCTATGGTGATATGCAAGATATTCAATAGTGGAATCCCTGATCCAGTGCAGTGGAGTTCCATCTGGATGGGTGAGTGTGTGCGACCCTGGGGTAACCTGCCCTGGAAGAGAGCACAGCCCCCCTCCCCAAGATCCTGGTGCAGGGATGTCTTTGGTACTCACGTCCCTGCCTCTCCTAAGCCTTCCCTAGTGTATTCATGTGTCCTGCTCCTGTACTAAGGCCATCCACCCAAAGGGGTGAGAGGCTGCCCTCCAGGCAGGTCTGAGGATTTCCACAAGGGAGTGTGGGCTCCTTCAGATTGTGCTGTGAGGTTTGCTGTGTGATACTCGATCCTGCCCTGTCCCCACCTTGTCCCTTTTGTCCCTGCAGCGTCCCTGGGCTACCAGGAATCCCTGATTCAGTGTGGTGGAGTTCCATCTGGACGGCCTTCCCTAGTGTATTCAAGTGTCCTGCTCCTGCACTAAGACCATCCACCCAAAGGGGTGAGAGACTGCCCTCCATGCAGGTCTCAGGATTCCTGCAAGGGAGTGTGGGCCCCTTCAGATTGTGCTACAAGGAGTAGCTCCTGCTCCGGCACTGAGAAGATCCAACCAGATTCAGTTACAACAAAGTTTGGACCAAGTCACCAAGTCCGTCATGGCTCCATTTGAAGGAAGAGATGGGCAGACGCCAATGCAAGAACTCATCCAACAACACGAAAGGCAACATGACATTACCAGAATCCAGACATCCCCAAACAACAAGAATTGAACACCCTACTCCAGAAGAAATAGAAGAAATTGACCTTAAACAGTACTTTATGAAAATAATAGAGGACCTTAAACAGGAGGTAAAAAACTGCCATAAAGAAATGGAGATGACAAACAAAAAGGTAGATGAAATAAATAAATCTCACAAAGATACCCAAGAAAAACAAGAAAAAGCAATCAAACAGGGAAGGGAAACAGTGCAAGACCTGAAAAGTGAAATGGAGGTAATGAAGAAAACACAATCTGAGGGAAGACTGGAAATGGAAACTGAGTAAATGAGCACAAACTTCAGAGACAAGTATTTCCAACCAAATACAAGAGATGGAAGAAAGAATCTCAGACACTGAAGATGCTATAGAGGAAATAAACTCACAGATTAAAAAATAAAACAAATCCAACAAATTCTTAACACAAAACATCCAGGAAATCTGGGACACCATGAAAAGACCAAACCTAAGAATAATTGGGGTAGAAGAAGGAGAAGAATTACAGCTCAAAGGCCCAGAAAATATACTCAACAAAATTATAGAAGAAAATTTCCCAAACCTAAAGAAGGATATTCCTATGAAGGTACAAGAAGCCTACAGAACACTGAATAGACTGGATCAAAAGCAAGCATCCCTATGCCATATAATAATCAAAACACAAAACATACAGAATAAAGGACAGATATTAAGAGCTGCAAAGGAAAAAGGTCAAGTAACATATAAGGGAAACCTATCAGAATTACACCTGACTTCTCAATAGAAACCATGAAAGCCAGGAGGTCTTGGATAGATGTGCTACAGACACTAAGGCAACATGGATGCAAGCCTAGACTGCTATTCCCAGCAAAGCTTAGATTCACCATCAATGGAGAAAACAAGATATTCCAGGACAAAACAGATTTAAACAATACGTAGCCACAAAGACAGCCTTGCAGAAATAGAAGGAAATCACAAACCAAGGAGTCCAACAATGCCCACAATAACTCAGACATCTAGTGACCCTTCACCAGCACAACTCAAAGATGGGTAACACACAAACTCTACTACCAGAAAAAATGACAGGAGTTAACAACCACTGGTCATTAATATCACTGACTCAATATCAATTAATATCAATGGACTCAATTCACCTATAAAAAGGCACAGGCTAAAAGATTGGATACGAAACATGATCCAACATTCTGCTGTTTACAAGAAACACACCTCAACCACAAAGACAGACATCTACTCAGAGTAAAGGGTTGGGAAAAGGTTAATCTAGCAAATGGAACTAAGAAACAATCCGGTGTGGCCATACTAATTTCTAACAAAGTTGACTTCAAACTAAAATCAATTAGAAGCGATGGAATGGGACACGTTATACTCAACAGAAAAAAATCCTTCAGAATGAAGTCTCAATTCTGAATATCTATGCCCCTAATATAGAAGCACACACTTATGTAAAAGAAACACTTCTAGAACTCAAGGCAGCCATCAAACCACAAACATGAATAGTAGGAGACTTCAACACTCCTCTCTCACCAATGGACAGGTCAACCAGACAGAAAACTAACAGACAATTAAAAGACTTAATGAAGGTAATGAACCAAATGGCCTTAACAGACATCTATAGAACATTCCACCCAAATAGGAAAGAATATACCTTCTTCTCGGTGGCTCACGGAACCTTTTTGAAAATTGACCACATACTCAGTAACAAAGCAAACTTCCACAGTTACAAAAAAATTAGTAACCACTTGTATCTTATCGGATCACCATGGATTAAAATTACAATTCAATAACAATGCTACCACCAGAAAGCCTATAAACTTATGGAAACTGAACAGTCATCTACTGAACCACACCTGGGTCAAAGAAGAAATAAAGAAATTAAAGTCTTTCTTGAATTTAATGAAAATAAAGACACAACATACTCAAACCTATGGGACACAAAGAAGGCAGTGCTAAGAGGAAAGTTCATAGCACTAAGTGCCCACTTAAAGAAAGCAGAGAAAGCACTCATTGAAGACTTAACAGCACATCTGAAAGCTCTAGAAAAAAAAAAGAAGCAGATTCACCTAGGAGGAGTGGAAGACTGGAAATAGTCAAACTGAGGGCAAAAATCAACAAAATAGAAACACAGAAAACAATCCAAAGAATCAATGAACCCAAAAGCTGGTTCTTGGAGAAAATCAACAAGATTGAAAAACCCCTAGCCCACCTAATCAAACGACAGAGAGAGAACAAGCAAATTAAATAAGATCAGCTATGAAAAGGGGGACATAACCACAGACACAGAGGAAAGTCAGAGAATCATTAGATCTTACTACAAAAGCCTCTATGCCACAAAATGGGAAAATTTAAAAGAAATGGACATTTTTTTTAGATAAATACCATATACCAAAGTTAAACCAGGACCAGGTAAATGTTCTAAATAGTCCTGTTAGTCGTGAAGAATTAGAAACTATTATCAGAAACCTCCCTACCAAGAAGATCCCAGGACCAGATGGTTTCAATGCGGAATTCCACCAGAACTTCCAGGAAGACCTAATACCTATACTCCTTAAGGTATTTCATAATATATAAACACAAGAGTCATTGACAAATTCCTTTTATGAGGCTACAGTTACCCTGATACCTAAACCACACAAAGACTCAACCAAGAAAGAGAATTACAGGCCAATCTCACTCATGAACACTGGTGCAAAAATTCTCAATAAAATACTGGCAAACCGAATCCAAGAACACATTAGAAAGATTATCCACTACGATCAAGTAGGCTTCATCCCAGAGATGCAGGGCTGCTTCTACATACGAAAATCTATCAATGTAATTCATCATATAAATAAACTGAAGGAAAAAACCATATGATCATCTTATTAGATACTGAAAAGCATTTGACAAAATCCATCACCCCATCATGATAAATTTGTTGGAGAGATTAGGGATACAAGGGTCATTCTTAAATATAATAAAGGCTATTTACGGCAAGGCGACAGCTAACTTCAAATTAAATGGAGAGAAACTCAAGGCCATCCCACTAAATTCAGGATCAGGACAAGGCTGTCCACTCTCTCCTTATTTCTTCAATATAGTGCTTGAAGTTCTAGCAATATCACTAAGACAACATAAGGGGATCAAGGAGATTCGAATTGGAAAGGAAGAAGTTAAACTTTTGTTATTTGCAGATGATATGATAGTGTACATAAGCGACTCAAAAAACTCCACCAAAGAACTCCTACAGCTGATAAACTCCCTTAGTAACATCGCAGGATACAAGATCAACTCCAAAAAATCAGTTGCCCTCCTATACACAAAGGATAAGGAAGCAGAGAGGGAAATCAGAGAAGTATCACCTTTCATGAAAGCCACAAATAGCATAAATTATCTTGGGGTAACTCTAACCAAGGAAGTGAAAGGCCTATTTGAAAAGAACTTTTATTCTCTGAAGAAAGAAATTGTAGAGGATACCAGAAAATGGAAGGATCTCCCTTGCTCTTGGATGGGGATGATCAACATAGTAAAAATGGCAATTCTACCAAAAGCAATCTATAGATTCAATGCAATCCCCATCAAGGTCCCATCAAAATTCTTCACAGATATTGAGAGGACAATAAGCAACTTTATATGGAAAAACAAGAAACCCAGGATAGCCAAAACAATCTTATACAATATAGGTACTTCTGGAGGCATTACTATCCCTGACTTCAAACTCTATTACAGAGCTACAGTATTGAAAACAGCTTGGTACTGGCATAAAAACAGAGAAGTTGACCAATGGAATAGAATAGAAGACCCGTATCTTAACCCACAAACTTATGAACACCTGATTTTTGATAAAGGAGTCATAAGTACACAATGGAAGAAAGAGAGCATCTTCAACAAATAGTGCTGGCATAACTGGATGTCAACGTGTAGAAGAATGAAAATAGATCCATATCTATCACCATGCACAAAACTCAAGTCTAAATGGATTAAAGATGTTCATATTTATCGGAACACACTGAGCCTGATTGAGGAGAAAGTGGGAAGTACTCTACAACATATGGGCAAAGGAGACCCTTTCCTACGTATAAACCCAGCAGCACAGACATTAATGGCAACATTGTATAAATGGGACCTCCTGAAGCTGAGCAGCTTCTGTAAAACCAAGGACACTGTTACTAAGACACAAAGGCAGCCTACTGACTGGGAAAATATTTTCACCAATGTAGATGGAGCGGCAGGCTGCCTCCTGCCACCTGCCTAGCTTTATCCAAAATAATTTCACGGAAACTGTATTCTTTTAAATAATCCCTGGTCCCTGGCCCATTATCTGTAGCTTCTTATTGGTTGATTCTCGTATTTTGCTTTAACCCATATTTAGCAATTTATATAACACCATGAGGTGGATTGCTTACCAGGAGAGATCTTAACCTGAGTTCATCTCGGAGAGGAGAAGCATGGCGACTCACTATGGCGACTGCCTGAAGCGTCTCTCTCACTGTCTTCTACCCAGCATTCTGTTCTGTCTACTCTGCCTACCTAATTTTCTGTCTCTTAAAGGGCCAAGGCAGTTTCTTTATTAATAATGAAAGTAACACATAGACACTCCTCCATCATTTCCCCCTTTTCTGTTTAAACAAAAAAGAAAGACTTTAACTTTAACATAGTAAACTTACATGTAACAAAACAGTTATTAAGCAAGAATTACAGTTACAATATTTAAATCTATTTTATCTTTTATCATAACTAAGGAAAACTATTACTATTGAAGCATTCAACGCCATCAAAGACTCCAGAAGGATATAATACTACCTCTGTAAACAACTCATATGCAACTTTCAAACTCTAGAAATGACAGAGACAACTTGCTGCCTGGACAGTCACCCAAAGTTCACCTGTACCATTGGGGCATCCATCTTCGGCCTTCAGGCCCATAGTATCCAGCAGACATTTCCATGAAGCAGGAAATTCCAAAGGCAGTTCAGTCACTTTCTGCTGTGCCCTGCAGAATGTCTCGCAGATTCTTTCATGAATCAGGAACCCCAAAAGGCCATCTCACCTTTAGGCAAGTTCAGCAGTCCTCTCTCTGAGGGTTCTCTGTGTCCAGTTTATGCAACAGTCCAGGCAAGAGCAGTTTCTTGCCCAAATGGCTATCAAACTCCATAAGGAGCCTCTTTGATTCCCATCTTCCTCTTGAAGTAGATTGGTGCTGCCAGGAGTAGACGTGTCTCATTGTCATGAAAAACCCTAAGTTATTAAAACATTTTAAATGCCATATTCTGTAGCCTTTGAAAGATATGAAGAATGCCTATTTAACTGAAATATATCTCTATATATCTAGAAAATCTAACTAACATAACTACAAGCTTTACTATTATCTATGATTATCCAGTAACAACCTATATTTCCTAATTATACATTACATTTTAAAATGAACTACACAATCACAATAGCTTAATCAAGATCAGAAATACAGATAACAAAATTGACCTAAAATCTATACCAATGCAAATTATTCATATCTATATCATATCCCCCTTTAAATGTAAAAGAACATTTATAAACAATATTTGGAAAAATTGGCGCAGTTTTTTTCTCTCCAAACTGCTTCCTGCTGAATGGGGGCGCTGTTAATCCGATCTTTTATGGTGTAACCTGTGTGCCAGGTTCATCTCAGTCGGCAGTTGAGTGAAGTAATTTTTGAAGGTGTTCACAGCAACCTTTCAGGAGGGCGTGGTCTATCATACCATATTGGGATAGAAGCAATCCACAGAGTCTCATCGTCTGTGAAAACAAAAGAAGAAACTCTTTTCCAAAGCATCATGTTCTTAGATCCAAATTCTGAAGTCATACCATTAAGATGTCCATTCTGGTCTAGCCTCGCAGCCCATATAATGAAATGTCTCTCTGTATTTAGCTCCTTTACAGTCAAAAATTTCAAAGAAAACACAATAAAATACATAATCCAGACTCTTGGTGAATTTTTCATTTTTATGTGGCTTATTTTTACTCTATCACTTTACTTTATTCTGTCTCTTTAAAGACTTTACCCTTTTTTAAGGCATTAACTTTATTCTCTATATATTTATTTTCTCTCTCTCTCTCAAGCTCTCGTACATTCATCCAACATTGTGACCCATATGGGGGTCTTCTATGTCTGAATCTGTCCTATTGTGAATCTGTAATTTTTTTTACTGTTCAGGAGCACTTTTGATTTGCACCTTTAAATCACTAAGCACTTAAGAATCTAAGCTGTGACATTTCTAGGTCAAAAACAGGTACTGTGAGCTTGCCACGCCCAGTCCAACATGGCGGAGCAGCTTGTGACTGAATCAGTTGCAGCTCTGGGCTGCAGAGTGGTGAGTTGTTCTGGATGTTGGCTCCACCTCTCTCCAATTTTAAAATGTAGTATGTACCATTTTCTACTAGCTGTGGAGCCACCAGGTCGGAGCTGCACTCAGCACTTTAATTCTGAGACTGAGCGTGCAGCACAGAAACTCTTTTCATTGAAGTTACAGCCAAATCTGACCTGCAGAGCATCTCGCAGCCTGGAAACATCTCTCTGTATGGCGGCAGGAATGCACCATGCTCTTTCGCCTGCCTAAGTCTGATTCTGCCGTCTTCCCAGGTGCAGGCTGGGAGCACTGAGCCATTGGCCTGGTCTCAGAGCACTTTCCTCCCAATCCAAGCGGGAACACAAACATCCAGTCCCATAAAAGCCATTGAAATGCTTTAAAGCCAAAGTTTGTACTGGCAGCACAGCCTTAGGAAGCCGCGTTTTAAAATGACTCAACTTTTTCTCTGCCGCTATTGGTGAAACAGGAAATCTCTCTACGGTACGTCTTAGCAAACAGCAAAAAGCTGTGTTAAACTCTCTCTCTCTCTCTCCTTTATTTAAAGCCCTCTCAGGTTTTTAAGTGGATTTAGTCACCATGTTCGAGCACCAATCTGTAGATGGAGCGGCGGGGTGCCTCCCGCCACCTGGCTAGCTTTACCCAAAATAATTACATGGAAACTGTATTCTTTTAAATACTGCCTGGCCCCTGGCCCGTTATCTGTAGCGTTATCTTATTGGATGATTCTCATATCTTGCTTTAACCCATATTTAGTAATTTATATAACACCACGAGGTGGATTGCTTACCAGGAGAGATCTTATCCTGTGTCCATCCCGGAGAGAAGAAGCATGGCGAGTCACTATGGCAACTGCCTGAAGCATCTCCCTCACTGTCTTCTACCCAGCATTCTGTTCTGTCTACTCCGCCTACCTAATTTTCTGTCTCTTAAAGGGCCAAGGCAGTTTCTTTATTAATGAAAGTAACACATAGATACTCCTCCATCATTTCCCCTTTTTCTGTTTAAACAAAAAAGAAAGACTTTAACTTTAACATAGTAAACTTACATGTAACAAAACAGTTATCAAGCAAAAATTACACAAAGGTCTGATCTCTAAAATATATAAGGAACTCAAGAGACTAGACTTCAAAATGCTAATTAACTCATTTAAAAAATGGGGCTCTGAACTGAACAGAGAATTCTCAACAAAAGAAGTCCAAATGGCCAAAAGACACTTAAGGTCATACTCAACCTCCTTAGCTATCAGGGAAATGCAAATCAAAACAACTTTGGGATACTATCTTACACCTGTCAGATTGGCTAAAATAAAAAACACCAATGATAGCCTTTGCTGGAGAGGTTGTGGGGTAAGGGGTACTCTCATCCATTGCTGGTGGGAATGCAAACTTGTGCAACTACTTTGTAAAGCAGTGTGGTGGTTTCTCAGGAAATTCTGGATCAAACTACCCCAGGACCCAGCAATTCCACTCTTGGGAATTTACCCAAGAGATGCCCAATCATACTACAAAAGCATTTGTTCAACTATGTACATAGCAGCATCATTTTTTTGAGACAGTGTTTCTCTGTAGTTTTGGAGCCTGTTCTGGAACTAGCTCTTGTAGACCAGGCTGGCCTTGAACTCACAGAGATCCACCTGCCTCTGCCTCCCAAGTGCTGGGATTAAAGGTGTGTGCCACCACCACCCGGCTAGCAGCATTATTTGTAATAGCCAGAACCTGGAAATCACCTAGATGCCCTTCAGTGGAAGAATGGATGAAGAAACTGTGAAATATATACATATTAGAGTACTACTCAGCAGTAAAAAACAATGACATCTTGAATTTTGCATGCAAATGGATGGAAATAGAAAACACTATTCTGAGTGAGGTAACCCAGACCCAAAAAGAAGAACATAGGATGTACTCACTCATTATCGGTTTTTAGCCATAAATAAAGGACATCGAGCCTATAATTTGTGATCCTTGAGAAGACAATAAGGTGAAACAGAAGAAAAACATATAGTTATCCTCCTGGATATTGGAAGCAGACAAGTTTGCCGGGAAAAAATTGGGAACTTGGGGGTGGGTTGAGTTGGGGGCAAGGGGAGATGGGGGGACAAAAGCGTCAAGGGGAGGATAGGGAGAGCTTGGGGGAATGGGATGCTTGGGATATAGGAAGGGTAGATATGGGAGCAGGGAAGCATATGTCCTAATTAAGGGAGCCATCTTAGGATTATTAAGAGACTTGACTCTAGAGGGGTTCCCAGGTATCCAGTGAGATGCCCCTAGCTAGTTCCATGGGCAGGTGAGGAGAGGGAGTAGGAAAATTTCAGATCCTATAGCCATACTGATAATTATCTTGCATATCACCACAGAACCTTCATCTGGCAATGGATTCAGATAGAGACAGAGCCCCACATTGGAGCACCGGACTGAGCTCCCAAGGTCTTGATGAGGAGCAGAAGGAGGGAGAACATGAGAAAGAAAGTCAGGACCATGAGGGAACCTTCATCTGGCGATAGATGGAGATAGAGACAGAGTCATACATTGGTGCACTGGACTGAGCTCCCAAGGTCCAAATGAGGAGCAGAAGGAGGAAAAACATGAGCAAGGAAGTCTGGACTGCGAGGAGTATTCCCATCCAGTGAGATGGTGGGGATGATCTATTCAGAGCTTACCAAGCCCAGCTGGACTGGGACTCTCCCTCCCTCTCCTGTCCAGAGAGCAGTAAGGGTTCCCTGCCCTATGGGAAGTCCAAGTTCCTCCCCCCCTCCATCGAGGTCTAGGAAGCTGAGCATCCACACAGGACAGGCCCCCCAAAAGCCAGTATGTGTAGTAGGGTCCAAATCCCGTGTCATTGTCCTTGGCTTCTCAGCAGCCCTCACTGTCCACAATGTTTAGGGAGACCAGTTTTATCTCATGCTTTTAAAGTCCCAGTCCAGCTGGGCTTGGTAAGCTCCAAATAGATCAGCCCCACCATCTAAGTGGATGGGAGCACTCCTCGTAGTCCAGACTTCCTTGCTCATGTTTTCCCTCCTTCTGCTCCTCATTTGGACCTTGGGCCTCAGTTTGGTGCACCAATGTGTGGCTCTGTCTCTAGCTCCATCCATCGCCAGATGAGGGTTCTATGGAGATATGCAAGATAATCATCAGTATGGCTATAGGATCTGACCTTTTCTGACTCCCTCTCCTCAGCTGCCCATGGAACTAGCTAGGGGCATCTCACTGGATACCTGGGAACCCCTCTAGAGTCAAGTCTCTTAATAATTCTAAGATGGCTCCCTTAATTAGGATATATGCTTCCCTGCTCCCATATCCACCCTTCCTATATCCCAAGCGTCCCATACCCCCAAGCTCCCCCCATTATCCCCTTCACGCTTTTCTCTCCCCATCTTCCCTTGACCCCGTCTCACCCCACCCTCAAGTTCCCAATTTTTTCCCGGCGATCGTGTCTACTTCCAATATCCAGGAGGATTACTATATGTTTTTCTTTGGGTTCACCTTCTTATCTTCTCAAGGATCCCGAATTATAGGCTTGATGTCCTTTAATTATGGCTAGAAACCGATTATGAGTTAGTACATCCCATGTTCATCTTTTTGTGTCTGGGTTACCTTACTCAGAATAGTGTTTTCTATTTCCATCCATTTGCATACAAAATTCAAGATGTCATTGTTTTTTACCGCTGAGTAGTATTCTAACATGTATATATTCCACAGTTTCTTCATCCATTCTTCCACTGAAGGGCATCTAGGTTGTTTCCAGGATCTGGCTATTACAAATAATGCTGCTATGAATATAGTTGAACAAATGCTTTTGTAGTATGATTGTGCATCACTTGGGTAGATTCCCAAGAGTGGAATTGCTGGGTCCTGGGGTAGGTTGATCCCGAATTTCCTGAGAAACCGCCACACTGTTTTCCAAAGTGGTTGCACAAGTGTGCATTCCCACCAGCAATGGATGAGTGTACCTCTTGTCCCACAATCTCTCCAGCAAAGGCTATCATTGTTTTTTTCTTTTTTTTTTTTTTTTTTCCTCATGGTTTATTTTTTTTTATATTTAAAAATTACCATCTCCTTCCCTCCTCCTCCCCCCTCCCTCCCCTCCTTCTCCCCTTTCTCTCCCCTCCTTCTCCCCCTTCCCTCCCCTCCCCTCCACCCATACCTCCCCTCCCTCCCTCTCAAGGCCAAGGAGCCATCAGGGTTCCCCACTCTATGCTAAGACCAAGGTCCTCCCATCTCCCCCCAGGTCCAGGAAGGTGATCGACCAAGCTGAGAAGGCTCCCACAGAGCCCGTCCATGAAGAAGAATCAGAGCCCAGAGCCATTGTCCTTTGCTTCTCAGTCAGCCCCCGCTGTTGGCCACACTCAGAGAGACGGGTTTGGTCGCATGATCCATCAGTCCCATTCCAACTGGAGTTGGTGATCTCCCATTAGTTCTGTCCCACCGTCTCCATGAGTGAACGCACCCCTCTCGTTCCTGACTTTCTCCCTCATGTTCTCGCTCCTTCTGCTCCTCATCGGGACCTTGGGAGCTCAGTCCAGTGCTCCAATGTGGGGCTCAGTCACCTTCCCCATCTGTCGCCAGCTGGAGGTTCCCTCACGGTCCTGACTTTCTTTCTCATGTTCTCTCTCCTTCTGCTCCTCATCAGGACCTTGGGAGCTCAGTCCGGTGCTCCAAGGTGGGGCTCTGTCATTTTCTTCATCTATCGTCAGGTGGAGGTTCTACGGTGATATGCAAGAAATTCATCAGTATGGCTATAGGAACTGGCCTTTTCAGGCTCCCTCTCCTCAGCTGCCCAAGGAACTAACTGGGGGCGTCTCCCTGGAAACCTGGGAACCCCTCTAGGGTCAAGTCTCTTGACAACCCTCAGGTAGCTCCTTAAATTCAGATATATGCTTCCCTGCTCTCATATCCACCCTTCCTATATCCCAAGCACCCCATTCCTCCGAGCTCCCCCCGCTCTCCCCTTCACACTTTTCTCTCCCCATCTTCCCTTGGCCCACTTAAGGTCATGCTCAACCTCCCTAGCTATCAGGGAAATGCAAATCAAAACAACTTTGAGATATCATCTCACACCTGTCAGATTGGCTAAAATCCAAAACACCAATAATAACCTTTGCTGGAGAGGTTGTGGGGTAAGGGGCACACTCATCCATTGCTGGTGGGAATGCAAACTTGTGCAACCACTTTGGAAAGCAGTGTGGCGGTTTCTCAGGAAATTCGGGATCAACCTACCCCAGGACCCAGCAATTCCACTATTGGGAATCTACCCAAGAGATGCCCAATCATACAACAAAAGCATATGCTCATCTATGTTCATAGCAGCATTATTTGTAATAGCCAGATCCTGGAGACAGCCTAGATGCCCTTCAGTGGAAGAATGGATGAAGAAACTGTGGAATATATACATGCTAGAATACTACTCAGCGGTAAAAAACAATGACATCTTGAATTTTGCAGGCAAATGGATGGAAATAGAAAACACTATTCTGAGTGAGGTAACCCAGACCCATAAAGATGAACATGGGATGTACTCACTCATATTCGGTTTCTAGCCATGATTATAGGACATCGAGCCTATAAGTTTGGGATCCTTGAGAAGATAATAAGAAGGTGAACTCCCAAAAAAGATATAGTAATCCTCCTGGATATTGGAAGTAGACACGATCGCCAGGCAAAATTTTTCTTTTTTTTGATTTTAGCCAATCTGACAGGTGTAAGATGGTATCTCAAAGTTGTGATCTATTTTCGAGAAGTTTCTATGAGCTGCAGAGAAGAAGGTATATTCTTTCCTATTTGGGCGGAATGTTCTATAGATGTCTGCTAAGTGCATTTGATTCATTACCTCCATTAATTCTCTTATTTCTTTGTTAGGTTTCTCTCTGATTGACCTGTCAATTGGTGAGAGAGGAGTGTTGAAGTCTGCGACTATTAGTGTATGTGGTTTGATGGCTGCCTTGAGTTCTAGTAATGTTTATTTTACATAAGTGGGTGCTTTTATATTAGGGCCATAAATATTCAGGAATGAGACTTCATCCTAATGAATTTTTCTTGTTATGAGTATAAAGTGTCCCTTTCCATCTCTTCTGATTGATTTTAGTTTGAAGTCAACTTTGTTAGAAATTAGTATGGCCACACCCGCTTGTTTCTTAGGTCCATTTGCTTGATACATCTTTTCCCAACACTTTACTCTGTGTAGGCATCTGTCTTTATTGTTGAGGTTTGTTTCTTGTAAACAGCAGAATGTTGGATCTTGTTTTTGTATCCAATCTTTTAGCCTGTGCCTTTTTATAAGTGAGTTGACTCCGTTGATATTAAGTGATATTAATGACCAGTGGTTGTTAACTTCAGTTATTACTACTACTACTACTATTATTATTGTTATTTATTTTGCTGGTGGAGTGTCTGTGTTTCCCTTTTTTGAGTTGTGCTGCTGAAGTATTGCTAGATGTCTGAGTTATGGTGGGCATTGTTGGACTCCTTGGTTTGTGATTTTCCTTCTATTACTTTCTGTAAGGCTGGATCTGTGGCTACATATTGTTTAAATTTGTTTTTATCCTGGAATATTTTGTTTTCTCCCTTGATAGTGAATGATAGCTTGGTTGGGTATAGTAGTCTAGGCTTGCATCTGTGGTCTCTTAGTTTCTGCAGTACATCTATCCAGGACCTTCTGGCTTTCATGGTTTCCATAGAGAAGTCAGGTGTAAGTCTGATAGGTTTACCTTTATAAGTTACTTGACCTTTTTCCTTTGCAGCTCTTAATATTCTTTCTTTATTCTGTATTTTTGTGTTTTGATTATTATATGGTGAGGGGATTTTTTTTGATCAAGTCTATTTGGTGTTCTGTATATTTCTTGAACCTTCATAGGAATATCTTTCTTTAGGTTTGGAAAGTTTTCTTCTATAATTTTATTAAATATATTTTCTGGGCCTTTGAGTTGTAATTCTCTCTCCTTTTTCTACTCCTATTATTCTTAGGTTTGGTCTTTTTATGGTGTCCCAGATTTCCTGAATGTTTTGTGATGAGAATTTGTTGGATTTGCTGCTTTCTTTGATCAGTGCGTTTATTTTCTCTATGGTATCTTCAGAATCTGAGATTCTTTCTTCTTTCTCTTGTGTTCTGTTTCTTATGCTTGTTTCTGTAGTTTACCTAGATTTTTCATATCCAGTTGGCCCTTGGTTTGTGTTTTCTTCCTTGCCTCCATTTCAGTTTTCAAGTCTTGAACTGTTTCTTTTATAAGTTTGATTGTTTTTTCTTGGTTTCCTAGGGCATCATTCACGAATTTATTAATTTCTTCAAACATTTGTTATTCTTCTCATCCATTTCTTTAAGGGAGTTTTTCACCCCCTATTTAAGAAACTCTATCAGTTTCAAAAAGTCAATTTTTTCTAGTACTTCTGGATTAGGGTGTTAATAAGTCCTCCTGTTGTAAGTTCGATGGGTTCTGGTGTTTTCATGTTGTTTTTCAGATTGTTGGAGGGATTCATGCCTTGGCGCCTGCCCATCTCTTCCTCCAAATGCTCCCCAATGGATCTTCTGATACAGGATCAGGTCCCCTTGCTGGTCAGTGACCTCATAGACAAGAAAGACCTACCTTGCTGCAGGCAGGCTATTGAAATAAAGGAACTCAGGCCTGGTTGCACTCACCACCCCGTCCCAGCCCCCCAAACAGGCAGAGCTGGGGGATCTTATGGCCCTGAAGAAGGGAGGAAGAAGGAAGGCTTTTCCTGAACAAGCTGGGAAGGGATAGGAAGAGAGAGGCAGTACCCGGGGAGAGTAACCCCTGCAAAGAATGACCAGGAAGTATAGGGGGTTGAGGAATGTCTGTGCTCCATCGCCTGGGGTGCTGCCACAGGTCAGGAACTCACTCATCCCTGTGATGGATCTTTTGGCATGGTATCAGAGCCCCTAGGTGGCCAGGGAACTTGCAGCCAACTGAAAATGGTCAGTTAAGATGGTCGTGTCATTCCTTAGATTTCCAACTTTTTTTAAGAAGCCTGGATTCAGTCTGTAAATACTGCCTCATTTTCCTATTGTCAAACCATATTTTTATGAAAAAAGACAGAGTACAAGAAACAAAATGAATCCTAGAAATAGCAATTTAGGAGGGACGTCATATGTGTCTTGTAATGCCTCATACGTGGTGTAAGTGAAAAGGTGTTGTGAGGAGCTATGGGCTGCATTCCTGCCACCCGGATCCAGGCCGCCTGGCTAGCTTATGCCCTGGAATAACAGCACACAAACTGTATTCATTTAAACACTGCCTGGCCCATTAGTTCCAGCCTCTTATTAGCTAATTCTCATATTTCTTGCTTTAACCCATATCTAATAATCTGTGTAACACCACAAGTGGTGTCTTACCAGGAAATATTCAGCATGTCTGACCTGGTGGCTGGCTTCATGGTGACTGGTTCAGAGAGGAGAGGCATGGCGATTGCCTGAGGCATCTGCCTCACTTCCCTCTTCCCAGAATTCTGTTCTGTCTACTCCACCAACCTATGTTCTAACCTATCAGGCCAAGCAGTTTCTTTATTAATTAACCAATGAAATCATTAGATAGATAGAAGACACACCTACATCAAAAAGGGATGGAAACCTTGGAAGGTTAGATTGTCTGACATATTGCCCTTTCTAAATTCAAATAATAAATCTTACCTGTGGTTCAATCAGCTGGAGTAGGTGCAATAACCGTTGCCTGTCAGTAGATGTTGGGGTGCACCTGAATCCACGTGAATGGTTTTAGATGACTGAATTAAAAGGAAATACTGAAAAATACTCAAATCAAGAAGTTATTATTATTTTCAAGTATAAATCACAGACCATGAGTTCTGTGAATGTCTTTGGCTGTTCAATAGTCTCTAGCTCCGGCCTGCGGCAGCTGTGGCTGGACCCAAAGCCTGTAGTGCTATGCAGGGTTGGGGAGTGTGCAGTGGCAGGCCATGGGGTTCAGAGCTAAGGGAAGCCAAGGGCAAGGTCTATGTTCATGGCTCACAAGTAGCACGGGGCACGGAGCCAAGGGAAGCTGAGGGGGTAATCTATGTCCAAATGAACGCTTATGGGGCTTGCAGCTGGGGTGCCACGCTGGGACAGTCTATGCCCAAATGAATGCAGCATGGCTGTGGCTGGCAAGATCTACCAGAGACTCTAGTGGTCCCACGTTTGGGTGCCAGGTGTTGTGAATTAGGCTGGTACGATAAATACCCAGGCCAGCTCAAGAATAACAATTATAGTTTAATGGTTATAAGGGGAAACTCTTGCTATAAGAGTGTGAGGTCTGACTTTCTATCTGTCCAGTGAGAGCCTCACAGAGATCAAGAATGAGAGAGAGCACACATCTGGGTCCTCCCAGTTTTTCTTCCTGGGCCCTAGGTAGCCATGCCTTAACTAGATGTGATTGGTGGGCAGAGCTTCCCCATTTGCATCTGTCTATAGAATCTTAACCATTTCTCTTTCTCTCTTTTCCATAAACCTCCACACTATATCCCTGCTCTCACTAATAGTGTTTATCGGGCTGGGCTGCCAGGTACCAGATGGGCTCTTGTTTAATTGTTGGAGCCTGTAGTGGATAGCTCCAGGGCTCTGTGTGGGCCTCATTGTCCCACTCAGGTTGCCCTGGTGGTGTGCTGGGCCATGTTTCCTTATCACAAAGAGAACATTAGAGTGCCCAACCGTCTGGTGCCATAGGTCTGTAGGCGCTGAACCAGTTTGTGGTTGATGCATTTGGCTGCATGGTGTAGAGTGGGGAGTTTTTCTGGAGTCACTCAAAGAAGAAATCAAAAAGAAATTAAAAATTTCCTGGAATTCAGTGAATATGAAAATACTATAACAAAATTGTTCGTATACATTAAAATCAGTCCTTAAGGAGAAATTTGTAGTTCTGACTTCCTGCAGTTGAAGAAGGGACATAAATATATGACTTAATGACACAACTTGATAATTTGGAAAAACAAAAACATACCTCGGTATGGTAGTAGATGGCAAGAAAAATAAAAGAGCAGAAATTAATGGAACATTAACAAAGAAACAATACAAGGAGTCACCAAATACTTTTTTGAGAAGTTAAACAAAACTGAGTGACCATCGACCCAATTATCCAAAACAAAGGAAAAATTATCCAAATTAACTTAATAAGATATAAACAAGAAAATATTACAATAGAAAACAAAGAAATCAAGAATGAAAATTTTATTTTATTATATTTTAAAAAATTTACCTAACAATCCCAGTTCCCTCTCTTTCCCTTTCTTCCTCTCCTACCATCTTCCTGCCACCCTTCCTCCCAGAGGGTGAGGCCTCCCATAGGGAGTCAACAAAGTCTGTCACATCACTTGAGTCATGACCAAGGCACTCTTCCCTGTATCTGGTTTTATCAAGGTATCCCTCCAAAGAGAATAGGATCCAAAAAACCAGCTGATGGACTAGGAATGAAGTCTGGTTCCACAACTAGTGGACCCACAAACTGCCCAAACCACACAACTGTCAGCCACATTTCGGGCCTAGTTCTGTCTTAAACAGGTTCCCCAGCTGTCAATCCAGAGTTAGTGAGCTCCCATAAATAGGGCTAGCTGTTTCTGTGGGTTACCCTGTCATGGTCTTGACCCTTTTGCTAATATTATTGCTTCCTTCTCTCTATGACTGGACTCCAGGAATTGGGCCCAATGCTTAGTTGTGGATCTCTGCATCTGTTTACATCAGTTGCTGGATGAAGGTTCTATGATGACAATTAAGGTAGTCATCAATCTGATTACAGGGCAAGGCAAGATCAGGTACCATCTCCACTATTGCTTAGATTTTTAACTCGGGTCATCTTTGTGGATTCCTGAGAATTTCCCTAGTGCCAGTTTTCTCAGTGACCCCACAATGCCTCCCCCTATCAAGCTTTTTCCTTGCTGTCCCTTTCTGTCTTTCCCCATCATGACTTTCCTGATCCCTTGTTCTCCTTTCCCCTCCTCACTTCCATTTACCCCCTTCCTGCACAGTCCCAATTTGTTCAGCTCTTGTCTGTTTCCCCTTCCCAGGTAGATCCATGTATGTCTTCATTAGGATCCTTCTAGTTTTCTGACTTCTCTAGGATTGTGGGCTGTAGGCTGGTTATCCTTTGCTTTATGTCTAACATCCACTTATGAGTGAGCACATACTGTGTTTCTCTTTCAGGGTCTGGACTCAGGATGTCTTTTTCTAGTTCCATCCATTTGGGTGTAAATCAAGATGTCATTTTTTATCTTTCTTTTTTTATTTTTTTATCCATTTTATTTATTTATTTTTTGTTAAAAATTTCCACCTCCTCCCCTCCTCCCATCTCTCTCCCCTCCCCTGAATTCCTCTAACCCATCCTCTCCAGTCCAAAGAGCAGTCAGGGTTCCCTGCCCTATGGGAACTCCAAGATCTTGACCCCCCCCCACCCAGGTCCAGGAAGGTGAGCATCCAAACAGACTAGGCCCGTCCATACAGTAGAATCAAAACCCAGTGCCATTGTCCTTGGCTTCTCAGTCAGCCTCCACCGTCGCATTCAGAGAGTCTGGTCTGATCACATGCTCCATCAGCCTCAGTCCAGTAGGCCTTGGTGAACTCCCATTAGATCAGTCCCACCGTCTCAGTGGGTGGATGCACCCCTCACGGTCCTGACTTCCTTGATCATGTTCTCTCTCCTTCTGCTCATCATTTGGACCTTGGGAGCTCAGTCCAGTGCTCCAATGTGGGTCTCTGTCTCTATCTCCATCCATCGCCAGATGAAGGTTCTATGGTGATATGCAAGATATTCATCAGTGTGGCTATAGGATGAGGCCAGTTCAGGCACCCTCTCCTCTGCTGACAAGGAACAAGATGGGGACATCTCCTTAAACACTTGGGAACCCCTCTAGAGTCCAGTCTCTTGCCAACCCTCAAATGGCTCCCTTAATTAAGATATATACTTCCCTGCTCCCACATCCACCCCTCCTCAATTCCTACCATCCCATTCCCCCAAGATCTCCCCATCTTCCTCTTCCCCCTTCTCTCTCCCCATCTCTTCTTACCCCCACCCAACTGTCACACAGGTGCTCCCAACCTCTGCCTGGCAATCTTGTCCACTTCCAATATCCAGGAAGATAAGTATATGTTTTTCTTTGGGTTCTCCTTCTTATTTAGCTTCTCTAGGATCCCAAATTATAGGCTCAATGTCCTTTATTTATGGCTAGAATTGACTTATGAGTGAGTACATACCATATTTATCTTTTTGGGTCTGGGTTATCTCACTCCATAAAGTTTTTTCTATTTCCATCCATTTGCACGCAAAATTCAAGATGTCATTGTTTTTTACCTCTGAGTAAAACTCTAAAGTGTATATGTGCCACACCTTCTTTATCCTTTCTTCTATTGAGGGGCACCTAGGTTGTTTCCAGGTTCTGGCTATTACAAATAGTGATGCTATGAACATAGTTGAACAAATGCTTTTGTAGTAAGATTAGAGTGTGGGGTTTGATGTATGCTTTGATTTCTAATAATGTTTCTTTTATATATGTGGGTGTTTTTATATTAGGGGCATAGATATTCAGAATAGTGACTTCCTCCTCCTGATGAATTGTTCCTGTTATGAGTACAAAGTGGCCATCTCCATCTCTTCTGATTGAAATCAATCTTGTTAGATATTAGTATAGCCACACCCACTTGTTTCTTTGGTCCATTTGATTGGAAAAACTTTTCCCATCCCTTTACTCTGACGTAGTGTCTGTCTTTGAGTTTGAGGTTTTTTTCTTGTAAACAGCAGAATGTTGAATCCTGATTTCTTATCCATTCTCTTAACCTGTGCCTTTTTTACAGGTGAATTGAGTCCATTGATATTAAGTGATATTAATGTCCAATGGTTGTTAATTCTGGTTATTTTATTTTATTTTATTGGTGGTAGAGTTTGAGTGTTTCCATTCTTTGAGTTGTGCTGGTGGAGGGTTGTCAGATGCTTGTGTTATTATGGGTGTTGTTGGCTTCCTTGGTTTGTGATTTTCCTTCTAGTATTTGCTGTAAGGCTGGGTTTGTGGCAATGTATTGTTTAAATCTGTTTTTGTCCTGGAATATCTTGTTTTCTCCATTGATGGTGAATGAAAATTTGGGTGGGTATAGTAGTCTGGACTTGCATCCATGGTCTCTTAGTTTCTGCAGTACATCTATCCAAGACCTCCTGGCTTTCATGTTTTCCATAGAGAAGTCAGGTGTAATTCTGATAGGTTTACCTTTATTAGTTACTTGACCTTTTTCTTTGCAGCTCTTCATATTCTTTCTTTATTCTGTATGTTTTGTGTTTTTATTATTAAATGGTGAGGGGATATTTTTTGATCCAATCTGATCAGTGTTCTGTATGTTTCTTGTACCTACATAGGAATATCCTTCTTTAGATTGGGAAAGTTTTCTTCTATAATTTTGTTGAATATATTTTCTGGGTCTTTGAGTGTAATTCTTCTCCTTCTTCTACCCCTATTATTCTTATGTTTGGTCTTTTCATGGTGTCCCAGATTTCCTGGATGTTTTGTGCTAAGAATTTGTTGGATTTGTTTTGTTCTTTAATCAGTGAGTTTATTTCCTCTATAGTATCTTCAGTGTCTGAGATTCTTTCTTCTATCTCTTGTATTCTGTTGATTATACTTATCTCTGTAGTCCCTGTTCATTTACCCAGATTTTCCATATTCAGCCATCCTTCAGTTTGCGTTTTCTTCATTGCCTCCATTTCAGTTTTCAAGTCTTGAACTGTTTCCATTACCTGTTTGATTTTTTTTGGTTTCCTAGGGTATCTTTGAGGGATTTATTCATTGCTTCAAACTTTTTGTCATTCTCATCCATTTCTTTTTTTTATTTTTATTTATTTATTTATTTTTGGTTCATTTTTTTATATTTAAAAATTTCCATCTCCTCCCATTCTCTTTCCCCTTCCCTCCCCTCTCCTCTACCCATACCCCCTGCCTCCCTCTCCAGGCCAAGGAACCATCGGGGTTCCCCACTCTATGTTAAGACCAAGATCCTCCCAACTCCCCCCAGGTCCAGGAAGGCGATCAACCAAGCTGAGAAGGCTCCCACAGAGCCTGTCCACGCAGAAGAATCAAAGCCCAGCGCTTTTGTCCTTGGCTTCTCAGTTAGCCTCCACTGTCGGCCACATTCAGAGAGTCCGGTTTGGTCTCATGTTCCATCAGTCCCATTCCAACTGGAGTTGGTGATCTCCCGTTAGTTCTGTCCCACCGTCTCCATGAGTGAACGCACCCCTCACGGTCCTGAATTTCTTTCTCATGTTCTCTCTAGCGCTCCTCATCAGGACCTTGGGAGCTCAGTCTGGTGCTCCAATGTGGGGCTCACTCATTTTCTTCATCTCTCGCCAGGTGGAGGTTCTATGGTGATATGCAAGAAATTCATCAGTATGGCTATAGGAACTGGCCTTTTCTGGCTCCCTCTCCTCAGCTGCCCAAGGAACTAGCTGGGGGCGTCTCTCTGGATACCCGGGAACCACTCTGGGGTCAAGTCTCTTGACAACCCTCAGATGGCTCCTTAAATTAATATATATGCTTCCCTGCTCCCATATCCACCGTTCCTGTATCCCAAGCATCCCATTCCTCCAAGCTCCCCCCATTCTCCCCTTCACGCTTTTCTCTCCCCATCTTTCCTTGACCCCGTCTCGCCCCACCCTCAAGTTCCCAATTTTTGCCTGGCGATCGTGTCTGCTTCCAATATCCAGGAGGATTACTATATGTTTTTCTTTGGGTTCACCTTCTTATTATCTTCTCAAGGATCCCGAATTATAGGCTTGATGTCCTTTAATTATGGCTAGAAACCGATTATGAGTTAGTACATCCCATGTTCATCTTTTTGTGTCTGGGTTACCTTACTCAGAATAGTGTTTTCTATTTCCATCCATTTGCATACAAAATTCAAGATGTCATTGTTTTTTACTGCTGAGTAGTATTCTAACATGTATATATTCCACAGTTTCTTCATCCATTCTTCCACAGAAGGGCATCTAGGTTGTTTCCAGGATCTGGCTATTACAAATAATGCTGCTATGAACATAGTTGAACAAATGTTTTTGTAGTATGATTGGGCATCTCTTGGAATTCCAAGAGTGGAATTGCTGGGTCCTGGGGTAGGTTGATCCCGAATTTCCTGAGAAACCACCACACTGTTTTCCAAAGTGGTTGCACAAGTGTGCATTCCCACCAGCAATGGATGAGTGTACCCCTTACCCCACAACCTTTGCACCAAATGTTATCATTGGTGTTTTGGATTTTAGACAATCTGACAGGTGTAAGATAGTATCTCAAAGTTGTTTTGATTTGCATTTCCCTGATCACTAAGGAGGTTGAGCATGACCTTAAGTGTGTTTTGGCCATTTGAACTTCTTCTGTTGACAATTCTCTGTTCAGTTCAGCGCCCCATTTTTTAATTGGGTTAATTAGCTTTTTAAAGTCTAGTCTCTTGAGTTCCTTATATATTTTAGAGATCAGACCTTTGTCTGTTGCAGGGTTGGTGAAGATATTTTCCCAGTCAGTAGGCTGCCTTTGTGTCTTAGTGACAGTGTCCTTTGCTTTACAGAAGCTGCTCAGCTTCAGGAGGTCCCATTTATTCAATGTTGCCCTTAATGTCTGTGCAGCTGGGGTTATATGTAGGAAATGGTCTCCTGTGCCCATTTGTTGTAGAGTACTTCCCACTTTCTCCTCTATCAAGCTCAATGTGTTCAGATTAATATTGAGGTCTTTAATCCATTTGGACTTGAGTTTTGTGCATGGTGACAGATATGGATCTATTTTCATTCTTCTACAGGTTGACATCCAGTTATGCCAGCACCATTTGTTGAAGATGCCCTCTTTCTTCCATTGTGTACTTTTGGCTCCTTTATCAAAAATCAGGTGTTCGTAGGTTTGTGGTTTAAGATCCGGGTCTTCTATATGATTCCATTGGTCAACTTCTCTGTTTTTATGCCAATACCAAGCTGTTTTCACTACTGTAGCTCTGTAATAGAGTTTGAAGTCAGGGATGGTAATGCCTCCAGAAGTTACTTTATTGTATAAGATTGTTTTGGCTATCCTGGGTTTCTTGTTTTTCCATATAAAGTTGATTATTGTCCTCTCAATATCTGTGAAGAATTTTAATGGGACCTTGATTGGGATTGCATTGAATCTATAGATTGCTTTTGGTAGAATTGCCATTTTTACTATGTTGATCCTCCCAATCCACGAGCAGGGGAGATCCTTCCATTTTCTGGTATCCTCTTCAATTTCTTTCTTCAAAGACTTAAAGTTCTTGTCAAATAAATCCTTCAGTTCCTTGGTTAGAGATACTCCCAGATATCTTATGCTATTTGTGGCTATTGTGAAAGGTGATACTTCTCTGATTTCCCTCTCTTCTTTCTTATCCTTTGTGTATAGGAGGGCGACTGATTTTTTGGAGTTGATCTTGTAACCTGCCACGTTACTAAAGGAGTTTATCAGCCTTAGGAGTTCTTTGGTGGAGTTTTTGGGGTCACTTATGTACACTATCATATCATCTGCAAATAACGAAAGTTTAACTTCTTCCTTTCCAAATCGAATCCCCTTAATTCCCTTATGTTGTCTTATTGCTATTGCTAGAACTTCAAGCACTATATTGAAGAGATAAGGAGAGAGTGGACATCCTTGTCGTGTGCCTGAATTTAGTGGGATGGACTTGAGTTTCTCTCTGTTTAATTTGATATTAGCTGTCGGCTTGCTGTAAATAGCCTGTATTATATTTAGGAATAACACTTGTATCCCTAACCTCTCCAAGACCTTTATCATAAAGGGGTGCTGAGTTTTGTCAAATGCTTTTTCAGCATCTAATGAGATGACTATATGGTCTGTTTCCTTCAGTTTATTTATATGATGGATTACATTGATAGATTTTCGTATGTTGAACCAGCCCTGCATCTCTGGGATGAAGCCTACTTGTTCGTAGTGGATAATTTTTCTAATGTTTTCTTGGATTTGGTTTGCCAGTATTCTTTTTTGAGAATGTTTGCGTCAATATTCATGTGTGAGATTGGCCTGTAATTCTCTTTCTTGGTTTAGTCTTTATGTGGTTTAGGTATCAGGGTAACTGTAGCTTCATAGAGGAATTTGGCAGTGACTTTTGTGTTTCTATATTATGAAATACCTTAAGGAGTATAGGTATTAGGTTTTCTTGGAAGTTCTGGTAGAATTCCGCATTGAAACCATCTGGTCCTGGGCTCTTTTTGGTAGGGAGGTTTCTGATAACAGTTTCTAATTCTTCACGACTAACAGGACTATTTAGAACATTTACCTGGTCCTGCTTTAACTTTGGTATATGGTATTTATCTAAAAAACTGTCCATTTCTTTTACATTTTCCAATTTTGTGGCATACAGGCTTTTGTAGTAAGATCTAATGATTCTCTGAATTTCCTCTGTGTCTGTGGTTATGTCCCCCTTTTCATTTCTGATCTTATTAATTTGCGTGTTCTCCCTCTGCCGTTTGATTAGTTTGGCTAAGGGTTTGTCAATCTTGTTGATTTTCTGCAAGAACCAGCTTCTTGTTTCATTGATTCTTTGGATTGTTTTCTGTGTTTCTATTTTGTTGATTTCTGCCCTCAGTTTGATTATTTCCAGTCTTCTACTTCTCCTAGGTGAGTCTGCTTCTTTTTATTCCAGAGCCTTCAGGTGTGCTGTTAAGTCACCAATGAGTGCTTTCTCCGTTTTCTTTAAGTGGGCACTTAGTGTTATGAACTTTTCTCTTAGGAAGGCTTTCATTGTGTCCCATAGGTTTGAGTATGTTGTGTCTTTGTTTTCATTAAATTCAAGAAAGACTTTAATTTCTTTCTTTATTTCTTTTTGACCCAGGTGTGGTTCAGTAGTTGACTGTTCAGTTTCCATGAGTTTGTGGGCTTTCTGAGGTGGCATTGTTGTTGATTTGTAATTTTAATCCATGGTGATTCGATTAGACACAGGTGGTTACTAATATTTTTTTGTAACTGTGGAAGTTTGCTTTGTTACCAAGTATATGGTCAATTTTCGAAAAGGTTCCATGAGCCGCAGAGAAGAAGGTATATTCTTTCCTGTTTGGGTGGAATGTTCTATAGATGTCTGTTAAGGCTATTTGGTTTATTACCTCCATTAAGTCTTTCCATTCTCTTTTAGGTTTCTGTCTGATTGACCTGTCCATTGGTGAGAGAGGAGTGTTGAAGTCTCCAAGTATTGTTGTGTGTGGTTTGATGGCTGCCTTGAGTTCTAGAAGTGTTTCTTTTACATAAGTGGGAGCTTTTATATTAGGGGCATAGATATTCAGGATTGAGACTTCATTCTAAAGGATTTTTCCTGTTATGAGTATAAAGTGTCCCTTTCCATCTCTTCTGATTGATTTTAGTTTGAAGTCAACTTTGTTGGAAATTAGTATGGCCACACCGGCTTGTTTCTTAGTTCCATTTGCTTGATAAACCTTTTCCCAACCCTTTACTCTGAGTAGGTGTCTGTCTTTGTGGTTGAGGTGTGTTTCATGTAAACAGCAGAATATTGGATCCTGTTTTGGTATCCAATCTCTTAGCCTGTGCCTTTTTATAGGTGAACTGAGTCCATTGATATTAAGTGATATTAATAACCAGTGGTTGTTAACTCTGGTTATTTTTTTTGTAGTAGAGTTTGTGTGTTTCCCTTGTTCTAGTTGTGCTGGTGAAGGGTCACTTGATGCCTGAGTTATTGTGGGCATTGTTGGACTCTTTGGTTTGTGAGTTTCCTTCTATTACTTTCTGTAAGGCTGGATTTGTGGCTACGTATTGTTTAAATCTGCTTTTGTCCTGGAATATCTTATTTTCTCCATCGATGGTGAATGCAAGCTTTGCTGGGTTTAGTAGTCTAGGCTTGCATCCATGTTCCCTTAGTGTCTGTAGCATATCTATCCAAGATCTTCTGGCTTTAATGGTTTCAATTAAGAAATCAGGTGTAATTCTGATAGGTTTCCCTTTATATGTTACTTAACCTTTTTCCTTTGCTGCTCTTAATATCTGTTCTTTATTCTGTATGTTTTGTGTTTTGATTATTATATGGCGTTGGGATGCTTGCTTTTGATCCAGTCTATTTGGTGTTCTGTAGGCTTCTTGTATCTTCATAGGAACATCCTTCTTTAGGTTGGGGAAGTTTTCTTCTATAATTTTGTTGAATATGTTTTCTGGGCCTTTGAGTTGTAATTCTTCTCCTTCTTCTACCCCAATTATTCTTAGGTTTGGTCTTTTCATGGTGTCCCTAATTTCCTGGATGTTCTGTGTTAAGAATTTGTTAGATTTGTTTTGTTCTTTAATCTGTGAATTTATTTCCTCTATAGTATCTTCAGAGTCTCAGATTCTTTCTTCTATCTCTTGTATTTGATTGGAAATCCTTGTCTCTGAAGTTTCTGTTCGTTTACTCAGAGTTTCCATTTCCAGTCTTCCCTCAGATTGTGTTTTCTTCATTACCTCCATTTCATTTATCTGGTCTTATACTGTTTCCCTTACCTGTTTGATTGCTTTTTCTTGTTTTTCTTGTTTTTCTTGGGTATCTTTGAGAGATTTATTTATTCTTGTACCTTTTTACCTTTTTGTTTGTCATCTCCATTTCTTTATGGCAGTTTTTTACCTCCTGTTTAAGGTCCTCTATTATTTCCATAAAGTACTGTTTAAGGTCGGTTTCTTCTATATCTTCTGGAGTAGGGTGTTCAATTCTTGTTGTTTCAGGATGTTTGGATTCTGGTGATGTCATGTTGCCTTTCATGTTGTTGGAGGAGTTCTTGCATTGTTGCCTGCCCATCTCTTCCTTCAAATGGAGCCGGGAGGTGCTTTGTGTCTTTGACCAATCTTTGCTGTGACTGAATCTGGTTGGATCTCCTCAGTGCCAGAGCAGGAGCTATTCCTTGCTGCACAATCTGAAGGAACCCACACTCCCTTGCAGGAATCCTCAGGCATGCCTGGAGGTCAGAGTCTGACCCCTTTGGGTGGATTGCCTTAGAACAGGAGCAGGACACCTGAAAACACTAGGGAAGGCTTGGGAGAGGCGGGGAAGTGAGAAACAAAGACAAGCCTACAGAGGGAGGTGGGGGAGGGGGTCTGTGCTCTCTTCCAGGGCAGGTTGCCCCAGGGTCGTACTTACTCACCAGTCCAGATGGAACTCCACTGCACAGGATCAGGGATTCCATGCAGCCCAGGGAAGCCGCCTGGACAGAAGGGCCAAGGTGCGGGCAGGGAGGCATGGAATATCACACAGTGAACCTGGCAGCACAATCTGAAGGAGCCGGCACTCCCTTGCAGGAATCCTCAGACCTGCCTGGAGGCCAGAGTCTGGCCCCTTTGGGTGGATGGTCTTAGTATGGGATCAGGATCTCTCATCTATTTCTTTAAGGGAGTTTTTCCCATCCTGTTTAAGGGACTCTATCACTTTTACAATGTTACATTTAAAGTCTATTTCTTCTACTTCTTCTGGAGTAGGGTGTAAGTCTTCCTGTTGTATGTTCGCTAGATTCTGCTATTATCATGTTGTTTTTCAGATTTTTGGAAGAATTCTTGCATTGGCACCTGCCCATCTCCTCCTTCAAATGCTGTTAGGAGAGTCTTGGCAGCTTGGTCCGATCTTTGCTGTGGCTACCTGTGTACTTGGGTTTTTTTTTTCTTGGTCTGCCCTCTCTTAGGTGCCGTCAGCACTGGAGTTGGCTCTCAGATCCTCTCTACCCTGAAGTAGGCCCTCTGGATGGATCTTCTGGTATAGGATCAGGGCCACTTGCTGGCCAGGGATCTCACAGACAACTGGGCAGGCTTGCTGTGTGCACGCTCAGTGAAACAAAGAATCTCCTGCGCAGTTGCACTTACCACTTTGTCCCCAGACCCTCAGCCCCAAAGCAGGCTGAGTTGGGGGATTCTATGACCCCACAGAAGGGAAGGTACAAGCACAGATGGGATAAGAATAGAAAGGCAGTAGCCGGAGAGAGAAGCTCCTGCTGAATGACCAGAAAATTTAGGGGGTTGGAGGGTGCCTGTGCTCTCTTTCCGGGGTGTCCACCGGCCGGTCGGGTACACACTCACCTCCTTTCATCTGCCTCTTTAAGGAATTTCTATTTGCTCTTTAAGGGTCTCTATCATCTTCATAAAGTTATTATTATTATTATTATTTTTTCGTTTTTCGAGACAGGGTTTCCCTGTAGTTTCTAGAGCCTGTCCTGGAGCTAGCTCTTGTAGACCAGACTGGTCTCGAACTCCATAAAGTTATTTTTAGGGCTGTTTTATTTCTGGTTTGCCTGCATTGTGATGTTTATGTGTTACCAAGGTAGAACCATTAGTCTCCGATTGTGCCATTTTGCTCTTAATGTTCTGGAATGTATTGTTACATTGTCATCTACCCACCTCTTCCTCCAGTGGGTGCAGTTGGGCCTGTGCTTCTGGGTAGACCGTTCCTTGACTCTGGTGGTTGCTGAAGTTGCTCCTCTGGGTGCTGCCCGGTCCAAGGCTTTGTTCGTCTCAGATGCAGTGGGGGGATGGTTGTGTGTGTTGGGAGGTTGGTCCCAGGTCTCTGGGTGGGGGTGGGCACAGGGTCTGCCTTCTAAAGCTAGGGACTAGAGAGCAGGGCCCTCCAGCCGGGAACCCAGACACTCACCTCTCCAGTTGCAGTTGGGCCAAGTGTCTGGTTGTAGCAGATGTGTTGGGGGAACAGATGGGAGTGTGATGATGCTGCTCTAGGGTCTCAGGGTTTTGGTGGGTGTGGATGAGGTGTGGGATGTGCCTCTGGGGCTAGGGCCTAGAGACCAGGTCTCTCATGCCAGGAACCCAGACACTCACCTTTCCAGGTGCAGTCAGAGTCAAGGCTCAGGTGGTCACAGATGCAGTGGGGGATGTTTGTGGGTAAGGGGAGGCTGCTCTCAGGTCCATGGGCTTTTTGTAAATGAATTCTTTATAGACCTGTACTTCATTTTGTTAGAAAATCTAAAGGAAATTAGCCTCTTTCTAGGTTTATCCAAAACACTAAAGCTAAACCAAAAATCAACCACTTATCAGACCTATAACAACAAATTCAAAACATTAATTAAAAAGCCTTCTGACTAAAACTGTCAAGGCCCAGATGTTTTCACAGTACAACTGTACAATTGTATCAGACTTTCTAAGAAAATCTAAAAACTAAATTACTTAAAAAGAGAAAAAGATCACTTTTAAACTCCTTCTATGAAGACAGATTTTCTCTAATATCAAGATCAGATAAAGGCACAACAAACCCACAAAAGATGCAAAATTTTTTGAAATAAGTTACTAACAAACTGAACATACACACACACACACACACAAACACACACACACACACACACACACACGACAACCCAAACAAACTTTATCCTTGACTTTATCCTAGAATGCAGGGAAAATCAACATATTTTAAGTAAATAAATAAGTTTAAAAGCAAAACAAACATACAAATAAACAATGATTATCTCAACAGATACAGAAAAGGCCTTTGACAGTATGCAACATGCCCTCAGTGTGGGATTGGAGGAAGACTAATTCAACACAATAAAGACCATCTTTGACAAACCCACAGCCACACCATTATACATGAAGAAAAAACTAGAAACAATTCAATAAAATTAGGAATGTGACAGGGTTGTCTACTATCCACACTATATTGATATCAATATAGTGCTTGTAGCATTAGTTAGAGCAATAATACAAAAGGAAGGAAATTAAAGGGATACAGTAGGAAAAGAAGGCAACACTGTCCTTATTTAGAATAAGTTTATATTATACATAAAAGGACCACACAGCCCACCAGGAATCTTCTAAAAACAATATTTTCAGAATTGTGGCAGATTATAAAATTAACTTACAAAACCAGTAGTTTTCTGTATATCAAAAATTAATACACTAAAAAAGAGATCATTGCACCACTCTAGTTCACTAGAGCTTCAAAAAATCTAAGTCTAAACTTGAGCATAAAGATGAAAGACCTCTACAATGAAAACTTCATATCTCTGAAGTAAGAATGAAAGATCTCTCATGCTCATGGATTGTTAGAATTAATATCATGAGAATGGCCATCCCATCAAGAACAATTTATACATTCAGTGCGGCCTTAATCAAAATCCTCATGGTTTTCTTTACAGAAAGAGAAAAAAAATCCTAAAATTAATATGGAACCACAAAAGATCCAAAGAAATCCGAGTAAAAAGAACAGCACTGAAGGGATATTCCCATGACAAATCTCAAGGTATATTAACAAGATATAGCATTAAAAATAACATGGTACCAGCACTAAAACAGACATATAGACCAATGGAATAGACTATATGGCTCATATATATATATATACATATACATATATATAATCATATCAATATAATATTTGATAAACATGTAAAAACCTGCACTTGAAATAAGATATCATAAACAAATATATGCTGTGATTACTGGATGTTCACTCACAGAAGAGTAAAATTATATCCACATCTATTACCCAACACAAAAATAAGTTCCAACTGCATCAAATAGCTTGCTAGATACCTTCCACAACCTGACAGTCTCTGTAGCTGAAGACACCCCTTACTTAATTCACTGAACATGGAGAAATTGAGGTGGTTCCCAACTAGAAGTTCACCCCTACTGACTAGCTGGCTTTCATAGTTCTGGAATGAACTTTGCATGCTGTTGGATGAGAAAAGTCATCATCATATCATTCAACTACAAACTCTGTAACCTACAAAGCTACCTGTCCATGAGGTATCCTGGTGCAATAGTGGCATAAATGTCAAAGTTATAATACACCACTTTTTGATTGGATTTAAGGTCCACTCCATGTAATGAAAGCCATACCTGACACTGCTAAAGAGGTCAAGAACCTAAGACTGGATAGGTTTTGGGCCTAAGGGAAAACCTTCCATTATTATTATTCTGTGAAAGGAACATAGCAAAAAAGTGACCCCTAATGATATATTGCCATACTCATAGATCAGATCAGAGCATTGTTTAACCTTCATCAAGGAATCATCTCCCATGTAGTAGATGGAGTTAACACAGAACCCACAACTGGGCAAATGACAGAGAGTGAGAGACTTTGGAGTACTGAGCCCCAAATGGGATGTCTTTATCAAACCTCTTCCCTCAAGGCATAAGGATGTGGGTAAAAGAGGAGGTGGAAAGATTGCAAGAGCCGGGGTGGTGGGCAACTCCAAGGAAACAGTGTCTTCCAGACATAACAGGGCTGATACACATATGAACTCACAGGGACTTGATAGCATGCATAAGACCTGTACAAGTTCAAATCAGACAAAACCCTAGCACAGAGAAGGGTAAGTATGCACAAAGTCTGACTCATAACTAAGAAGCTATTTGCAATTGTTTCCTGCTAGTAAAGAGAGTAACGGTTATCTCTAACTGAGTGTCACTGAATATACAAATTACTCTCTGGAACAGGCTCCATGTCTAGGAGAAGTTGGTCAACAGAAAATATTCAGTTTCATTTTTGTTGTTGTTGTTATGTGTGCGTGTGTGTGATTTTCTCCTTTTTTGTTTCCTTTCTTACTTTCTTCCTTCCCTCTCTCCCTCTCTATTTCCTTCCTTCCTTCCTTCCTTCCTTCCTTCCTTCCTTCCTTCCTTCCTTCTGTTCTTTCTTTCTCTCTTTCCTCTCTGTCTCTCTATCTCTCTTTCTTCACTCATTACTTATTTTTTGAAAATTTTTTTGACTGTTTGAGAGGAGAAAGTGTACAGAGTTCAGTGGGTTAAGGAGTGGAAAGGATCTGGGAGGAGTTGATGTTGAGGGAAAGCAATATGATCAAAATATATTGCACAATTTTTTGAAAGATAGAAACCTCAATATAAAAATCTAAAATACAAAAGTTGTTAGAAGAAAACATAAGCAGTATCCTTCAAGATATAGAAGTAGTAAAGGACTTTCTAAATAGAACTCCATTTGATCAAGAATCAAAGCTGCTAACAATTGACCAATGAGATCTCATAAAAATAAAAAGTTTCTGTATAGCAAAAGAAACAATCAATAAAATGAACACATAGCTGAACATCTGGTTGATATCCAGAATATGCAAACACATTACAGGGTCTAGAGAAAAGAAAACTCACTTTAAAATGGTCTATTGATCTGTACAGAGAATTCAGAAAAGGCAAAACAAAATAGGCTAAGAAATACCTCCAAAAACATTTAACATTCTAAGCAATTACAGGAATCCAAATTATAGCTATTTTGAGACTTTATCATAGTCAGAAAAACCAAGATCAAGAATACAACTGACAGAAAATGCAACTGAAGATGTGGAGAAAAGGGGAATCTTGTTTGCTATGTATGATATGATAAATTGATTGCAGCCACACTGGAAGTTTATACTGCTCCTAGGCATGTTCTCTGCTCTCCAGATACTGGGGCAACTATGACTATTTTACTTCACTCAACTAGCTACTGTATTAGTTACTATTCTATTATTATGTTACACTATGTCCAAGACAACATATGGAAGGAAGTGTTTATATTGCCTTGTAGTTCTAGAGAGATATTAGTGTATCATGGCAGGAGGCATGAGAACAAGGATCAGGCACATATACAGGAAGAACTTGCTCAGAGCTCATATCTTAAAACATCAAACAAGATGCCATGTGGTAAACTAGACTTAGGTGAGGCTGTAAAATCTCAATGCACACCTCCAGTGATCCATGTGGGCTTTCCCTCTGTATGCTGTGATTACTACTAATGAATAAAGAACTGCTTTGAGACTATAGCAGAGCAGTGGTGGATGGAGTGGAGCTATGTGGGAAAAAATGGACTGGATGCTGGGAGAAAGAAGGGCAGAGTCAGAGAGAAGCCATGAAGCCACTGCGGGAGACAGACACACTGAAACTTTGCTGGTAGGCCACAACCTTGTGGTGATGCACAGATTAATGGAGATGGGTTAAATTAAGATGTAAGATTTAATTGATAAGAAGTTAGAGGGAATAGGCCAAGCAGTGATTTAATTAATTCAGTTTTTGTATGATTATTTTGGGGCTGAGCAGCTGGGAATCAACAACTGGCCCCTCCTTCTACAAGTGACCTACTTTTGATAGCAAGACTATGCTATGTAAACCTACCCAAACCATGCCACCAACTGGAGACCACGTGTTCAAATGCTCAAGTCTCTGGGAGACAGTCCCCATTCAAACCACTGCATCTATAAAATGGAAGCAACCTAAACATCCTTCAACTGGTGAATAGAATGTGAAAATAGAGTACATATGTAAAACAGATTCTTGTTCAACTGCAAAAAATGAAATCATGTTATTTATAGATTAATGAACAGAAGTTAATTTAATTTCACTGAGTAGGCAATTTAGACTCAGAAAGATGAATGCCACATATTCTCCCTTAGGGATCCTAGCTGTGAGGTTTCAAATGTGATTATATAACACGGAATAAAAAAGAATGGGAGAGTATTCCCAGAAATTAAGATAATAGAACATAGGTGCCTTGATGAGAGAAATGGAGAAAATGAGACATGGGTTCTCAGAATGTGAGAGGGAGAGTAATGCTGAGGGAGATTGGGGAAGAAGGGATAAAGATAACTAAGAATGATTGAAGAATCAATAGGTAAACACCCTACCCTTAAGACACAGGAGTTGGATGAATCAAGCTGGACCTGACCTGCAAGCCTCCTCCCTGAGGATGAGTTCTCATAGTATTGGAAGGTGCTGTGTAAGCCGCCAATGGAGAAAAGCCATCAGCAGTCATACCAAGTTGTAAAGTCCATGAAACAACAATGGCCATGGCAAGATATGTGTGTAGTATTTGCCCTATGTCTTTGGGGGTAACCAGAAGTCTCCTAATTGGATTTTAGTCCTGCTTAATAGAAGGAAACTCATACCTAGTACTATAAACCTAGTCAACTACCCATGGCTGGTGAAGCTGTGTATCCTAGAAGAAAATTTAATATTGCCCTTTCTTAAGCCAGTATAATTCCCAACTGCATTATAAATACCTATTCTTATAATACAGATAAACATTGCTCTCACTACTCATCAACAAATCTTTGTTTGTAGCAGATGGAGCCCATCAGAGAAATACACAACTTGTCAAAATGCAGAGAGCACCTGATCACTCCCAAAAGATATTCCTGCAAGATCACCCTTACAGCTAAAGCTTGGGAAGCCTTGAGGAAGTGATGGGGTAACAATTGTAAAAGCCAGAGCACTAACATCTGCTACAAGATAGTGTCTTTTACATAGGGCAGAAAGTTTCACCCCATGAAATTTTAGGTAAACTAAACAAGACACATGCAATGAGAACACCAGTTAATTTCCATGTGATAGGGGATATCACAGGACCTTACCCCTAGATGAAAAACTATAGGAAAGGAATGGCTGCTAAGGGAGAATCTTTCTTCTCCAGGTACAAACTCTGTGACACCTTATCCCACTTAAGTCATCATTCTTAAACACATATAACGAACAACACTATGTGGACTCATCAGGTGTGTACTTGTGTGTGTGTGTGTGTTTGTGTGTATGGTTTACATGTGTAATAATAATTAAAGCATGAGAGGTCATGGATTTGTGAGGTAGTGGGAGGCAGTAGAAGAGTTTTAAAGGGGAGCAGGTAGGATGGAAGTAATGTGAATACAGTCCTAATGTATAAAATTCCTAAAAGGAAAATGAAAAAAGCATGAAATTTATTTTGTTTTTTAATAGGGGTGCATCATCAAGAGTCTTTGGATATTTTAAAGAGCTGATGAACTTTTATTTTTTTCTGCTTCCAATTCTTTTCTTTTATTAAAAAAAACAAAAATAAAAACAAAAACTATCTTTTCTCATTTTACATACTAATCCCAGTTCCCACTTCCTCCCCTCCTCCCATCCCCTTCACCATTCCCTCCACCCCACCATCCCATCCACTCCTCAGAGAGGGTAAGGCACATTGCTCTGAGGAAGAACCAAGGTCCTCCCTACTATATGTAGGCTGAGAAAGGTATTCATCCAAGTGAATGGGTTCCAAAATAGCTAGTGCATGCAGTAGGAATAAATCCTGTTCCCACTGTCAGTGTCCCGCAGCCATACAACTGTCATTCAAATTCAGGGGGTCTAGCTTGGTCCTATGCTGGATCCTTCCCTGTCTGCTGAGTTGGTGATCTCCCCTTAGCTCAGATAAACTGTTTCAGTGGGTGTCCCCATCATGGTCTTGACCTCTATACTTATATTTTCACTCTTCCCACTCTTCAGCTGGACGTTGGGAGCTCAGCCCAGTGCTCCTCTGTGGGTCTCTGCCTCTGTTTCCAACAGTTGCTGGATGAAGGTTCTAAGATGACACTTAAGATAGTCATTAATCTAATTACAGGGCAAGGCCAGTTTGGACACCCTCCCCACTATTGCTTAAGGTCTTAGCTGAGGTCATCCTTGTGGATTCCTGGGAATTTCCTTAGTGCTAGGTTTCTTGCTAGCCCCATCATGACTCCCTCAATCAAGATATATCTTTTCTTGCTCCCCATCTCTGTACTTCCTCCATGATGTGGGAGTGTCATCTGTCTATCTGTTGTTTCATTGGTTAATTAATAAAGAAAACTGCTTGGCCTGATAGGGCAGAATTTAGATAGGCAGAGTAGACCAAAAAGAATGCTGGAAGAAAGAAGCTGAGTCAGGCAGTCACCATGACTCTCCTCTCTGAGACAGACGCAGGTTAAGATCTTTCCCTGTAAGACACCACCTTGTAGTGTTACACAGATTACTAAATATGGGTTAAAGCAAGATGTGAGAATTAGCTAATAAGAGGCTAGAGCTAATGGGCCAAGCAGTGTTTAAAAGAATACAGTTTCTGTGTAATTATTTTGGATAAAGCTAGCCGGGTGGTGGGAAGCGGCCCTCCGCTTCTACTTCTACATTTTGGCGTGCCAATGTGATGGACTAAATCCACTTAAAAACCTGAGAGAGCTTAAAAAGGAGAGAGAGAGTTTAACACAGCTTTTTGCTGTTTGCTAGAGTGTGCTGCAGAGAAATTTTCCTGACTCAGCCTCAGCAGGAAAAAAAGCTAAGTGGTTTTAAAATGCAGCTTCCGGGGTTGTGCTGCCAGTGCAAACTCTGGCTTTAAAGCATTTCAATGGTTTTTGTGGGACTGGATGTTTGCGTTTCCGCTTGGATCAGAAATAGAGTGCTCTGAGACCATGCCAATGGCTCAGCGCCACCTGCCTGCACCTGGGCAGACAGCCGGATCAGTTTTACTAGGCATGCACAAGCAGGAGAGCATGGCAGACTTCTGCCACATACACAGAGATGTTTCCGGGCTGGGCAGTGGTCTGCCTGGCAGATAAGGCTGTAATTGAGATAAAAAGCTCATTCTCAAGAGTTAAAGTGCTGAGTGCAGCTCTTACCTGGCTGCCTCAGAGCTAGTAGAAAATGGTACATCCTTCATTTTGAAATTGGAGAGAGGTGGAGTCAACATCCAGAACAGCTCGCTGCTCTGCAGCCCAGAGCCACAACTGATTCAGTCACAAGCAGCTCTGCCATGTTGGACTGGGCGTGGCAAGCACACAGTACCTGTTTTTGATTTAGGAATGTCACAGCTTAGAGTCTTAAATGCTTAGCGATTTAAAGGTGCACATCAAACATGCTTCCGGACAGTTAAAAAATTACAGATTCACAATAGGACCGATTCAGACATAAAAGACCTTTAAATGGGTTACAATGTTGGATGAATGTACATAGGTTTGAGAGAGAGAAGAAAAAATATAGAGAATAAAGTTAATGCCTTTAAAAAAAGGATAAAGTCTTTAAAGAGACAGAATAAAGTAAAGTGATAGAGTAAGAATAAGCCACGTAAAAATGAAAAATTCACAGAGAGTCTGGATTCTTTGTATTATTATATTTTCTTTAAAGTTTTTGACTGTAAAGGAGTTAAGTACAGAGAGACATTTCATTGTATGGGCTGCTAAGCTTATGAACCTGCACATATGTTCTAAAGGTATCATGACTTCAGAATTTGGATCTAAGGATATGATGTTTTGGAAAAGAGTTTCTTCTTTTGTTTTCACAGAGGATGAGACCCTGCGGATTGCTTCTGTCCTAGTATGGTATGACAGACAATGCCCTTCTGAAAGGTTGCTGTGGACACCCTCAAGAAACTACTTTGCTCAACTGCCAACTAAGATGGACCTAGCAGACAGGTTATATCATAAAAGACCTGATTAACAGTGCCCCCATACAGCAGGAAGAAGTTTGGAGAGATAACTATGTCCATATTCCCAAATATTGTTTATAAATGTTCTTTTACATTTAAAGGGGGAAATGATATAGATATGAATAATTTACATTGATATAAATTTTACTCTATTGTTATAAATTTAAGGTCAATTTTATTATATGTATATGTATTTCTGAACTTGATTAAGGTATTGTGATTGTGTAGTTCATTTAAAAATGTAATGTTTAACTAGAAATATAGGTTGTTAATGGATAATCATAAATAATAGTCAAGCTTGTAGTCATGTTAGTTAGATTTTCTAGATGTGCATAGATATATATCAGATAGACATTCTTCATATCTTTCAAAGGCTACAGAATATGGCATTTTAAATGTTTTAATAACTTAGGGCTTTTTATGACAATGAGACATGTGTGCTCCTGGCAGCACCAATCTACTTCAAGAGGAAGATGGGCATCGAAGAGTCTACTTATGGAGTTTGATAGCCATTTTGGCAAGAAACTGCTCTTGCTTGGACTGTTGCATAAACTGGACACAGAGAACCTGCAGAGAGAGGACTGCTGAACTTGCCTAAAGGTGAGATGGTCTTTCGGGGTTCCTGACTCATGAAAAAGTCTGTGAGACATTCTGCAGGACACAGCAGAAAGTGACTGAACTGTCCTTGAAATTTCCTGCTTCATGAAAAAGTCTGCTGGATACTGTGGGCCTGTAGGCCAAAGATGGATGCCTCAATGGTACAGAAGAACCTTGGGTGACTATGCAGGCAGCGAGATGTCTCTGTCATTTCTAGAGTTTTGGAAGTTGTTTACTTCTTGTTTGCTTAGGTAATATTATATCCTTCTGGAGTCTTTGATAGAGTTGAAGAATAGATAGATAGTTATAGTCTTCCATTGTTATGATAAAAGATAAAATAGATATAAATATTGTAATTGTAATTCTTGCTTGATAACTGTTTTGTAATATGTAATTTTACTATGTTAAAGTTAAAGCCTTTCTTTTTGTTTAAACAGAAAAAGGGGAAATGATGTGGGAGTGTCATCTGTCTATCTGTTGTTTCATTGGTTAATTAATAAAGAAAACTGCTTGGCCTGATAGGGCAGAATTTAGATAGGCAGAGTAGACCAAAAAGAAAGCTGGGAGAAAGAAGCTGAGTTAGGCAGTCACCATGACTCTCCTCTCTGAGAAAGACGCAGGTTAAGATCTTTCCCAGTAAGACACCACCTCGTGGTGCTACACAGACTACTAAATATGGGTTAAAGCAAGATGTGAGAATTAGCTAATAAGAGGCTAGAGCTAATGGGCCAAGCAGTGTTTAAAAGAATACAGTTTTTGTGTAGTTATTTTGGATAAAGCTAGCTGGGTGGTGGGAAGCGGCCCTCTGCTTCTACTTCTACACCATCTTCATTATCCCATTCCCACAAGTTCTCCTCTCCCCTCTCCTTTTTCCATCCTTCTCCCCTTCTTCCCTCTTTTTTTCCCTACCCCCATGTTCCCAGTATTCTCAAGAGATCTTGTTTATTTCTCCTTTTCAGGGGGGGATCTATATATTTTTCTCTTAGGGTGCTCCTTGTTACTTAACTTCTCTTGGATTGTGGACTATGGATCACTCAATTTTTTAAACTTTGAAAATTCAAAATAATGTGGGAATTTTAAACAATGGACTGTATTTTATAACACTGTATTAATATGAGGACTTAGGGAAAAACATAATAAATGTTATTTAATAGTAACTGTGTGTCAAGTTGACAGGGGATAATGTGTATTGTCTAGTTTTTGTCAATTTGACATAAATTAAAGTCACTGAAGATTAACTTCCATTGAACTGGCCCATGGGCATATCTGTGTCACATTTTTTTGTGATTAATAATTGATACTGGAGGGCCATTCCCAATGTGGGTGGTGCTACCCCTTGGGCAGGTGGTCTTGGGTTTCAGAAGAAAGCAAGCTGAGCATGCCACGGAAAGCAAGACAGTAATCATATTATGGTCTCTGATTCAGTTTCTGTCTCCAGTTTCCTCCCTTAAAATCTTGTCTTGGCTCTCCTGATTGATGGATTACAATCTGTACACCAAGTAATTCCTTTCCTTCTTAAATTGCTTTTGGTCATGGTGTTTGCTATAGCAACAGGAAATGCAAATATCACAGTTTTTACCACTATGTTCTTCTATTTTGTTTATGAAACATGATCTTGCTATGTAGTAAAAAATCCTTTGAAATTCTGATCCTCCTGTCCCAATTTCCCAGATTCTGGGAATATAGTCATGTTCCAATATGCCTGTACCCACATTTTTATCTTAATTGATCCAATAATTGTATGTATTCATGAAATACAGGGTAACATTCAATATATGAACACAATGCATATTATCTCAAGGTAATTGTCATCAGTATCATTTCAAATGTTTATTGCATTTTTTATGTTGAAAACATTAAAAATTTTGGCTGTCTTGCGTGAAACAGAATTAACACATGTCAGACATATTTATATTATTTCATTATCAAACACAGAATTTGAGTAACTACCCAACTGTACCCCTTGTAAACATTAACTGTATTCTTTCTCCTTTCCTTTCTGGTAACCATTATCCTATTCATTATTTCAAACTTTCTACACATAATTGAGAGCATGCAGTATTTGAGTTCCCATGACTGCTTATTTTATTTAACACAATATTCTACCATTTTATCCATGTTGCTCTAAATTACACAATTTAATTACTT
Source organism: Arvicola amphibius (assembly GCF_903992535.2). Classification (NCBI taxonomy): domain Eukaryota; kingdom Metazoa; phylum Chordata; class Mammalia; order Rodentia; family Cricetidae; genus Arvicola; species Arvicola amphibius. Next base: position 69,297,978 of record NC_052059.1, read on the forward strand.
TTATGGTTGAATAATATTCTACAGTATATACACATACACACTCAAATGCGTTTTGTTTAGTTAAATTTAAAATTTTATGTTTTCAAAAACTTCTTCAAAGAATGTTTTATATCTTTGTTTCTCAGACTGTAGATCACAGGATTAATGAGTGGAGTAACCACAGAATAAAACAGAGTCACAAGCTTCTGCATTCCAGCTTCATGCTCAGATGTTGGGCTCAGATACATGACCATCACTGAGCCATAAAAGAGTGAAACTACTGTCACATGGGGTCCACAAGTGGAAAAGGCCTTTTTTCTTCCATCTCTTGAAGGAAATCTGAACACAGCCCGCAGGACCAATATATAAGATCCCATGATGCAGAGAAAAGGAACAAAGAGGAGCAGAGAACTTAGTATTGCCCAGAAAAATTCCATCAGTGGGGCTCTGGAACAGGTGAGGGCTAACAGAGGACCTGGGTCACATAGGAAATGGTCTATAATCCTGGACCCACAGAAGGACATCTGGGAGATGATGATGATGGGAACGGGGAACCAGAGGAAACCAAGCACCCAGCAACTGATCACCAGGATGTTACAGAGGCACCCAGTCATAAGAGCAGGATAGTGTAGAGGCCTGCAGATGGCAAGGTAGCGATCAAAGGCCATAACTGCCAGGAAAAAGCATTCTGTAGAACCCAAGGAGAAGAAGAAATAGAACTGCAGGAAGCACCCAGAGAAGGAGATGACCTTGGTGTCAGAGAGGAAGTTGGCCAGCATGTTGGGGACTGTGGAGGTGACATACCAGATCTCCAGGAAGGAGAAGTTGGCCAGCAGGAGGTACATGGGGGTGTGGAGTTTCTGATCCCAGCGCACAGCACAGATGATGGAAGCATTGCCCATGAGTGTGAGGAGGTAGACAACAAAGAATAGCACAAAGAGGAGGATCTGCCCTTCCCTGGGGCAGGGGAAACCCAGGAGGATGAAGCCAGAGATGGTGCTGGAGTTACTTGGTCTGTTGAGGGTTTTCATCTGTCTGTGAGCTGTAAAGCACCAGAAATGGTTGAATATTCTAGAAATAGCTGAAGGTGTTAAAATTTGCCCAAATAGGAAGCAGACTAGTTTGATCATCATATACTCATTATGAAGGAGGGAAATTCTTTGTCTCAGTGATGGAGCTCGTGTTTCAGTCAATAACTTTCCATTCGTCCCCACAGTGGTGGCCCTGGTTAAACCCAGAGAACCACACAGCAGAAACACTTGACAGTGGCAGAGGACTGTTGATGAGAAGGAGGTTGTTAGGGAGAAAGAGGATAAAAGAAGGTGGGGCACTGAGTGTGAACAGAGTGCATTATATGCATGTATGGACTCCAAAATCATAAACTAATAAATACCTTAATAAAGAGCTAAGTAGATTCGTAATATTCTGCATGTTATAGAAAATTTCATCATGTCTCTGATCTTCCAGCTTCTATATTTATAGTTAAATAAATAACTGATGATACCTTTCAGAACTGACTGAAGTTCGGTTAGTTTCCTCCAATACAGTTCTATAAGTAGTCAGAATCTAAGATCTGTTTCTTTTAGAAAACATTGGATATTTCCTCACGTAATGACTACTTGGTGGTCTAGAAAAATAAAATACAGGAATACAGGACCTACAGAAGTACATGCACTATTATAAGAGGCCACAAAACATAAAAGTTCTTCATTTGTTACAGGATTTCCACAGTGATCTGTTGGGAATCAAAGAACTAAATGAATAAAAATAACATAAGGCGATTTCATTGATAAGAAAATACCTCACATCTAATATTTCCTTCAAGTAACAGTAACAATCCTCTATGGCTCGTTTAACCACTTCCTACCCTACAAAATTTCAGGAGAAACCCTTTAGGTTTGTATTTATTAGATAAACTTATGTCAATGCCTTCATATCATATCTACATAAACTTCAGTAAAGCTGGGTGATATTCATTTTCAAGTATATCAACAGCTGAACACCCCAACAGTTGAAACTTCTCTTACAACATTTCTACTAACTCTCATTTTATTATAATTCTTAAATACTTATATTTTTAGATTTTAAAAAACTGTCTAAAATATTTTGAATTTTCTTTATTTTGCTCCTAACTGATAAAAATGATGATACTTTTGTTTTCTAATTTACATTTATGTATTTACTTATGTATGTGTACACACATGATCAAGCATGTGTCCATGTGTGAGTACATACATGCTACAGTACACATGCGGATATCAGAGGATAACTTTTATGAGTTGGCTTTCTCCTTTCTCCATTTAGGTCCCCAGAGATCAGCCTCAGGTCATCAGGCTTGGCAGAAAGCCCTTTTAGCTATGGAACCATCTTGTCAGTCCTATATAACATTACATTTAATAAATCTATAAATGAGTATATGTTCTTTCACCAGTGATATTTTTTTGTCCTAATTATGTGCTTTCATATCACTTAACCCATTTTAATATTTTAAATGTTTCAAGTTTTCACTACCCTTTTCTTATTATTTGAAGTAACTTGAATAAAATCTCATTTCTAAATTGACAAAGACATTTAAAATCTACCAAGAGGAATCCAATTTTGGGGATATTTCTTTCTTATTTCCAAATTCTTATCAATGAAATCAAACTTTCTATTAATAAAGAAGGAAGAATATTAACTGGGTCCAACCAATCAGATTACTGTTATAAATGTGAAACTGAGGGGGGAGAAATGGCTCTGCATCACCTTTACCTGCAGCCTTGGGAGAACCCAACACTTCAAGCCGCTGTAACAACCTGCACTCAGATGTACATCTCCCAACACACACATGATTAAAAACAACAAAAGTGAGTTAAAATTGTCTGAGTTAAATGCAGCAGAACCCCCCAAAGAGTCAAGGCTTTGAAAAACACTATGACACATTCAGACTTATCTCAGAGTAACTTTGACTTAGAAATACTCACAGGTGTGTTTAACTCTTTTGTACAAACAGTCTCCATTGACAATGTTCACCATTCTTTTCTTGAGAGCTCATATGGTTTTCTTAAGTGAATATTTAATACTTTTGTTAGTAACAACTTCAATAATAATATTTGCTAGCAAGGGCAATTGAACAGCAATGCAAAATAAGTCAAATTACCCTTTCCAATGAGAAAGTAATAGGTAAGATTTATTTATGTTGCAAAAGTCTAGGCAATCTTGATTTATAAGTCTGTTTTTTCCTATCCTTGCTTCATGAGTTGTGACAATTTTGTTAACAGTTAAAGTTGTACTGTATTATTATCTGAATTCTTCTGAAATACCCCAAATACATGGTATATCACCAACATAACAGGATACTTAAAATTATCAATAACAAATAAGAATTACAATAATTTAGTTATTATGCTAAATCTCCCTTAGAATTAGAGCAGTCACTCTTTATGAATTTATGAATTTGAAGGCAAAGTAGAACTAAAGGAAAACAAATTATTTCAGACTCTTTAAACATCAAAGTATTTTATATAGTACAGATAAATGTAGACAAAGGTAGAAATATACAATCTAATCAAAGAATATGATTTGTCAGTCAAAATGTCTTCCACTGCTATCTTTACTTCTATAGACCATACTATATTCTTTACTATATTTCAACTTTAGATATAATATTCCAATTATAACACAGGTAAATGTTATGTCAAATTCTCAGGGTGGAATAAAAGAGTAATTAGAACCAGATCATAAAAGCTGGTGAATTTTATTCAAAGGCTAATTCCTTACTGGATTTATTAATTCTCTCTCTGAAAGACTGTTTTCCTTTCTCTCAACCCCATGTTACCAGACATGAATTTTTCTAATGCTATGGGACAAAAATTATTTAGCTTTCACTTGCACATAGCATCTGATGAAAGTGTGTTTGCTAAATGTCTCAATTTATGACTTTCTTATGATACAATTATAAAAACATTATGTAATTGTTTTCCGTGTGTAATATGTCCTTTTGGGAGACCTGCATTTGTGTTTTTCGGCTATGTGTACTCATGTGGAGTAGACTATTTCTTATGTGCAGTGAGTTGGGAGCTGTGTTTTCGATTTGACAATATGCAATATGGTATGTTGTTTAGAGCAGCTCCCTCTCAGAGTAATTTCCCAACAATAAACCTTATAAACTGTCCTTGGAAATGGGAAATTTGTGAAAGTGTTTAATGTTAATAAATATGACATGAGTTGAGAAAAGAATGTCTTCAGTAGCCTGCTGTTACATGATTTTATGCTTAAATATACTAACAGTCTCCTCTGCTAACATATTGTTGTAAACTAATCAGTTTCTTCTGGTCCCAGCCACTTTGTGTTGGGAGCTAGGAAATGAGACATGAAGACAGAATTTCAGGGCTGTGTAGGTTTCTGGGCTATAATTTAATATCCTGGGTGTGTCTTTATGATTTCTTTCTTTCCTCTTAAAGCTAAGTCATGGAAACAAAGTAGAACATTAAACTGTCATTTTCACTAGATAATTTCATATACAGTTCTGACAATAAAGTATGTCAGCATATACCATGGCCTCATTGGTCTGAAGAGGATGAGTGGAAAGGCACTAATACCAAAGCTAGATAATTTGGGTTCCAAGCCTGTGCTGTATGGGTTAGACAAGTTTTGCCTCCTTCATACATTGGTTCCCTCTCCTGGAAGTTAGAGAGTGGCAGTCCTGCCCTTTGTAGTGTGTTTTGGGAATTAGATAGATACTTTTTGTCAAGTGCCTGACATCCAATAAGCACTCCTATTGTACTTACATAAAATTAGAATCTGGAGAGTGTCCATCTGTGCCCTCTAACGGCTGTGCTGTTGTGGAAGGACAGACGCCTGCATGGATTTTGACAATTAAATAGCACAACTGAGGAACATTCTACAAGGCACATATTTACTTCTCTTAATTTCTCCTACTATCCATGATATAGTAATGCCTTCCAGAAAGGGTTACTGTGAAGTGTGCTGAGCGAGGCAGTGAATAGACAAGGTGGAGGCACGCGCCTATATCTCACACCTCATAGACTCACAAAGTGAAGCGTGAACTGTTTTCAGGGCCATAGATTCATCAACTCTATTTTACCGTTTTCCTTAGCTAGCCACTACGTTACCTTCTTTCTTGACTCAGAAGAGACGCTATCAAGAGAAGCATCTTAAACAACTTCTTCCAGGATTTAATGAGGACAGAGGTAGCTGACTTTGTAACAGCCAACTTGCAGAGAAAGTGCAAAACATGTTGTCTGAAGGTCAGTGGAGAATTTTCTGCAGGATCCTGGGATATGAAGCAGGGCATGCTCTGTGCTCTTTTATTCTAGAGAACTATTTGAGAACAGAGCTCTCCACTTCTTATTCCCTTGCTCACTCTGCCCTCTGGGCATTGTGTCTTAATTTCTGATTCTCATTTTCTCCCAGGTGCTAAGAAAGTCATTCATTTTTGACTCTTATTTTCTTGGAGGTCTTTTGAGAGGCAATTAATAAGTTTATCAGTCACTCACCAGAGCTATTCTCTGGATAAGGTGGTATCTGTAGTATATGGGTTTATATGTTGGTTTTTTGACAAGTTGACTTCAATTGTGACTTCTGATGACAGATATTTCTCCCTTCTAGGAAGAGGTTCACTGGGGGAGTAGTGAATGGGTCTGTGTATGAATTATGTATGTATCATCAAAAATTAAGTTTGTAGACTATTATTGTGACATCTCTCTTTGCCATCAAAAATCTCTGAATTGAATAATCCCACTGGAGAATCATGTGTCTTGTGGGAAATTTACCAGATCTGAAGATACTTAGAGGATCAGACTTTGGTCATTTATACAGCAAAGTGCACAGAAGCTGCAATTTGGGGTCACTGAACTTCAAGGCTTCTTCATCCCTAATAAAGTAATGCTTTTATTTTTCATTAAAATTTTCTTTCATAAAATTATGTCCTATGGTGGTTTGGATTAAAATGACCCCAATAAACCTGCACTATTAGGCTGTGTGGCTTTTTGGAATGGTTGTGAACTCGGTGGGGGAAATGTGTTAGTGGACTTCAGCTAAAGGTCCTAGAAGCTCAATCCAGGCCTAGGGTCACTCTATTCCTGCTGCCTGATGATCCTGATCCAGATGTAGAACTCTCAGCTACATCTCCAACACCATGTCTGCTGGGTGTTACCATGCTTCCTGGCATACTGGTATTGAACTAAACTTCTTAAATTTAAGTCAGCCCCCAATTGCCATGGCCATGGTGTCTTCTCACAGAAATAAAAACCCTAACAAAAACATGTTGGTTGTAGGAGGCCACTTATTTTGTTCCTGGCTGTTCATCCCCGAAATAATCACACAGAAACTATATTATTTGCAATACTGTTTAGCCAATAGCTTAAGTGTATTTCTGGCTAACTCTTTTATCCTAAATGAACCCATCTCCATTAATCTGTGTATCGCCACAAGGCTGTGGCTTTCCAGGCAAAGTTCTGGTGTCTGTTTCCAGTGGGGTACATGGCTTCCCACTGACTCTGCCTTCCTTCTCTCAGCATTCAGTTTAGTTTTCCCTGATTACCTATATTCTGCCCTGGGAAGGCTAAAGACAGTTTTTTTTTATTAACCAATGGTATTCACAGCATACAGAAGGTAATCTCACATCACCTCTCCTTTTCTGTTTAAATAAAAATTAAAGTTTTAACTTTAACACAGAAAAATTACATTTAACAAAACAGTTATCAAGCAAGAATTACAGTTACAATATTTACATATACTTTATCTCCTACCATAACTAAGGAAAGCTATATAGTTCTTTGAGAATTGGAGTATCTGTTTATATTTATCACTCTAATTTCCATCAGTTCTTTCTTCTTTCCTATGTAGCCTGTGTTAGATCCTATTTTTTTAACCCATCAAGTCCAATATGTGTTGTTCATATACTCTTGGATGTGCTGCCTTCCAGGATGATTTGGTTACCAGGTGCCGCACGCATAAAGAACACTGATTCTCTCTCTCCCAGAAGATATCAGTTGCCAATAGCTCCTATGTTAGGGAACTGACTTCATTCTTAACTTCTTTCTCCATGCTAGGATTTTGTCCATTTTGAACATGTTGTCTTGTGTATGCTCTCACAACCACTGACTTCACACCTGCAATTGCTCTGCTGTATCTGTGAAGTAGTATTTTCATAATCATCTATGCCTTTGTCTCTTACAAATTTTCTACCCCCTCTGCCCCCAATTTTTCCTGAGGCTTTGAAGAAGAGGGTGTGATATAGAGCTGCCATTTGGGGGTAGAATTCCACAGTCTCTTATTTTCTGCATCTTGCCCAGTTATCCATATGTTAATAACCAGCTACTAAAAAACCTAGCTTCTCTGATGTGGGTTGATATATGCATATTCTATTATGGATATAATAACAAGTTATTAGGAATCAATTTAATATAAATCCACTTAGAATAATAGTAGATTCTCCTATAGGATTTATGATCCGTCTACATACAGTTTCTTGGTTTGGTAACCATGTTAGTATGGGTTTTACCTTGTGGAGCAGGTCTCAGCTTTAACAAGAAAGTGGTTGGTTATTCCTATGACTTTGTGCCACTATTGCACCAATGGTTGTGTCTTGTCACACTGGTCATTATTGTAGCTCAGAGGCATCACAGCTGTTTAAGACTGATGAATACTTTCTCTTCTGGTAGCATGCATAGCACTTTCCTGCACATTGAAGCCTAGCCATTAGGGATGAAGCCCTACCTCCACACCCTCAACACCATTTAACCCTTTCTATCTTGTTACTCAATTTTAACCCTTTATATCACTGCATTGTATCTTTCCTCATTTGGAATTCACACTATCATGTGGATTTTCTGACGTCTGTTGGTATTTCAAGTTAAACACACATATCTGAAAAGTCAAAGATTACATTCACAATACAGAAAGAAGATGTGATATTTGGCTTTCTGGGTTACTCAGTGGTTGTTCTGTCCATTTGCCTGTGAGTTTCATTTATTTTATAGCTGCATAATATTGCATTGTGCAAATGTTCACATTTTCTTATTCATTCATTAGCCTGTGGACATACAGACTGCTTCTATTTGTATGCTATTGTGATTAAATCAGCATTGAATATTGATAAACAGGTGTCTCTGTAGTAGGATGCAGAACGCTTTAGGTACATGTTCAAGAATGGTATGCTGGATTATGCATAACATCTACATTTATTACCACAATGGTTGTTTCCAATTTTTCACCCCACTTGTAGTTAATAAGTATTTCCTTTCTCAACACCCACCCTGACATTTGTTGTCATCTTTTTGTTTCTTTAAAATCATATCCATTTTAACTAAGATTAGCTGAAATCTCAAAGTAGTTTTGTTTCATACTTTCCTGATGGCTAATAGTTTTTTTTTTCTTTCTCATGGTTTATTTTTTTTTATATTTAAAAATTTCCATCTCCTTCCCTCCTCCTCCCCCTCCCTCCGCTCCTCCTCCCCCTTCCCGCCCCTCCTTCTCCCCCTTCCCTCCCATTCCCTCCACCCATACCTCCCCTCCCTCCCTCTCAAGGCCAAGGAGCCATCAGGGTTCCCCACTCTATGCTAAGTCCAAGGTCCTCCCAACTCCCCCCAGGTCCAGGAAGGTGATCGACCAAGCTGAGAAGGCTCCCACAGAGCCCGTCCATGCAGAAGAATCAGAGCCCAGCACCAATGTCCTTTGCTTCTCAGTCAGCAACCGCTGTTGGCCACATTCAGAGAGACGGGTTTGGTCGCATGATCCATCAGTCCCATTCCAACTGGAGTTGGTGATCTCCCTTTAGTTCTGTCCCACCGTCTCCATGAGTGAACGCACCCCTCACGTTCCTGACTTTCTCATGTTCTCCCTCCTTCTGCTTCTCATAGGACCTTGGGAGCTCAGTCCAGTGCTCCAATGTGGGGCTCAGTCACCTTCCCCATCTGTCGCCAGCTGGAGGTTCCCTCACGGTCCTGACTTTCTTTCTCATGTTCTCCCTCCTTCTGCTCCTCATCAGGACCTTGGGAGCTCAGTCCAGTACTCCAATGTGGGGCTCTGTCATTTTCTCCATCTATCGTCATGTGGAGGTTCTATGGTGATATGCAAGAAATTCATCAGTATGGCTATAGGAACTGGCCTTTTCAGGCTCCCTCTCCTCAGCTGCCCAAGGAACTAACTGGGGGCGTCTCCCTGGAAACCTGGGAACCCCTCTAGGGTCAAGTCTCTTGACAACCCTCAGGTAGCTCCTTAAATTAAGATATATGCTTCCCTGCTCCCATATCCACCCTTCCTATATCCCGAGCATCGCATTCCTCCGAGCTCCCCCCATTCTCCCCTTCACATTTTTCTCTCCCCATCTTCTCTTGGCCCAGTCTCGCCCAACCCTCAAGTTCCCAATTTTGCCTGGCGATCGTGTCTGCTTCCAATATCCAGGAGGATTACTATATCTTTTTTTGGGAGTTCACCTTCTTATTATCTTCTCAAGGATCCCAAATTTATAGGCTCGATGTCCTTAAATTATGGCTAGAAACCGATTATGAGTGAGTGCATCCCATGTTCATCTTTTTGGGTCTGGGTTACCTCACTCAGAATAGTGTTTTCTATTTCCATCCATTTGCCTGCAAAATTCAAGATGTCATTGTTTTTTACCGCTGAGTAGTATTCTAGCATGTATATATTCCACAGTTTCTTCATCCATTCTTCCACTGAACGGCATCTAGGTTGTTTCCAGGATCTGGCTATTACAAATAATGCTGCTATGAACATAGATGAGCATATGCTTTTGTTGTATGATTGGGCCTCTCTTGGGTAGATTCCCAATAGTGGAATTGCTGGGTCCTGGGGTAGGTTGATCCCGAATTTCCTGAGAAACTGCCACACTGCTTTCCAAAGTGGTTGCACAAGTGTGCATTCCCACCAGCAATGGATGAGTGTACCCCTTACCCCACAACCTCTCCAGCAAAGGTTATTATTGGTGTTTTGGATTTTAGCCAATCTGACAGGTGTAAGATGATATCTCAAAGTTGTTTTGATTTGCATTTCCCTGATAGCTAGGGAGGTTGAGCATGACCTTAAGTGTCTTTTGGCCATTCGAACTTCTTCTGTTGAGAATTCTCTGTTCAGTTCAGCGCCCCAATTTTTAATTGGGTTAATTGGCATTTTACCGTCTAGTCTCTTGAGTTCCTTATATATTTTAGAGATCAGACCTTTGTCAGTTGCAGGGTTGGTGAAGATCTTTTCCCAGTCAGTAGGCTGCCTTTGTGTCTTTGTGACAATGTCCTTTGCTTTAAAGAAGCTGCTCAACTTCAGGAGGTCCCATTTATTCAATGTTGCCCTTAATGTCTGTGCAGCTGGGGTTATGCGCAGGAAACGGTTCCCTGTGCCCATTTGTTGTAGAGTACTTCCCACTTTCTCCTCTATCAAGCTCAATGTGTTCAGATTAATATTGAGGTCTTTAATCCATTTGGACTTGAGTTTTGTGCATGGTGATAGACACGGATCTACTTTCATTCTTTTACAGGTTGACATCCAGTTATGCCAGCACCATTTGTTGAAGATGCTTTCTTTCTTCCATTGTGTGCTTTTAGCTCCTTTATCAAAAATCAGGTGTTTGTAGGTTTGTGGTTTAAGATCCGGGTCTTCTATACGATTCCATTGGTCAACTTCTCTGTTTTTATGCCAATACCAAGCTGTTTTCAATACTGTAGCTTTGTAATAGAGTTTGAAGTCAGGGATGGTAATGCCTCCAGAAGTACCTTTATTGTATAAGATTTTTTTGGCTATCCTGGGTATCTTGTTTTTCCATATAAAGTTGATTATTGTCCTCTCAATCTCTGTGAAGAATTTTAATGGGACCTTGATTGGGATTGCATTGAATCTATAGATTGCTTTTGGTAGAATTGCCATTTCTACTATGTTGATCCTCCCAATCCACGAGCAGGGGAGATCCTTCCATTTTCTGGTATCCTCTTCAATTTCTTTCTTCAAAGACTTAAAGTTCTTGTCAAATAAATCCTTCACTTCCTTGGTTAGAGATACTCCCAGATATCTTATGCTATTTGTGGCTATTGTGAAAGGTGATACTTCTCTGATTTCCCTCTCTGCTTCCTTATCCTTTGTGTATAGGAGGGCGACTGATTTTTTGGAGTTGATCTTGTAACCTGCCACGTTACTGAAGGAGTTTATCAGCTGTAGGAGTTCTTTGGTGGAGTTTTTGGGGTCGCTTATGTATACTATCATATCATCTGCAAATAATGAAAGTTTAACTTCTTCCTTTCCAAATTGAATCCCCTTGATTCCCTTATGTTGTCTTATTGCTATTGCTAGAACTTCAAGCACTATATTGAAGAGATAAGGAGAGAGTGGACAGCCTTGTCGTGTTCCTGAATTTAGTGGGATAGCCTTGAGTTTCTCTCCGTTTAATTTGATGTTAGCTGTCGGCTTGCTGTAAATAGCTTTTATTATATTTAGGAATGACCCTTGTATCCCTAATCTCTCCAAAACTTTTATCATAAAAGGGTGCTGAATTTTGTCAAATGCTTTTTCAGCATCTAATGAGATGACCATATGGTTTTTTTCCTTCAGTTTATTTATATGATGGATTACATTGATAGATTTTCGTATGTTGAACCAGCCCTGCATCTCTGGGATGAAGCCTACTTGATCATAATGGATAATTTTTCTAATGTGTTCTTGGATTCGGTTTGCCAGTATTTTATTGAGAATTTTTGCGTCAATGTTCATGAGTGAGATTGGCCTGTAATTCTCTTTCTTGGTTGAGTCTTTGTGTGGTTTAGGTATCAGGGTAACTGTAGCTTCATAGAAGGAATTTGGCAGTGACTCTTGTGTTTCTATATTATGAAATACCTTAAGGAGTATAGGTATTAGGTCTTCTTGGAAGTTCTGGTAGAATTCCGCATTGAAACCATCTGGTCCTGGGCTCTTCTTGCTAGGGAGGTTTCTGATAACAGTTTCTAATTCTTTGCGAATAACAGGACGATTTAGAGCATTTACCTGGTCCTGGTTGAACTTTGGTATATGGTATTTATCTAAAAAAATGTCTATTTCTTTTACATTTTCCAATTTTGTGGCATACAGACTTTTGTAGCAAGATCTAATGATTCTCTGAATTTCCTCTGTGTCTGTGGTTATGTCCCCCTTTTCATTTCTGATCTTATTAATTTGCGTGTTCTCCCTCTGCCGTTTGATTAGTTTGGCTAAGGGTTTGTCAATCTTGTTGATTTTCTCCAAGAACCAGCTTCTTGTTTCATTGATTCTTTGGATTGTTTTCTGTGTTTCTATTTTGTTGATTTCTGCCCTCAGTTTGATTATTTCCAGTCTTCTACTTCTCCTAGGTGAGTCTGCTTCTTTTTTTTCCAGAGCTTTCAGGTGTGCTGTTAAGTCACCAATGAGTGCTTTCTCCGTTTTCTTTAACTGGCCACTTAGTGCTATGAACTTTCCTCTTAGCACTGCTTTCATTGTGTCCCATAGGTTTGAGTATGTTGTGTCTTTGTTTTCATTAAATTCAAGAAAGACTTTAATTTCTTTCTTTATTTCTTCCTTGACCCAGGTGTGGTTCAGTAGTTGACTGTTCAGTTTCCATGAGTTTGTGGGCTTTCTGGGGGTAGCATTGTTGTTGAATTCTAATTTTAATCCATGGTGATCCGATAAGACACAGGTGGTTACTAATATTTTTTTGTAACTGTGGAAGTTTGCTTTGTTACCAAGTATATGGTCAATTTTCGAAAAGGTTCCATGAGCTGCAGAGAAGAAGGTATATTCTTTCCTGTTTGGGTGGAATGTTCTATAGATGTCTGTTAAGTCCATTTGGTTCATTACCTCCATTAAGTCTTTCAATTCTCTGTTAGGTTTCTGTCTGATTGACCTGTCCATTGGTGAGAGAGGAGTGTTGAAGTCTCCAAGTATTGTTGTGTGTGGTTTGATGGCTGCCTTGAGTTCTAGAAGTGTTTCTTTTACATAAGTGGGAGCTTTTATATTAGGGGCATAGATATTCAGGATTGAGACTTCATTCTGATGGATTTTTACTGTTATGAGTATAAAGTGTCCCTTTCCATCTCTTCTGATTGATTTTAGTTTGAAGTCAACTTTGTTGGAAATTAGTATGGCCACACCGGCTTGTTTCTTAGGGCCATTTGCTTGATAAACCTTTTCCCAACCCTTTACTCTGAGTAGGTGTCTGTCTTTGTGGTTGAGGTGTGTTTCTTGTAAACAGCAAAATGTTGGATTCTGTTTTCGTATCCAGTCTCTTAGCCTGTGCCTTTTTATAGGTGAATTGAGTCCATTGATATTAAGTGATATTAATTACCAGTGGTTGTTAACTTCAGTCATTTTTAGTAGTAGAGTTTGTGTGTTTCCCTTCTTCTAGTTGTGCTGGTGAAGGGTCGCTAGATGCCTGAGTTATTGTGGGCGTTGTTGGACTCCTTGGTTTGTGATTTTCCTTCTATTACTTTCTGCAAGGCTGGATTTGTGGCTGCGTATTGTTTAAATCTGTTTTTGTCCTGGAATATCTTGTTTTCTCCATCAATGGTGAATGCAAGCTTTGCTGGGTATAGTAGTCTAGGCTTGCATCCATGTTCCGTTAGTGTCTTTAGCACATCTATCCAAGCTCTTCTGGCTTTCATGGTTTCCATTGAGAAATCAGGTGTAATTCTGATAGGTTTCCCTTTATATGTTATTTGACCTTTTTCCTTTACAGCTCTTAATATCTGTTCTTTATTCTGTATGTTTTGTGTTTTGATTATTATATGGCTGGGGATGCTTTCTTTTGATCCAGTCTATTTGGTGTTCTGTAGGCTTCTTGTACCTTCATAGGAACATCCTTCTTTAGGTTGGAGAAGTTTTCTTCTATAATTTTGTTGAATATGTTTTCTGGGCCTTTGAGTTGTAATTCTTCTCCTTCTTCTACCCCAATTATTCTTAGGTTTGGTCTTTTCATGGCGTCCCAGATTTCCTGAATGTTTTGTGTTAAGAATTTGTTAGATTTGTTTAGTTCTTTAATCTGTGAGTTTATTTCCTCTATAGTATCTTCAGAGTCCGAGATTCTTTCTTCCATCTCTTGTATTCGGTTGGAAATACTTGTCTCTGAAGTTTCTGTTCGTTTACTCAGAGTTTCCATTTCCAGTCGTCCCTCAGATTGTGTTTTCTTCAATACCTCCATTTCATTTTTCAGGTCTTGTACTGTTTCCCTTACCTGTTTGATTGCTTTTTCTTGTTTTTCTTGGGTATCTTTGAGAGATTTATTTATTTCGTCTACCTTTTTGTTTGTCAACTCCATTTCTTCATGGCAGTTTTTTACCTCCTGTTTAAGGTCCTCTATTATTTTCATAAAGTACTGTTTAAGGTCGGATTCTTCTATATCTTCTGGGGTAGGGTGTTCAATTCTTGTTGTTTCAGGATGTCTGGATTGTGGTGATGTCATGTTGCCTTTCATGTTGTTGGAGGAGCTCCTGCATTGGCGCCTGCCCATCTCTTCCTTCAAAAGGAGCCCAGAGGCGTTTGGTGTCCTAGACCAATCTTTGCTGTGACTGAAACTGGTTGGATCTCCCCAGTGTCAGAATAGGACCTATTCCTTGCGTCACAATCTGAAGAAGCCCGCACCCCTCCGCAGGAATCCTCAGACCTGCTTGGAGGCCAGATTCTGACCCCTTTGGGTGGATGGCCTTAGAACTGGAGCAGGACACCTGAGAACACTAGGGAAAGCTTGGGAGACACAGGGATGGGAGAAACAGACACAAGCCTGCAGAGGAAAGTGGGGGTAGGGGGTCTGTGCTCTCTTCCAGGGCGGGTTGCCCCAGGGTCCGCATTCACTCACCAGTTCAGATGGAATGTCAGTGCACAGGATCGGGGATTCCAGGCAGCCCAGGGTCGCAGCCCAGACAAACGGCCAAGGTGGGGGCAGGGCGGGATGGAATACCACACAGCTAACCTGGCAGCAGAATCTGAAGGAGTCCGCACCCCTCCGCAGGAGTCCTCAGACCTGCCTGGAGGCCAGAGTCTGACCCCTTTGGGTGGATGGCCTTAGAACAGGAGCAGGACACCTGAGAACACTAGGGAAAGCTTGGGAGACACAGGGACGGGAGAAACAGACACAAGCCTGCAGAGGAAAGTGGGGGTAGGGGGTCTGTGCTCTCTTCCAGGGCAGGTTGCCCCAGGGTCCGCATTCACTCACCAGTTCAGATGGAATGTCAGTGCACAGGATCAGGGATTCCAGGCAGCCCAGGGTCGCAGCCCAGAAAAAAGGGCCAAGGTGGGGGCAGGGCGGGATGGAATACCACACAGCTAACCTGGCAGCACAATCTGAAGGAGCCCGCACCCCTCCGCAGGAATCCTCAGACCTGCCTGGAGGCCAGAGTCTGACCCCTTTGGGTGGATAAGAAAATATCACTGGTGCTACTGTGTTGAGAGGTCAGCGAGGTATGAAAGTGCATCTCCAGAAGTCGTCATCAGGACTGCAGTGTCCCAAAGAATGATGGATCCTCTGGCAGACTGTCAGGTCCCCTTGCAGGCCAAGCAGCTCTCAGACAAAGGCCTACCTTGCCCCCAGCAGTCAAATGAAGGAGGGGACCTCCCACCGGCCTGGGTGCACTCAATTCCAGGTCCCCAGAGCCCAAACAGGCTGAGCTGTGGGCTTTTGTGGCCCCAAAGACGGGAGGATGAGGCAGGGGGAGGGGGGGAGGATTCTGGGTGCAAGCTGGGAAGGGACAGGAAGAGAGAGGCAGTATCCGGGGAGAATAACCCCTGCAGGAAGAGCAGGAAGTGTGCTGGTGGCAGGGGGAGTTGTGGAGTGTCTGTGGTCCCTCTCCGGGCAGCTGCCGCGGTTCAGGCACTCACTCCTCACTCACCCCAAAGAATGATGTATCCTCTGGCAGACTGTCAGGTCCCCTTGCAGGTCAAGCAGCTCTCAGACAAAGGCCTACCTTGCCCTGGGCAGTCAAATGAAGGAGGGGACCTCCCACCGGCCTGGGTGCACTCAATTCCAGGTCCCCAGAGCCCAAACAGGCTGAGCTGTGGGATTTTGTGGCCCCAAAGACGGGAGGATGAGGCAGGGGGAGGGGGGGAGGATTCTGGGTGCAAGCTGGGAAGGGACAGGAAGAGAGAGGCAGTATCCGGGGAGAATAACCGGCTAATAGTTTTGAACATTAAAAAATGTTTCTTAGCCACTTTTATTTTATATTTTGGAACTCTTGCTTTATTTCTATTCCCTATTAAAAAACTTAATTTTTTTCTGCATATGAGGGTTTTGCCTTCATGTATGTCTTTGTGCCATGTACGTGGTGCTTGTGGAGGTCAGAAGAAGATATAACATCTTGTGAGACCAGAATTGCTAATGTGAGTTACCATGTGGGTGTTGGGAATTGAACTCAAGTCCTCTAGAACTGTAGCTCATATTTTTAATTGCTGAGTCATCTCTACACTCCCATTTCCCATTTATTGAGTTGTTTGATTTTTAATGTTTAAAATTTCAAGTTCTTTGTATATTCTAGACACTAATTCTCTGTCACATGTATAGCTGGCAAAGACTTTTTAATCCATTTTGCATTCAAGTGATGGAGTTCATTTCTTTTTCTTTTAAAGAAAACAAATTATCTTTTTTCATTACATATACTAATCCAAGTTCCCACTCCCTCTCATCCCCTTCTGCCCCCCATATACCTCCCCCACCCCCATCAACTCCTCAGAGAGGGCAAGGCACACTGCCTTGGGGAAGGTCCAAGGCCCTCCCCACTATATCCATGTTGAGCAAAGTATTCCTCCAAAGAGAATAGACCCCTAAAATGCCAGCACAAGCAGCAGGGATAAATCCTGGTGCCACTGACAGTAGCTCCTCAGTCTGTACCAGCCATACAACTGTCACCCACATTCAGAGCTTGTCCCATGCTTGGTCCTATGCTTGTTCCTTCCAAGTCCAGCTAGAGTTGGTGAGCTCCCATTAACTCAGGTAAACTGTTTCAGTGTATGAACTCTTGATGGTCTTGACCTCTTTGTTCATAGTCTCACTCCTCCCACCATTCAACTAGACTTTGGGAACTCAGTTCATGGCTCCAATGTGGGTCTTTGCCTCTGTTTTCATCAGTTCCATGGTGAATCCAAGATATAAGATATTCGTCAGTCTAACTACAGGGCAAGGCCAGAACAGGCACTCTCTCCTTTATTGCTTAGGGTCTTAGTAGGGGTCATCCTCATGGATTCCTGGGAATTTCTCTAGAGCCAGGTTTCTTGCTAACCCCATAATGACTCCCTCAATGAAGATACCTCTTTGCTTGCTCTCATCTTTGTCCTTCCTCCATCTCTACTATCCCATTTCTTCAAGTTCTCCTCAACCTTCTCCCTTTGCCCTCCCTTCCACCCCCTTCTCCGTCAACACTTATACCCCAATTTTATCAGGCTATCTTGTCTATTTCGACTTTCCAGGTAGATCAATATATGTTTTTCTTAGGGTTCACCTTGTTACTCAGAATCTCTAGGATCATGAACTATAGGCTTAATATCCTTTGTTTATAGCTGGCATCCGTTATGAATGAGTACATACCATATTCATCTTTTGAGGTCTGGGTTACATCACTCAGGATGGTATTTTCTAGTTTCATCCATTTGCATGCAAAATTCAAGATGTCATTGTTTTTCTTACCACTGAGTAGAACTCTAATGTGTAAATGTGCCACATTTTATTTATGCATTCTTTGGTTGAGGGGCATCTAGATTGTTTCCAGGCTCTGGCTTTTACAAATAATGCTGCTATGAACATAGTTGAATAAATGCTTTTGTTATATGATTGAACATTTTTTTTTGGGAATAAGCCCAAGAGTGGTATTGCTGGGTCCTTAGGTAGGATGACTTCCAATTTTCTTAGACACTGCCATACTGATTTCCAAAGGGGTTGTACAAGTTTGCATTTCAACCAGCAATGGATAAGTGTTCCCCTTACTCTATATCCTTTCCAGCATAGGTTATCATTGGTGTTTTTGATATTAACTATTCTGACAGTTGTAAGATGGTATCTCAGAGTTGATTTGATTTGCATTTCCCTCATGGCTAAAGATAATGAACATTTCTTTAAGTGTCTTTCAGCCATTTGAGATTCTTATGTTAAGAATTCTTTGTTTAATCTTTTACCCCATTTTTAAATTGGGTTATTTAGAATTTTGATGCCTGATTTCTTGAGTTTTTTTAAATATATATCTTGGAGATCAGCTCTTTGTCTGATGTGGAGTTGGTGAAGATCTTTTCCCATTCAGTAGGATGCCTTTTTGTCTTATTGATTGTGTCCTTTGCTTTATAGAAGCTTCTCAGTTTCATTAGGTTCTATTTATTTATTGTTGCTACTGGTGTTATATTTAGAAAGTGGTCTCCTGTGCCCATGCATTGAAGGCTACTTCCTACTTTCTCTTCTATCAGGTTTAGTGTGGTCAGATTTATATTGAGGTCCTTAAACCATTTGGACTTGAGTTTTGTGCATGATGATAGATATGGACCTATTTTCATTCTTCTACATGTTGATATCCATTTATGCCAGCACTATTTGTTGAAGGTGCTTTCTTTTTTTCAGTGTATGATTTTAACTTCTTTGTCCCAAATCAGGTGTTCATATGTGTGTGGATTAATATCTGGGTCTTCAATTCGATTTCATTGCTCAACTTATTTGTTTTTATGCCAGTTCCATGCTGTTTTCATTACTGTTGCTCTGTAATAGAGCTTGATGTCAGGGATGGTGATGCCTCCAGAAGTTCCATTATTGTACAGGGTTGTTTTGGCTACTTTGGGTTTTTCGTCTTTCCATGTGAAGTGATTATTTTTCTTTCAAGATTTGTGAAAAAAATTGTGCTGGGATTTTGATAGGGATTGTATTGACTCTATAGATTGCTTTTGGTTGGATTACCATTTTTATTATGTTGGTCCTTCCTTTCCAAGAGCATGGGAGATCTTTTCATTTTCTAGTATCTTCTTCTATTTCTTTCTTCAAAGACTTAAAGTTCTTGTTGAATAGGTCTTTCACTTCTTTGGTTAGTGCTACCCCAAGGGAATTTATGTTATTTGCGGCTGTTGTGAAATGTGATGTTTCTCTGATTCCTTTCTCAGATTCTTTGTCATTTGAATATGGAGGGCTACTGATTTTTTTGAGTTGATCTTATATCCTGCCACATTACTGAAGGTATTTATCAGCTGTAGGAGTTACCTGGTAGAATTTTGGTGGTCACTTATATATATTATCATATTATCTACAAATAATGAGAATTTGACTTCTTCCTTTCTGATTTGAATCCCCTTGATTTCCTTTTGTTGTCTTATTGATCTAGCCAGAACTTCAAGAACTATGTTGAAGAGATAGTGACAGAGTGGACAGCCTTGTCTTGTTTCTGATTTTAGTGGAATGGCTTTGAGTTTCTCTCCATTTAATTTGATGTTGGCTGTTGGCTTGCCCTATATTGCTTATATTATGTTTAGGTATGATCCTTGTATCCCTCATCTTTCCAAGACCTTTATCATGAAGGTGTATTGGACTTTGTTGAATGCTTTTTTAGCATCTAATGAGATTATCATATGCTTTTCTTCTTTAATTTTATTTATATGATAGATTACATTGATAGGTTTTCATATGTTGAAGCATCCTTGCATCTCTATTATGAAGCCAATTTGATTATGGTGGATGATAATTTTGATGTTTTCTTGGATTCAATTTGCCAATATTTTATTGAGTAATTTTGTATATATCTTCATGAGTGAGATTGATCAGTAATTTTCTTTTTCAATTGAGTCTGTGTCACTTCAGTATCAGGGTAACTGTAGCCTCATAAAAAGTTTGGGAATGTTTATTCTGTTTCTCTTATTATCTCTTATCAAAGTGGAACACTTTGAGGGGCATAGGTATTAACTCTTCTTTGAAGTTCTGGTAGAATCTGTACTAAAACCATCTGGCCCTGGCCTTTTTGTTTCGGAGTCTTTTGATGACTGCCTCCATTTCCTTGCAGATTATATGTCTATTTAAATTGTTCACCTTGTCTTGATTTAATTTTGGTATGTGGTACCTATCCAAAAAATTTGCTACGCCCACGGCTGTCATGCCTGTGTAGCAGAAAAATGCCGCTAAGGTGAAACAACGCTGAAGGGTTGGGGTCTGCACTCCCAGGAGCTGAGCCCCAGGCGGTTCCCTGGCAATCAGCCACAGTCATGATTCCCGATCAGCAATCTCGCCTTCGCTAGCCCTGGCGCTGTATTGAGCTTTCTGTTCCTTCTTTGTTTCTGTGTAGTTCTTTTATCTTGCCAGCAGATCAAGAAGTTCCAGGACATTACCAATAATAATAATCAAACTACTGAGGCATATTGGACTCTGGCTTGCTCTCTGGGAAAACTTATGGATACCCTAGAACAAAAGGAGCTCATGATGGGAGAGGCTAGCCAGAATGAGAAACCCCCAGGTGCATTTTAGATAAGAGAGAAAGGCAGGATTCTTGACATTAAGAAACCAATTATTCACCATCGGAGCAAGCCTTGGGAGTATAACCCTAAAGAATGGTGTTTTGGGTTACCATGAGAACAGATATGATTTAGGGCTATGAGAAAATAGTTGGTTAGTGGTGTGAGACGGATTTCAAAGAAGAGCTCTGCTCACCTGGCCCTAACCACAAGACATACTGGAAACAATCAATTGTCTGTAATCAATTTTTCTCATGTAAAGCTTTTGATTATTGCCTGTAATCATTCTTCTCATGTAATTTGTTTGCCAACTTCCTTCTGTGATCCTATAAAACTGATGCTTGAACTTCAGTAAATTTGCAGCAGCATATTCAACCTTATTGAGTGTGTCTGTCTGTCATTTCCTCGCCGATTCCTGATTTCTCCTAGCCTTCACCCCTGTTCTCCCGTGGTCGGTGGTCTCCACGAGAGGCGGTCCGTGGCAGGTGGCGCCCGAACAGGGACCGAAGGCCAGGTAATCTTTCTTTCTTTCTCCCTGGAAATCAGGTACGGCTCTTACCAGGGAACTGCAGTCCCGCCGGTAAAGGATCACCAGTTAAGAGTAAGTAATCACAGGAAACATGGGGCTTACTGACTTAAAGCAGCAACATGTAATGGCAAGTAGAGAATTGAAAGTATTGGAGCAATCTTTGGGGAATTTCTTTACAGACATGCTCTTTAAACAATTGGCATGGGAAAAGGCCAATGCTCTATGCCAGGACCTTATAAGGCCCATCAGAAAGACAGGAACCATACAGGACTATACTAAAGCCTGTACAGAAGCCTCACCAGCAATAGTCCAGGGTATGGCCTATGCTGCAGTCATGAGAAGACAGGAATTTAGCGCCAATGGAGGAGGTCAAAAGAACCCCTCAGCTCCCACTTGTTATAAATGTGGGAAATCAAGTCATGTACAAAAGAATTGCCCTGGGGAAAGGAAGAATGACAAAAGAGGCCCTCCCTCAGGTAGTTGTTCAAGACGTCAAAAAGGGAGACACTGGAAAAATAAATGTAAATCCAAACTCTATAAGGATGAAATGCTCTTAGATAAGAATAAAAAATTAAAATTAAAAAAGATTCTAGGCAAATATAAAACAAAAAGTCTGAGATCATGGTCAGAGAAAAGTTAACAAAAAACTTTTAAAAAAGAGCATTAGGAGCTAAGGACACTCTCTGTGCCTCTTTTCTTTTCTGAGCTAAGTTCTTCACTGTGATAACACTCAAGGTCTCTTCTGCTGGCCAGCAGTTTTCTGTCTTAACTCTTTCCTATCCTAATGCTGCTTATAAAAAGTGTCAAATTATACCAACCTGTAACTTTAAAAAAACACTAATTTTAAAATAAATGTTAAGGATACATTATGTATTGTCAAAATTTTTAAAAGGTTTTTAATAGAGGTTTTTATAATGTCTAAAAACCAAAAAAGATGGAAGACTGAAATAATAATAATAATAATAATAATAATAATAATAATAGGGGTTTGTCTAAAAATGTCTGACTTAACCAATAAAACCAAGATGAGAGAGAACAAACCTAAAAAATTGCAAAAGGTATATAAAAGGTCACAAAAGGTATAAAAAAATTTATAAAAGGCTGAAAGATGTTTACTGTACCTAAATGTTTAACGGTTAATTCTGGTTTTGTTTGCCTTGTTAAAGGGTCATGGTTATTTCTTAAAAAAAATTATGTGTGCTTGTTTTGTTAAAAAAATTAATCTTTGGTAATTGTAAGCTGTGTACTTGTAATTTTTCTCTGAGCTCTGGTCATTAGATTTGGGTTCACAAAAATTTGGATGTCTTTTTGATATAAATAATGTTAAAACTGTTTTATGCTGTTCTTTACTGATATACAAGTATGTCAGTTACCACCGGGAATAGCTGGGACTAGACTCCCAAAGAAAAAACAGTTACAAAGAAAAACACAAAGGCCAGGTGATAATCACCAAGAGTGTCAATTACAATAAAATTTATAAAACATAAATGCTTATACAATGTTTCATATTTTTAATATTTGGATTTTAGCCTCATTGTCTTTACTAAAATCATTAATCTAAAGGTTCAATCTGACAAAAATATGGTATATAGTTCTGGTCTGTTAAGAATACAAGTTAATAATTAGTCATCCTCAAAGTACTGGTATAAGTACAAGTAATTTAAAATAATAAAGTTTGTCTAATCAGAGATACATGGACAGCCCTAAATACTTCAAAAATCTATAGAAAATGGCATTTAAAATAAAGTTTTAAAAGGCTTATATCAAACAGAAACTCTGAGATCCTAACAGTGACCCAAAGAAGACTATGGGACACCACGATGTCTCCGCCTGGATAACAACGACGCTGACCACTGGGCAAGACGACCCCCAGTGCAACACCAGCTGCCAGGACCGGGTCCAGACTATGGACAAACAGCAGGACCTTGGAAAATTGATTGCACCACTTTTGCCTAGACAAAATAAGGTCAGTCTTTTTTGTGTCCCTCTTCCACAGAAACCAATCAATCACCTTATGGGTCTGGTAAAGACTGCTGTTCTGATACTTCTGTCTCCAATGCTATGGAAACCTGGGCACCTGCAGAAGGACTGCAGGAAGCCTCAGGGAACAACAGCAGGGCGTAGGGGAACACCCGGCTTATGCCCACGCTGCAAAAAGGGAAAGCATTGAAAGGATGAATGTAAGTCAAAGTTCCATAAAGACGGTTCCCCTCTTGAAGAGGAGGAAAAAGAGGAACTCACAGAGTCAAAAAACTAGGTCAGGGGTGCTCTCCTAACCCCGCACCCAAGGGAGAGGAGAAGCCCATACAGAGGCAAAAGTTAAATCCTGATGTTCCTGAATTCACTATTCATGATTTGCCCAGAGCTACTCCTGGGAGTGCTGGCTTAGACCTAGCCAGTGCTAAGGATATGATACTGTCCAAATGGGATGGACTGGCACTGGTGCCAACTAAAGTGAAAGGCACACTCCTGCCGCACACGGTGGGACTCATAATAGGAAGGAGCTTTAATTATCAAAAGAATTTTGAAGTATTGCCTGGTGTTCTGGATGCGGACACCGAGAATGATATTAAGGTAATGATTAAGACTTTAGCTGAGACAATTCAGATTCACAAAGGACAGCGTATAGCACAGTTGCTGCTCCTGCCGTATATCAAACTGCCAAATCAGGTAATGAAACAAGAGAGAGGCCAGGGTCGATTTGGTTCCTCAGAAGGAGCTTTTTGGATACAAGACCTGGGACAAAGGTCATTCAAGGCCATCACTATAAATGAAAAAAAAAATTCAGGGGTCTCCTGGATACGGGAGCTGACAGAACATGCATAGCTGCCCCTGACTGGCTGCAGTCATGGCCTATCTATAAAACTGGCTCTTCACTATTGGAGCTAGGATCAGGAGTGATGCAAAGCTCTGCATATCTAAAATGGGAATGTGATGGTAAAGAAGGGCTGACCCAGCCCTATGTGCTTCCTTCTTTGCCCTTTACCCTATGGGGAAGGGACATCCTAGAGTCCATGGATGTTAGACTGGTAACCTCAGATCAACTTAGCTGTCAAAATTTTTCATAGGGGCCACTGCAGAAGGGTTGTATGCTGATAAAATAGAATGGCTGACTCAGGAGCCTGTCTGGGTGAGTCAGTGGCCCCTAACAGAAGAAAAAATACAGGCTCCGAAACAACTAGTACAGGAACAGTTAGAAAAAGGCCACATAGTGGAATCAAATAGCCCGTCGAACACTCCAGTGTTCATAATAAAGAAAAAGTCTGGAAAATGGAGATTATTGCAGGACCTAAGAGCTGTAAATGCAGTAATGAAAGGTATGGGTCCTTTGCAGCCTGGCTTGCCATCCCCTTATAGAATTTGCAAGACAAGTAGAACTTGTTTTTCCAGTTTGGTTCTCAAAAGAACCGTTAGATTGGGCACTCTGTATTTTTACAGACGGCTCTTCCTCAGGAAGGGCTATGGTTTTCACACAAGAAGGTGAAATACCTGTTGAAACAGGAAGCAAGACTTCTTTCTGCTCAGCAAGCAGAAATTAGAGCTGTAATTTTAGCTCGGGGCAATGCTATGGCAGATTATTATACACAAGAAGGTGTGTTTTCAGTGCAAGAAGCACTGGAGAGTCATGCTATTCATCATCAGAATGCATTAGCATTAAAAAGAATGTTTTCTCTCACAAGAGAGCAACCAAGACAGAGCATGAGACTCTTAATCTCAGGGTCGTGGGTTCGAGTCCCACGTTGAGCACATGAATATAATACAGTCCTCCCTGAAGTAATGTGGAAGGACCTGCTTTCCAGAACCTGAAGGGCTGGACGTCCTAATAACATTGGGGCGAGGGTATGCTTGTATTTTCCCACAGGATGCCGACTCCCCCATCTGGATCCCAGACAGACTCGTCTGGCCGGTCGCTGGAGGTGCAGCGCAGAAAGAGGAAATGGAGAAAGCAGAAGAAACGGCTGGCATGGCAGATAAAGAAAATGAAACTAACTTCGCCGAGAAATCGGGAAATGACTTGGACGAAAATAAAGCCCCTGGTGAAAGAAGCAAAAGGCTTACTTAAAGAGCAAGGAAAGCCCCTAACTGCAAGCATGCACTTTCTTGCTTTCCTGACAATGATCTCAGCCCCCCGGGGGCTGAGGGTGTTGCCTTTGGGGGCCTATGTGCCTCATCCGCCGATTTTGCAGCCTGTGGGTTGGTTAGACAGGGAGCCAATTAAGATATTAACCAATGATTCAGTCAGACTAGGTGGGTCCCAGGACTCTGATGCAAGGTCTCGCTCGTCCTCTTTAATAACCTTTGAGGGCAGAGCAGATTCGCTACCGATTTGCCTCACGCTGCAAGGGAAAGTTCCTGATGGCTGTGTGAGTACAGGCTATAGGACCTTCCTTACTGACGGTCCTGATGAAGGAAGTACTGGTAAGCGATGGATCTGGGAAACACAGATGCAGACTTTAGGAGATCCCTCCTATAATGAGAACTTTATTAAAGTAAAGGAAATGCCTATAGATCCTTATATTCCAAAGTACTGTGACAAGGATCATTTTTGGGACTCCTCCTTAACTAAGTTTCCTGCTTGGCTTACCTGTGGATTTTCTAATGCTGCCACATGGTATCAACCAAAAAATTCATCCTTGAAGATATGGGATTATTCTAATTCAAATGGTCAGAAAAATGTTTATGAAAAATATATAACTCTGCATAAAAATAAATTTCATAAATATTCTTATAATGGAGAGGGGGAACCACTAAGAAGATGGTTTTCCCCTGGTTTTGTTAAACCTACATGGTATGCTCAAAAAAAAAAATGTTACTAGAAAGCATGCTGATTTGTTTAGACTTGTTGCTGCTGCCAATACGTTTTTAGAAAAGAAACCCAACGCCACTAAAGCTCTTCCTTATGGAATTAGGGCTTGTATTTCACATCCTAATGCTTTGCTTTTAGGGCAGCAAATTCATGTTAAAATCTCTCAAGTGGGTAAATCTTACCATGTAAACTGTTACTCTTGTAAAATTACTAATTATTACCTCTGCTGAACCTAAGGATTTAGGGGTGCTGGTAGTAGTCAGGAGACCTCCTTTTGTTATGCTTCCGGTTGATTTAGGAGAAGATCCTTGGTATGATAATTCAGCAGTGCAAGTACTTGATACTTTAAAAGATTTGATCAGGCCTAAGCGGTTTGTGGCTGTGCTCATCTTAGGCATCGCAACATTAACTTCAATACTGACTACTTTCACTGTGGCCACAACGGCTTTGGTTCAGGAGATTCATACCGCTCATTATGTAAATGCTCTAAATAAAAATATAACTTTTGCTTTGATGGAACAGGCCGCTATTGATACAAAGTTGGAGGCAAGGATAAATATATTAAAAGAGGTTGTCCTTGCCCTTGGACAGGATATTGCCAATCTTAAGACAACATTATCCACTAGATGTCATGAAAGCTTTAAATCGATCTGTGTCACACCTTTACCTTATAATCAATCAGAGCCTTGAAAAAAAGGTTAAAGCTCATCTACAAGGAGTTTGGCAAGATAGCGACATAACTCATGATTTAGGAGCTTGACAAAAAGATACATCAGCTATGAGTCAGGCACATTTACAATTGGGAGGCCTTTAGGACTTGGCTAATGAAATAGAATCAGGTATTAAAGCTATGAATCCATTGGATTGGGTCCAATATTTTGTATTTGTTGGTGTCCTTTTACTCTTGATTCTGCTGGTTGTTATCTTATTTCCTTGTCTTCTTAAATGTCTTTTTAGCTCACTGAGTCAGGTGAAGCAAGAGATGTTCGGGTTGCGTTTTAAAAATAAAAAATGGAGAACTGCTACGCCCACGGCTGTCACGTCTGTGTAGCAGAAAAATGCCGCTTAGGTGAAACGATGCTGAAGGGTTGGGGTCTGCGCTCCCACGAGCTGAGCCCCAGGCGGTTCCCTGGCAATCAGCCACAGTCATGATTCCCAATCAGCAAACTCGCCTTCGCTAGCCCTGGCGCTGTATTGAGCTTTCTGTTCCTTCTTTGTTTCTGTGTAGTTCTTTTATCTTGCCAGCAGATCAAGAAGTTCCAGGACATTACCAATAATAATAATCAAACTACTGAGGCACACTGGACTCTGGCTCGCTCTCTGGGAAAACTTATGGATACCCTAGAACAAAAGGAGCTCATGATGGGAGAGGCTAGCCAGAATGAGAAACACCCAGGTGCATTTTAGATAAGAGAGAAAGGCAGGATTCTTGACATTAAGAAACCAATTATTCACCATCGGAGCAAGCCTTGGGAGCATAACCCTAAAGAATGGTGTTTTGGGTTACCATGAGAACAGATATGATTTAGGGCTATGAGAAAATAGTTGGTTAGTGGTGTGAGACGGATTTCAAAGAAGAGCTCTGCCCACCTGGCCCTAACCACAAGACATACTGGAAACAATCAATTGTCTGTAATCAATTTTTCTCATGTAAAGCTTTTGATTATTGCCTGTAATCATTCTTCTCATGTAATTTGTTTGCCAACTTCCTTCTGTGATCCTATAAAACTGATGCTTGAACTTCAGTAAATTTGCAGCAGCATATTCAACCTTATTGAGTGTGTCTGTCTGTCATTTCCTCGCCGATTCCTGATTTCTCCTAGCCTTCACCCCTGTTCTCCTGCGGTCGGTGGTCTCCACGAGAGGCTGTCCGTGGCAAAAATTGTTCATCTCCTTCACATTTTCTAATTTTGTGGAGTATAGTATTTTGTATTATGACCTAATGAGTCTCTGGATTTCCTCAGTGTCTGTTGTTATGTCCCCTTTTTCATTTTTGATTTTGTTAATTTGTATGTTCTCTCTCTGCCTTTTGATTAGTTTGGATAAAGGTGCATTTGTCTATCTTGTAGATATTCTCAAAGAACCAGCTCCTTGTCTCATTGATCCTTTGTATTTTTTGTTTCTATTTTGTTGATTTCAGCCCTCAGTTTGATTATTTCCTGTCTTCTACTCTCCTGGGTGAGTCTACTTCTCTTTGTTCTAGAGCTTTCAGCTGTGTTGTTAAGTCACTGATGCGAGCTTTTTCCACTTTCTTTATATGGGCACTTAGTGCTATGAACTTTCCTCTTAGTATTACTTTCATAGTGTCCCATAGGTTTGGATATAGATATGTTTTGCCTTCATTTTCATCACATTCTAGGAGATCTTTAATTTCTTTCTTTATTTCTTCCTTGACACAGGGGTGGTTCAAAAGTTCACTGTTCAATTCCATGAGTTTGTAGGCCTTCTGAGAATAGTGTTCTTGTTAAATTTTAACTTTAAACTATGGTGATCTGATAAGATACAAGGGGTTACTCCATTTTTTGTATCTGTGGAGGTTTGCTTTGTTACCAAGTATGTGGTCAATTTTAGAGAAGGTTCCATGAGGTATTGAGAAGAAGGTATATTCTTTTTTTGTTTTGGTAGAATGTTCTATAGATGTCTGTTAATTCCACTTGAGTAATGATATCTGTTAGTTCTCTTATTTCTCTGTGAAGTTTTTGTTTGGTTGACCTGTTCATTGGTGAGAGTGGGGTGTTGAGGTCTCCTACTATTAGTGTGTGGGGTTTGATGTGTGATTTAAGCTTTATTAATGCTTCTTTTACATATATGGGTGATCTTGTATTGGGGCATAGATGTTCAGGATTGAGACTTTATCTTGATGGGTTGTTTTTGTTATAAGTATAAAGTGTCCTTCTTCATCACTTCTGATTGATTTTAGTTTTAAATCTGTTTTTGATATTAGGATAGCTACACCCCGCTTGTTTCTTAGACCTGTCTGTCTTTGAGGTTGAGGTGTGTTTCTTGTGTGCAGCAGAAAGCTGGATCCTGTTTGCATATCCATTATCTTAGCCTGTGTCTTTTTATAGGTGAATTGAGTCCATTGATATTAAGAGATATTAATGACCAGTAGTTGTTAATTCCTGTTATTTTTTGGTAGTAGTATTTGTGTTTCCTTTCTTTGGGTTTTGATGGTGGGAGGCTGTCTGTTGCCTGTGTTTTTGTGGGTGTGGTTAGCTGCTTTGGGTTGGGGTTTTTGCTCTAGTTCTTTCTGTATGGCTGGATTTGTGGATACGTATTTTTTAAATCTGGTGCTGTCATGGAATATCTTGTTATCTTCATTGATGGTGGCTGAAAGCTTTGCTGGATATAGTAGTCTGGGCTTGCATGTGTGGTCTCTTAGTGTTTGCAACACCTTCTGTAGTACCTTCTGGCTTTCATGGTTTTCATTGAGAAGTCTGGTGTAATTCTGAGAGGTCTACCTTTATATGTTACTTGAAGTTTTTCCTTTTTAGCTCTTAATATTCTTTCTTTATTCTGTATGTTTTGAGTTTTAAGTATTATATGGTGAGGGTACTTTTTCTTTGGTCCAGTCTATTTTGGTGTTCTATAAACCTCTTGCACATTCATATGGATGTTCTTTTTTAGGTTGGAAAAGTTTTCTTCTATGATTTTGTTGAATATATTTACTGTGCATTTGAACTGGAGTTCTCTTTCTTCTATCCCTATTATTCTTAGTTTTAGTCTTTTCATGGTGTCCCACATTTCCTGGATGTTTTGTGTCAAGAATTTGTTGGATTTCATGTTTTCTTTGACATGAATTTATTTCCTCTATAGTATCTTCAGCACCCGACATTCTTTTTTCTATCTTGTGTATTCTGTTTGTTATACTTGCCCTTGTAGTTCTTATTTGTTTACCCAGATTTTCCATATCCAGAATTCCCTTAATTTGTGTTTTTTTTTATTGCCTCCATTTCAGTCTTCAGGTCTTGAACTGTTTGCTCTACCTGTTTGATTTTTTTCTTTGTTTTCTTGGGTTTCTTTGAAAGATTTATTAATTTCTACCATTTTTTGGTTTGTCTTTTCCTCCATTTATTTAAGGGAGTTTTTCATTTCCTCTTTAAAGGTCTCTATCATCTTCATAAATTTATGTTTAAAGTTGTTTTCTTCTGGGTTAGGATTTCTTGTTGTGTGAAGAGTGGGTTCTGGTGTTACCATGTTGCTTTTTAGATTATTTGATGAATTCTTGCATTGGTGCCTACCCTTCTCTTCCTTTAAATGAGGCCAGCAATGTCTTTGTGTCTTTGTTTTTTCCTTTCAGTGACTGTCTGAGTCTTTGTGAATTGTTCTTGGTCTGCTCTGTACTGTCAATGCCTGTGTCTCAGGAAGCCACTCAGGTCTCTCTAAGCCTACTCTCTTGGTTTTCTCTCCTGGTTTGCTCTCTTGGTCCTCTTTCTTGGTTCTTTCAGTGTTGCAGCAAGCTCCTGGTCCCCTCAGTGTTGTAGCAAGCTGTGTTTCAGAGTTCCACTGAGGTTGCAGGAGGATAGGTATATTTGAGGGCAGGGTGGGGCTAGTATTTTGCAGGGTCTGGTGGTTTGTGTTGGGTATTTGGGAAGCCTACTTGCAGGAAACCTCTCTTGCTGGCTGGCTAGAGAAACTGAGGCAGTTGGGGGAGGGGCCTGGGGTTTTGTCCCACTATGAAGGTCCTATTGATGGGCTGTCCCCCGCATGGATAGTCACTCACCCTTGGTCCCCTCAGTATTGTAGCAAGCTGTGTTTCAGAGTTCCACTGAGAATGCAGGAGGATAGGTGAGTTTGGGGGTGGAATGAGGCTAGTAGCTTGCAGGGTCTGGTGGATGGGGGTGTTGGTGTTCTTTTTCTTTCCTTAAAAAAGTTTTTAGTTTCATGAGGTTCCATTTAGTAACTCATGGTCTTAATACCTGTACTACTAGAATCCTTTTCAAAAAGTCCTTTTCTATTCAGTGAATTAAGGCATATTTCTTACTTTCTCATCTTTCAGATTTAGGCTATCAGATTCTATGTTGAAGTCCTTGATCATTCGTATTTTAGTTCTGTGTGTGACAGGACATATATACCCAAATTCATTCTTCTACATGCAGCTATCTAGTTTGATCAGCATCATTTGTTGAAGATGCTATTTTCCAGTATGTATTATTGGCCTCTTTTTAAAAAATCATGAGAGTGTAGAAATATGAACATGTCTGTGGGTCCTCAATTCTATTCCATTGATCAGTGTGTCTGTTTGTAATATTAATTTCATGCTGTTTTAATTCCTGCCACTCTAAAGTATATCTAAAATCAGGAATGATATCTCTAGAAATTTTTATTTAATTGTTCAGGAATGTTTTGAATATCTTGGATCCTTTGTGTTTTTATATGGAATCTAAGATTGCCTTTTCAAGGTCTGTGAAGAACTACATCGGAATTTTGGATTTATGTTAGGGTCTTCAATTTAATTCTCTTGATTTACCTGTCTGTTTTTATGCCAATACCATGCTCTTTTTATGATGATAGCTCTGTAGTAGCATAATACCTCTAGAAATTCCTTTATTATATGGGATTGTTTTAAGTATTCTGGTTTTTTATTTTTTATATGAAGTAAATATTGTTCTTTCAAGGACTGTAAGAATTGTGTTGGAATGTTTATTTTTAATGGGGATTGTAGTGAATCTGTAGATTGTTTTAGTTAGGGTGGCCATTTTTACTATGTTAATCTTACTGATACATGAGCATGGGAGATCTTTCCATCTTCTGATATCTTCTCCAATTTCTTTCTTCAAATACTTGAAGTTCTTGTCATATAGGTCTTTCACTTGTTTGACTAGTTATTTTGTACCATTTTATGTTTTTATTATTTGTGACTATTGTGACGGGTGTTTTTTCTCTGATTTCTTTCTCAGCCTCTTTATCATTTGTGTATAGGATGGCAGATGAGTTTTTTGGGTTAATTTTGTATCCATCTACTTTACTATAGGTGTTTATCAGTTGGAGGAGTTCCCTGGTACAGTTTTGAAGTTGCTTATGTATACTATCTTATAATCTGTGAATAATGATACACTGACTTTTTCTTTTCTGATTTGTACCCCCTTGACCTCCTTTTGTTGTCTTATTGTTTTAGCTCAAACTTTGAGTGCTGTATTGAATATATAGGGATGCTATGAGCCATGGAATTATGCAGTAATTATACAGCCATTATTTCATGAGATCAACTCATCAGGATCAAGGATTCTGTTCGAGGATTAAACCAAGGTGCAAGGCATATTGAAGTTATTGCCTTATAAGTGAACTGACTGTTTCTTGTTGTAAATTTCTCCTGTAGCTTACTCCCAGTCCTCCCCATGACTCTTTCTGTTCTGACCCCCCAACCTAGTCCTCCTCCATTTCTGTTTAAGAAAGGGAAGGTCTTCTATGAGTATCAACAAAACATGACATCAAGTTCAGGATGGACCCAATATGAGGAATAGGGCTCCAAAAGTCACTAAAAGTCAGAGACAGCTTCTGTTCCTAATGTGTTCAAGGCTACTTCTCACTTTCTGTTCTATCAGGTTCAGTGTATCTGGATTTATGTTGAGGTCTTTGATCCATGTGAACTTGAGTTTTGTGCAGGATGACAGATATGTAGCTATTTACATTTTTCTACATGCCAACCTCCATTTAGACCAGTACCATTTTTTTAAAGACACTTTTCCCCATCATTTAATCATGGCTTTGTTGTCAAAAGTTTACAGGTGTGTGGTTTTATGTCTGGGTCTTTAATCAATACCATTGACCCACCTGTCTGTTTTTATACCAATATCATGCTGTTTTATTACTATAGCTCTGTATTAGAGCTTGAAATCAGGGATGGCGATACCTCTGAAAGTTCTTTTATTGTACAGAATTATTTTAGCTTTCTTGGGTTTTTTGTTTCTCCCTATGAAGTTGAGTATTTTCTTCCAAGGTCTGTAAAAATTGTGTTTTGCCTTGAATCTGTTGATTGTTTTTGGTAAGATAGACATTTTTACTATGACAATCCTACCTATCCATGAGCATTGAGTGATTTTTCCATCTTCTGATATTTTCTTCACTTTCTTTCTTTGAAGACATGAAGTTCTTGTCATATAGATCTTTCGCTTGCTTGATTAGAATTACATCAAGATATTTTATATCGCTTTACTTTGCCCCTCTTTTTAAATTAAAAGATTTACTTTAGATAATAATTTATTTATAACATCTTTTCTGGGGAAGACCACCTCCATTAAGTGAATTTTTATTACTCCTTCAATTTCATGGAATGTTATGAGTATATTTAAATTATTTGTTTAATGTTTACTTAACTTTCTAAAAACATATACATTCAGATAGTCAGTCAAATATTTTATAATTCTCAGTTGGCAGAAATACACTTTAAAAAAACTTTTCTATTCATTTTATATACAAACCACAGTTCCTCCTTCCTACCTCCTTCTGTTACAGGCAGGAGAGTGTGGCAGATTATTACCACCATATACAGAGATACTTCTAGGTCTCACACTGTGCTGCATGGCATATTTAGCTATTACTCAGATAAAAGGTTTTATGTGTTGTATGTTCCTTCTCAGAGTTAAAGTGGTGAGTGCGGGTCCCACCTGGTGGTCCCAGAGCTGGCAGTAATGGTACCTCCACCATTTTGAAAGGCAGAGAGAGGTTGAGCCAGCACCAATGGCCACTACAACCAAGCTGCTTATCATTTCAAATGATCTACAGAACAGAAAAGAATTACAGATACAAAATAGGGCAGATTCAGACATAAAAGGTATCTAAAAGAGACACAATGTGTGTAAAAAATGTATGTAGGCTTGGGAGAGAGAAGAAAAAGAGTAAAGAGACAGTAACTGTAATATAAAAGAGTATAGATAATCATAGATTTAAGAAGTAAAGATGATAAAATAAATATTAAACATGTAGAAAAAGTAATAGAGTAAGAAAAACAAGCCATGCAAAGATGGAAAATACACAGAAAGTCTGGATTATGTATATTATTGCATTTTCTTTTAATATTTTGACTGTGAAGGAGCTAAGTACAGAGAGACATTTAATTGTATGGGCCACTAAGCTATACCAATCTATATATTTTAAAGGTATCTTGGTTCCAAAATTTGGGTCCAAGGATTTATTGCTTTGGAAAAGAGATTCTGCTTTTGTTTCCAAAGAAGATGAGAACCTGTGGATTAATTTCAGACTAATGTGTTTGATGGACCAAGAACTCCCCTAAAAGGTAGCCATGAGCATCCCTCAAAATTACTTTGCTCAACAAAAAACAGGAAGTGGTTTCAAGAGAACTAGTCCCAAATTCCCAAGTATTGTTTATAAATGTTTGTTTATATTTCAGGGGGATATGCTATAGAGATGGATACTTTGCATTGGTTTGGATCTTGGTTTATTAATAAAAATTTAAGATCAATTTTGTTACATGTATACTTCTGCTCTTTATTAAGGTAAGGAGTTTATGCAGCTCATTTCAAATGTAATATATAATTAAGAAATATAGGTTTATAGGTAATTATTTATAATAGTCAAACTTGTAGTAATGTCAGGTTTTCAAGATATATAGACATAGTTCAGTTAGATAGGTGTTCTTCAAATCTTTCAGTGACCTTCAGAATATGGTATTTAAAATGTTTTTAAAGGAAGCAGAGAGGGAAATCAGAGAAGTATCACCTTTCACGATAGCCACAGATAGCATAAAATATTTTGAGGTAACTCAAACCAAGGAAGTGAAGGATTTATTTGATAAGAACTTTAAGTCATTGAAGAAAGAAATTGTAGAGGATACCAGAAAATGGAAGGATCTCCCTTGATCATGGATTGGGAGGATCAACATAGTAAAAATGGCAATTCTACCAAAAGCAATCTATAGATTCAATGCAATCCCCATCAAGGTACCATCAAAATTCTTCACAGATATTGAGAGGACAATAATCAACTTTATATGGAAAAACAAGAAACCCAGGATAGCCAAAACAATCTTATACAATAAAGGAACTTCTGGAGACATTACCATCCCTGTCTTCAAACTCTATTACAGAGCTACAGTGTTGAAAACAACAGCTTGGTACTGGCATAAAAACAGAGAAGTCGACCAATGGAATTGAATAGAAGACCCGGATATTAACTCACAAACCTATGAACACCTGATTTTTGATAAAGGAGCCAAAAGTACACAATGGAAGAAAGAGGGCATCTTCAACAAATGGTGTTGGCATAACTGGATGTCAACCTGTAGAAGAATGAAAGTAGATCCATACCTATCACCATGCATAAAACTCAAGTCCAAATGGATTAAAGACCTCAATATCAATCTGAACACACTGAACCTGTTAGAGGAGAAAGTGGGAAGTACTCTACAACATTTGGGCACAGGAGACTGCTTCCTACGTATAGCCCCAGCAGCACAGACATTAAGGGCAACATTGAATAAATGGGACCTCCTGAAGCTGAGCAGCTTCTGTAAAGCCAAGGACACTCTCACTAAGACACAAAGGCAGCCTACTGACTGGGAAAAGTTCTTCACCAACCCTACAAATGACAAAGGTCTGATCTCTAAAATATATAAGGAACTCAAGAGACTAGACTTCAAAATGCTAATTAACCCATTTAAAAAATGGGGTACTGAACTGAACAAAGAATTCTCATCAGAAGAAGTTGAAATATCCAAAAGACACTTAAGGTCATGCTCAACCTCCTTAGTGATCAGGGAAATGCAAATCAAAACAACTTTGAGATACCATCTTACACCTGTCAGAATGGCTAAAATCAAAAACACCAATGATAGCCTTTGTTGGAGAGGTTGTGGGACAAGGGGTACACTCATCTATTGCTGGTGGTAATGCACACTTGTGCAATCACTTTGGAAAGCAGTGTGGTGGTTTCTCAGGAAATTTGGTATCAACCTACCCCAGGACCCAGCAATTCCACTTTTGGGAATTTACCCAAGAGATGCCCAATCATACTACAAAAGCATTTGTTCAACTATGTTCATAGCAGCATTATTTGTAATAGCCAGAACCTGGAAACAACCTAGATGCCCTTCAGTGGAAGAATGGATGAAGAAACTGTGGAATATATACATATTAGAGTACTACTCACCAATAAAAACAATGACATCTTGAATTTTGCATGCAAATGGATGGAAATAGAAAACACTATTCTGAGTGAGGTAACCCAGACCCAAAAAGATGAACATGGGATGTACTCACTCATAATGGGTTTCTAGCCATAAATAAAGGACATCGAGCTTATAATTCATGATCCTAGAGAAGTTATATAAGAAGGTGAACCCAAAGCAAAACAGATAGTTATCCTCCTGGATGTTGGAAGTAGTCAAGATTACGGGGCAAAATTTGGGTACTAGGGGGCGGGGTGGGATGGGGGTAAGGGGAGATGGGGAGAGAAAAGCCTCAAGGGGAGGATGGGTAGAGCTTGGGGGAATGGGATGCTTGGGATATAGGAAGGGTGGATATGGGAGCAGGGAAGCATATATCTTAATTAAGGGAGCCATCTTAGGGTTGTCAAGAGAATTGATTCTAGAGGGGTCCCCAGGTATCCAGGTAGATGCCCCCAGCTAGTTCCTTGGGCAGCTGAGGAGAGGTAGCCGTAAAAGGCCTGATCCTATAGTCATACTGATTAATATCTTGCATATCACCATAGAACTTTCATCTGATGATGGATGGATATAGAGATAGAGCCACACTTTGGAGCACCGGACTGAGCTCCCAAGGTCCTGATGAGGAGCAGAAGGAGGGAGAACATGAGCAAGAAAGTCAGGACCTTAAGGGGTGCGTTCACCCACTGAGACGGTGGGACGGAACTAATGGGAGATCACCAAGTCCCCTTGGAATGGGACTGATGGAACATGTGACCAAACCGGACTCTCTGAATGTGACTGACGGTGGAGGCTGACTGAGAAACCAAGGACAATGGTGATGGGCTTGGACTCTATGGCATGGACGGGCTCTTTGTGAGCCTTGTCAGTTTGGTTGCTTACCTTCCTGGACTTGGGGGGAGTTGGGAGGACCTTGGACTTAATTAACCTAGTGTAGGGAACCCTGTTGGCTCTTTGGCCTGGAGAGGAAGGGAGTGGGGGTATGGGTGGAAGGGAGTGGAGGGAAGGGGTAGGAGGAGGGAAGGAGATGGAAATTGTTAATAAAAAATGAGGGAAAAAAAGAAGTTAGGACTTTCTTTTTTATGTTTTATAACTTTATTTTTTATATTATTAAAAATTTCTGCCTCCTCCCTGCGTCCCATTTACCCCCTCCCCCCTCCACTCCTCCTTCCTCTCCTGTCTGAAGAGCAAGCAGTAAGGGTTCCCTGCCCTGAGGGAATTCCAAGTTTCTCCCCACCTCCATCCAGGTCTAGGAAGGTGAGCATCCAATCAGGCTAGGCCGCTCCATAGCCAGAATGTGTAGTTGGAGCCAAATCCAGTGCCTTGGTTTCTCTGAAGCCCTCATTGTCCGCCATGTTCAGGGAATCTAGTTTTATCCCGTGTTTTTTCAGTCCCAGTCCAGCTGGCCTTGCTGAGCTCTGATTAGGTCAGCCCCACCATCTCGGTGGGTGGGAGAACCCCTCACAGTCCTGACTTCCTTGCTCATGTTCTCCCTCCTTCTGCTTCTCATTTGGATCTTGGGTGCTCCCTCTGGTGCACCAATGTGTGGCTCTGTCTTTTCATGACAATGAGACACATCTGCTCCTGGTAGCACCAATCTACTTTATGAGGATGATGGACAACAAAAAGGCTCTTTATGGTGTTGGTTAGCCTTTGGGGCAAGAAATTGCTCTTGATTGGACTGCTTGATGCCAAGCTGTATTAACTGAATTTGCAGGACTCACAGAGAAATGAGTGCTGAACTTGCCTAAAGGTGAGATGAATCTTTGGAGTTCCTGAATCATGAAAGAATCTGCTAAACATTCAGCAGGACACAGAAATGTGACTGAAAACTACCAATATAGGCAGAACTGTCTTTGAAATTTCCTGCTTTGTGGAAAAGTTTGCTGGATATTATGGGCCTATAGACTGAAGATAGGATGCTCCAGTGTTAGAGAAGAACATTTGGGTGACTTTCTAGGCAGCGAGATGTCTCTGTCAATTCTAGACTTTTAGAAGTTGCTTACAATGCACATCCTGTTAACTTAGGTAATATTATATCCTTCTAGAGTCTATGATGGAGTTTAAAAATAGATAGTTATAATTATAGTTTTCCTCAGTTATGATAAAGGGTAAAGTAGATATAAATATTGTAACTATAATTCTTTCTAGATAACTCTTGTTATATGTAATTTTACTATGCTAAACTTAAAACCTTCTTTTTTATAAACAGAAAAGGTAAAGTGGTGTGGGAAGTCTTTTTGTATATGTATTGCTTATATTGGTTAATGAATAAAGAAGCTGCTCTCAGCCAAAGGCTTAACAGGAAATAGCCAGGCTACATATAGAGAGAGTAGGTGGAGTCAAGATAAGTCATGTAGCCCCATGCCGGATGGAACCTTGTCAGTAAGCCACAGCCACATGGTGATACACAAGTTAATAGAAAGAGGTTAAATTAAAATGTAAGAGCTAGTCAATAAGAAGCTAAAGCTAATAGGCTAAGCAGTGATTTAAATAATATAATTTCTGTGTGATTATTTCTTGGTCTGAACTGCCAAGAACAAACAAGCGGCCTCCTACAATACCCATCTCCCTCCACCCTACCCCCATCCACTCCTCTGAAAGGGTAAGGTCCACACAGGAACTCAACAAAGCCTGGCCCATCAAGTTGAAGCAGGACCAAGTTCCTCCCCCTATATCAAAGCTGAGCAAGGCATCCCACCAGAGGAAATGGGCTACAAAAAGTCAACTCATGCACCAGGGATAGATCCTGGTCCTACTGCTGGGGCCTCATAAAGAGACCAAGCCACAAAACTGTCACCAACATGCAGAAGTCCTAGTTCTAAATTACTATCCATTCATGCCCCTCCTCCAGTTTACCCAGGAGATCCCATATATTTCCCCCTTCCAGAGTGATTCATATATGTCCCTCTTAGGATCAGTCTTATTACCTAGTTTCTCTAGAGCTGTGGATTGTAGTCTAGTTATCCTTTGCTTTATATCTAGTATTCACTTATGAGTGAGTACTATGTTAGTCTTTCTGAGGTTGGGTTACCTCACTAAGGATGGTATTTTTTAGGACCATCCATTTGCCTACTAATTTCATGATGTCAATGTTTCTTACAGCTGAATAATACTCCATTTTGAAAATGTACCACATTTTCTTTATCCATTCTTCGGTTGAGGGGCATCTAGGTTGTTTCCAGGTTCTGGCTATTACAAATAATGCTGCTATAAATATAGTTGTGTACATGTCCTTGTGGTATGATTGAATATCCCTTGGCTGTATGCCCAAAAATGGTATTGCTGGGTCTTGAGGTAGGTTGATTCTCAATTTTCTGAAAAATTGCTATGGTGATTTTCAAAGTGGCTGTACAAGTTTGTACTCCCACCAGCAGTGGAGGAGTGTTCCCTGTACTCCACATCCTCTCCAACATAAGCTGTTATAAGTATTTTTGATCTTAGTCATTCTGACAGGTGTCAGATGGAATCTCAGAGTCATTTTGATTTACATTTCTCTGGTGACTAAGGATGTTGAGCAGTTCCTTAAATGTCTTTCAACCATTTGAGATTCTTCTGTTGAGAATTCTCTGTTTAGATCTGTACCCCATTTTAAATTGGGTTAAATGTCATTTTGATGTCTAGCTTCTTTGAATATTTTGGAGATCAGTTCTCAGTCAGATGTGGAGTTGGTGAAGATCTTTTCACATTAAATAGGCTGCTTTTTGTCTTATTGCCTATGTCTTTTGCCTTAAAAGCTTTTTAATTTCAGGAGGTCCCATCTATGGATTGTTGCTGTTAGTATCTATGTTACTGGTGTTCTATTTAGGAAGTGAACTCTTGTACCCACTTGGACTTGAGTTTTGTACATGGTGATAAAAATGGATCTATTTGCAGTTATGGCAGCACCATTTGTTGAAGATACTTTCTTTTTTCCTTTGTACACTTTTGGTTGCTTTGTCAAAAATCAAGTGTTCATAGGTATATGGATTAATGTCAGGGTCTTCAATTTGATTCCATTGATCCACATGTCTGTTTTGATGTCAGTACCAAGGCTTTTTAAAAATTACTATAGTTCTATAGTACAGCTTCAAGTCAGGGATGTTATGTCTCCAGAAGTTCCTTTATTGTATGGGATTGTTTTAACTAACCTGCTTTTTCTGTTTTGTTTTCATATGAAGTTGAGCATTATTCTTTCATGTTCTGTAAAGGATTGTGTTGAGATTTTGATGGGGATTGAATTGAGACTGTCTATTGCTTTTGGTTTGATTGCCATTTTTATTATGTTGATCCTACCTATTCATGAGCATGGGAGATCTTTCTATTTTCTGATATCTTCTTCAATGTTTTTCTAAAAAGATGAAAAGTTCTTGCCATACATGTCTTTAACTTGTTTGGGTAATGCTACCCAAAATTATTTTATATTATTTGTAGCTATTATAAAGGGTTATGTTTATTTGATTTCTCTCTCATCACATTTATCATTTGTATATAGGTGGACTACTGTTTTATTTTATTTTTTAGTTAACCTTTTATCCTACAACATTAATGAAAATGTTTATCAGCTGTAGGAGTTCCCTGGTAGAAATTTTAGGGTCACATATGTATACCATCATATCATCTGCAAATAGTGAAAATTTGATTTCTTCCTTTCCAATTTGTATCCCCTTGATCTCCTTTTGCTGCCTTATTGCTCCAACTAGAACTTAAATGATTAAATGAATAGATATGGAGAGAGTGGACAGTCTTGTCTTATTCCTGATTTTATTGGAATCACTTTGAGTTTCTCTTCATTCAGTTTGATGTTGGCTGTTGGCTTGATGATATGGCCTTTATTATGTTCAGGCATGTTCCTTGTATTCCCAGTCTCTCTGAGACCTTTGTCATGAAGGGGTGTTGAATTTTGTCAAAGGCTTTCTTCAGGATCTAGTGAGATGATAATGTGTTTTTTTTTCTTTCAGTTTGTTTATATGGTGGATTACACTAATAGATTTTCATATGTTGAATTATCCCTGCCTCTCTGGGAGGAAGCCTGCTTCATCATGGTGGATGATGCTTTTTGATGTGTTTGTGAATTTGGTTTGCTAGATTTTACTGAGTATTTTTGTATCAATGTTCATGAGGGGGATTGGTCTGTCATTCTCTTTCTTTTTATTGTGCAATATATTTTTCTTTGTTTCCATCTCTTCCTCTCCTCTCTCCTTCTACCCCCTTCCATGATCCCCACGCTCTGAATTTACTCAGTAGATCTTGTCTTTTTCTGCTTCCCATGTAGATTGGATCCATGTATGTCTGTCTTAGGGTTCTTTTTGTTGTTAGGTTCTCTGGGGTTGTGAAACTATTAAAAATAATGTTGCTATGAGCATAGTTGAATACATGTCCTTGTGGTATGATTAAGCATCCTTTGGGTATATACCTAATAGAGGTATTGCTGGGCCTTGGAGGTAGATTGTTTTCTAATTTACTGAGAAATTGCCATACTGATTTCAAAAGTAGCTATACCAGTTTGTGCTCCTTCATTTTTGTTATTTGTTGTGTCTTCATTTGGTTTTAGTATCAGGGTATTTGTAGCTTCATAAAAGGCATTTGGTAGTGTTCCTCCTGCTTCTACCATATGGAACAATTTGAGAAATATTAGAATTAGTTCTTCTTTGAAATTCTGGTAGAATTCTGTGCTGAAACCATCAGGACCTGGACTTTTTTGGTTGCAAGACTTTTAATGACTGCTTCTATTTCCTAAGGTTTTTACTTCTATTTAAATTGTTTATTCAGTTTGAATCTAATTTTAGAATCTGGTATCCATTCAGAAAATTTCCATTTTTATTAAATTTTCCAATTTTGTGGAGTACAGTTTTTTGATGTATGACCCGGTGATTCTCTGATTTTCTCGATATCTGTTGTTATGTGCCCCTTTTAATTTCTGATTTCTGATTTTGTCAATTTGGATATTCTCTCTGCATTTTGGATAGTTTGGGTAAGAGTTTTTGCATCTTGCTGATTTTCTCAAAATTGATTTTAACCTTCTATTTGATTATTTTTTGGCATTACTTCTCCAGGGTGAGTTTGCTTCTTTTTGTTCTAGAGCTTTCTGGTCTGCTGTGAAGTCACTAGTTTGAGATTTCTCCAACTTCTTTATGCAGTCATTTAGTGTTTTGAATTTTCTTTTTGGCACTGCTTTCGTAGTATCATAAGTTTGGGTATGTGTATCTTCATTTTCACTCAATTCTAGGAAGTCTTTAATTTCTTTCCTTATTTCTTTCTTGACCCAATGTGTCATTGTCTAGTGTTTTGGGGTCCCTGGGTAAGGGTCTTGTGCAAATCAGGACATAGGGAATGAAGATATGATCAACTGCATAACAAGCTTTATTTTGTATGGCTTTTTAAACAGACTAAAAAGCATTACCTCAACTCTGAACCCCCACCCACGTACATGATCATGAAAAACTTTTACCTCATAAACAATGCCTCAATAAAAGCAGTAATAAATATAAAAAGAAGTATAAAAAAGCAAAAAATATAAAGAAGCAAAGCACTTCCTTAATCTATATCTCATGGAGCATGATTAACTGAGCTCAAAAGCCACTTCCTTATCCAGGGTACAGATTCTGACAGAACGTTGAGAAACGAACAGAGAAAGTATGCTTTCATCTATGCTTGGTCTGGCAAGCAGTCCTTTCCCAACTTAGTCTCATCTGTCCCAGGAGGAAGCCTGCACTCTAAGCCAGTTCTGTGTCTCCACACCAGTGGTGATTTAATTGATCATTATTTAGTTTCCATGGTTTTCAAGTTTTTAAGGTTTCAGTAATTTTTTGTAGTCTTAGAATTCTAACTTTAAGCC
Organism: Arvicola amphibius; assembly: GCF_903992535.2. NCBI lineage: Eukaryota > Metazoa > Chordata > Mammalia > Rodentia > Cricetidae > Arvicola > Arvicola amphibius. The sequence continues at coordinate 69,340,639 of NC_052059.1, forward strand.
ATGGTGATCTGATAAGATGCAGAGGTTTATTCCAAATTTTAAAATATCTGTTGAGATTTGCTTTGTGACTGAGTATGTGGTCAGTTTTAGAGAAAGTTCCATGAGGTTCTGAGAAGAGGCATTTTTTTTTTTGTTTGGGAGGCATATCATCTGTTAGTTCCCTTATTTCTCTGTTAATTTTCTGTCTGGCATACCTATCTTTGCTGGGAGTGAGGTGTTGAAGTCTCCCAGTATTAGTGTTTGGGATTTAATGTGAAATTTAAGCTTCAGTAATGTGTCTTTTATATATGTGGGTACCCCTGTATTTATATGTTCAGAACTGAGACTTCATGTTGATGATTTTTTTCCTGTGACAAATATGAAATGTTCTTCTCCATCTCTTTTGATTGATTTTAGTTTAAAATCTACTTTGTCAGATATTAGGATAACTACATCATCTGTTTCTCAGGTTCATTTGATTGGAAAGTCTTTTCCCAACTCTACTCTGAACCAATGCCTGTCTTTGAAGTTGACATGCGTTTCTTGTGTGCAGCAGAATGTCAGGTCCTATTGTCACATCCATTCTGTTAGACTGAGTCTTTTTATAAGTGAATCAAGACCATTGATATTAAGGGATATTAATGACCAGTTATTGCTAATTCCTTTTATTTTTTATTTTTTTGTTGTTGTTGGTAGTTTGTGTGTGTTTCCCTTCTTTGGGATATGTTGGTATGAGATTATCTATTATCTGTGTTTGCATGGGTGCAACTAACTTTTTTGGATTGGAGTTTTCTTTCTCGTACTTTCCATAAGACTATATTTGTGGATAAATATTGTTTAAATCTGGTTTTGATATGGAATATCTTGTTTTCTTCATCTATGGTGATTGAAAGAGTTGCTGGGTATAGTAGTCTGGGGTGGCATCTATGGCCTCTTAGTGTCTACAAAAAAGTTTGTCTAGAACCTTCTGGCCTTCAGAGTCTCCTTTGAGAAGTTGGATGCTGTTGTGGAGGCTCTGCCTTTATTTCTACCTTGTTTATTTTTTCTTTGCAGCTCTTAAAATTCTTCCCTATTCTTTATGTTTAGTGTTTTGATTATTTGGTGAGGGGACTTTTTATTATTTTCCCAGTCTATCTGATGTTCTATAAACTTCTTGTATTTCATAAGCTTTTCCTTCTTTAGTTTGGGAAAGTTTTCTTCTATGACTTTGTTGAATATACTTTCTGTACCTCTGAGCTGGAGTTCTTCTCTTTCTTCTATTTCTACTATTCTTAGGTTTGGCCTTTTCATGGTGTTCCAGATTTCCTGGATGTTTTGTGTTATGACTTTGATTATTTTAACATTTTCTTGGACCGGTGAACTCATTTCCTCTATCTTATCTTCAATGCCAGAGATTCTCTCTCCCATCTCTTATATTCTGTTGGTTATGTTTGCATCTGTGGTTTTGTTCACTTACCCAGATTTTCCATTTCCAGATGTTACTCAGTTTGTACTTTCTTTATTGCCTCTACTTCAATATTCAAGTCTTGAACTGAACTGTTTTTTTTCTCATTAGATTGTTTTTATTGTGGCTTTTTTTTTTTAGTGAATTCATTGTTTTCTTCCAATCTTTTGTTTGTCATTTCCTTCATTTCTTTAAGGGAATTTTTCTCCTCTTTAAGGGTGTCTATCATATTCATAAAGTTATTTTTTTATTTTTGATTTTTCGAGACAGGGTTTCTCTGTGGTTTTGGAGCCTGTCCTGGAACTAGCTCTTGTAGACCAGGCTGGTCTCGAACTCAAGAGATCTGCCTGCCTCTGCCTCCCAAGTGCTAGGATTAAAGGCGTGTGCCACCACCGCCCGGCTTATAAAGTTATTTTTTAATGTTATTTCCTTCTGCATAGGGATTTTTGGGTCTTGATGTTTTAGAATCATGAGCATCTGGTGGTGTCATATTGCTCTTTATGTTTTTTAATGTATTCTTGAAGTGCTGTCTACCCATCTCTTTCACCATTTGGTGCAGGCAGTGCTTGTGTCTCTGTGGGCTGTTGATGCTAAGGTAGATGTTTAGATTTGTGAGGAGGAGTGGAACTTGTAGATTACATGGTCAAGTTATAAGTGGGTTGTGGAGTGCCTGAGTAGGCATTTTACCTTCTGACTGGCTAGTGGTGCTGTGATGGGTGGGGGAGGGGCACAGGCTACGCCCTGGGGCTTGGGGCCTAGATAAGGGTCTGTTCCGCTGCTAAGAAACCAGTCATTCACCTCTTCCACCTCTTCATCCAGTCAGTGAAAGTGCTGTCTGTGCTTCTGGGGACAGCTGATGCCAAGGAGAATGGTTGGGTTTGTGGGCAGAGTGGGATTTGTAGATTACAGGGTCCAATGGGAGAGGGGGTGGAGTAGTCTGCCTGCAGGAGTCTTACCTGCTGACTGGCTAGTGGGACTGTGATGGGTGGAGGAGTGGCTTGGATTATGGCCCAGTTCTAGGGTCTAGAGATGGGGCTATCCTCCTGGGAAACTAGTCACTCAACTCTTTGTCTATTCATGTAGGCAGTGTCTGTGCCTCTGGGATGAAATGGATTTTAAAACAAGTGTTTGGGTTAAGGTTCCATCCCAGCCCCTGATATCTAAGTATCCAAGGAGTTTGGAATGTAGTCTGGAATGTTTGAGTGGTAAATTCCACCCCAAGTCCCCTCCCCTGGGAGTTGCCACATTCCAGACTCTACCTCAGAGAAAGCCCACCAAACAGTGATCCCTCCCCAGAGGTGCTCAAGACCCTTCCACAGGGGATTTAAACTGCCCCCCCCCCCAGAGAATTAACACGTGGTCTTCCTTTCCATTTCCATCCCTGGGGGACCTGGAAGGCCACTTGGGAGCACTGGTATCCATTAAAAGTGGCCTTTTTATAATTTGGTTTGATTTGGTCTGATTTGGCTTATTGTGTCAGCGGAGAGGTTTATTTGGCCACAACAAGTTTTCACTAAGCCCATAAGATTCATTCTCTGTATTTCATCAGTGTCTGTTTTAACGTCTCTTTTCATCTCCAATTAATGAAGATGAATGCTAGTTAAGGTGCTGAAAATAAATGACTTCTTAGTGTTAAGATCTAAGTGGGTGTCTTGGTTACTTTTCTATTGCTGTGATAAGACACTATGGACTGGGCACTTAATGAAGAAAGGGTTTGATTCCAGGCAATTCAGGGAGTGAGTGTAGACCAGCATGGTATGGAACAAGGCATCAGGAAGGAAGGTAATAGCTGACAGCTCACATCTTGAGACACAACTATGAGATGGGAATGACAGTGACTTCTCAAATCTTACAGACCTCCCCCAGTGACACACCTCCTCTAACAAAATCACACTTCTTAATCCTTTGGAGATAGTTCCACCAGATAAAAACTAAACATTCAAATATATGATACTATGGAGGCCATTCTTGCTCGAACTATCAAAATTCATTCCCTGGCCCCCTATAGGCCAATAGCCACATCATAAAGCAAAATGCACTTAGTTCAGCTTCAAGAATTTCTGTAGTCTTTCACAGTCTCAACATAGTTTAAAAGCACAAAGTCTAAGTTCTCCTCTGAGTTCCAAGGCAATCTTTTAAAAGTAACCCCTTTAAAATCAATATCAAAAGCAAACTATATATTTTTAACATACAATGGCACAGAATAAACACTACCATCCCAAAAGGGAGAAATAGGGACATAGTGAGTACATGCTGGACCAAAGAAGAACTGAAACCTAGCAGGACAAACTCCAAATTCTGTAGTTGTATGTTTAATGTCAAAAAGCTTAGATGGTTCTAGTCTTCCAGCTTTGCCGACTACAACACACTTCTTTCTCATGTGCTGGTTCCACTCCTCTGTGAAGCTCTATGTGGCAGATATCCTGTGGCAATGGAACCTCCAACACCCTGGGATTTCAAATATAATTCAGGTTTTATTTTATAGGTTTACACAATGACCTCTCTGGGGCTCTAGGCAGGGACTCGTCCCCTGTAACATGTGTGGAGGAAGATTCTGAAACAACTTTACTCCTGCATCCTTCATGATTCTAAAGTCAGAACCACATAGATTTACTTCCAAGTTCAGCTAGGATAAATCCTGAACTCCCCCTTGAATCATATCTGCACAGCTTCTATTGTAGTTGCCTTTTAGACACAGAAATTTCTCAGGCCTTCCTTTGTAAAGTTGGAAGTTTACCTGGGTAGAATTTTGCCTTCCTCCATTCTGCTTTGGAAAAGACTTGTCTTTAATCTTCTCATCTCTTTAAGCACACACACACACTTTGGCACCAGCACTAAGTTTCTGGTGCCTATTTTTGTCCTCATTATGCACATTTTGCATTTCTTTTGCTCCATTTTTCATTTTCATGATAGATCTGCAGAATAGTGATTCCCAATATCCATGCAACAGAGTCAATATCAAGGAAATTAGTCCATTATTTTTCAATTTTGTCCCAGGAATATTTTTTTGGACATGACAAAAGGTAGTCATATTCTTTTAAAGAAAGTATTTCTTTTATTATTTGTTATTATAACCACATTATATCTCTGTTCCTTTCCTTCCTCCAAACCCTCTCATAATACCATTGCTTGATATTTTTCAAATTTATGGCCTCTATTTTTTTGATTCTTTAGCAAAATATCACAGAATGGTTTCTATCCCAGTTTCTGTTATTGTTCTTCAGAATCTCTTGAGCCAGGCATTCATAGTCCATAAGGCTCGTAGCACTTCTGCCTTCCAAACTTCTACCAGGTTGGACTATTAATCTATGTTTATTGCATTTAACCAATTTTCTAGTCCAAAGTATGAAAGTCTTCCATATCCATCCCAAAACAGTATGGTCAGATGTGCCACAGCAACAGCCCATTCCCTAGTACCAATTTCTGTCTTAATTACTTTTCTGTCACTGAGATTGGACACCATGACCAAGGAAATGTACAGAACTAAAAGTTTATTTTGGGCTTACAGTTTGCTATAACAATCATGGCAGGGAGCCTTGCACTCAGAAGTAGCCCCACTCTTCACCACAGATGAGACAGAACTGACCCTGATGGCTTGGGCACAGGGGAGCTGACTCTGCCCCTCACTTGAATGGAACAGTCCTAGTAGCCTGGACTGAGGAGCTCAGCTACCTAGGCCCACAGCTGGGTCTTAGGTTGGCCCACCCTAACATCTACTCCACTTAGGACTTGCTGGAGCTTGTGAAGGAACTGGTTCTGTGGAACAATACCTGCAGGATATCCATAACTTCGAGTGGCCATAGGATATCTGTGAGGAGTTTCAGTGAGGATCCAGTAATGTGGAGGAGCAGAAACCAGGGGCTCCCAATGCCACCAGAAAAAAAAATGAGAAGGTGTTGGGGAGGTGGGAAAGATTAAGGAGCAAAGAGGTTTTGTTGTTGTTGTTGTTGTTGTTTGCTTGTTCTTGGTTGTTTTGATCTTAAAAAATTTTCTTTGAGGACTGTTCTTCAGGGTTCAGGGAAAGGTGTGAAGGGACTGGGAAGAGGATGGAATTGGGGTGCATGATGTGAAATTCCAAAAAATCCAATAAAGAAATTATGTTAAATAAAAAATAGAAATATCATTATAATTTTGATGGAGATTTTATTGACCCAGTAGATCACTTCTTATTATATTACCATTTTAATAATATTAATTCTGCCTATCAATAAAAATGGAACATTTTTCTTTATATAATATCCTCTTCAATTTTCCCCACTATTTTATAATTTTTATTAGAGAGTGTTTTACTTCTTATTTCATGGTACTTTTGAAAGAGGATATTGTAAATGGAATTATTATTGTTGTTATTATTATCATTGGCTTCTTTCTTATCAAATTTGTTGGTGTTTGGAAAAGATACTAATCTCTGTATATTCATTTTTGCATCTTGGTATAAAAGATATAAAAGTTTTCTAGTGTGACTTCGGTCTTTGAAGATAGGATTATGAGTCTGGAGGTTGAGTGTCTATGATCAGTAGGGAAATTCATCTGTACCCTTCCTTATTTTCTGTGCTCTTATCCATCTTGTCTGGGTTTCATTCACCAAAGAATGAGCTTCCTGTGTGTGTCAACTCTTATCGTATGGTCCTAATTATTAGCATGCAGCACATTTTTGTCTCTTCTGATTAAAGCTGACTTGATATCTGCTTTGCCAGAAGTCTCAGTAGATAAAGGGTTTGGGACATGGCGAACTCTTGACATTATCTCATGTGCTCTTGGAATCCTATCCAGAAAGTACTGTCCTATTTCTTCACTATGAAATATTTCCCTATGTTTCTCTCTGCTTCAGAGTGTTGGGTTATACATTAAGGTCTTTGATTAATTTTGAGTTGGTTTTTAACCAGGGTGAGAAATAGGATCAGCATCAGTTTGTTGAAGAGACTGTCTTTTCTGATGAGGTCCAAGGCTCCAGCTCTGGATTCTGTTCTCTGCCATCCATCAGTGTGCACGTCTCTGTGCCAGTGCCATGCTAGTTTTGTTGTGTGGCTCTGTGGTAAATTTACTGTTTTTATTTTTATTTTTTTTAACTAAAATAGAGTGTTCTTTTAGGTATCTGAATCTTTTCTGTTGGATCAGGTCATCTTTTCTTACTGTTCTGGTAATTTACGTATTTCAAAGATATTAGTCTTTTGTTTATTATTTATGTTATTGTGATAGTTTTTTTTAGAAGAGTAATACAAGTTTAGCTAAAGGTGTAAAGGTAACTTGCTGTTGTAGAAAAGGTGGTGGAAAACTTTAAGTTTTGTCTGAAGGTTATGGTCTACTGCTATTGGAAATGGCAAACACTAAGTGCAGCTGAGTGTAGGTTGGTCTCTGCTCACAGACTGTGTTGTTAAATCCCTTAGAGGACTAATTATTGCTTGTCTTGATAAGATGTATGCAACACATTGATTTCTTTTCGTGTTTACAGTCATTCAGTGAACTGTTTGTGAGGCACATTATGGCTTAATGCTTATTCAGAAACAAAATTGCTCTAGGTTTTTCTGCCTTTGTGGAGATACTTTCATTTTCCCAACAAATCAGGCTTCTAAAATTGATAGTTTATCATTAGTAATCATGAAGATTGAGGACATACTAGTGACCCCTTATAATCCTACATATTCTAGGAAATGGAAAGTAATAATTTCCCAAGTGAAATTAGCTTCTTTTCTTCATTTTTCTTCCTTTCTGCTTTTTGGGGGGGGGGGTTTGAGACAGGGTATCTCTGTTGCTTTGGAGTCTTTCCTGGAACTAGCTCTTGTAGAGCAGGTTGGCTTCAAACTCACAGAGACCTACCTACTTCTGCCTTCTGAATGCTGTGATTAAAGGTGTGTGTCACCACCACCTGGCTTTGCTTTACTTTTGAGATAAATTCACGTTACAGACCTTAGGCTAGCCTTAAACTGGCAATCCTCCTGCATCAACCTCTGGAGTGCTGGAATTACAGATGTGTACCATCATGATTTGTGAGTTTTGTTTTCAGTCAATAAGACAAGATGAGATTGTCTTTTAAAACAAGAGCCCAGGTTTTATATTTTCAGTAATTTCTTCATTGCATGTTTCATATCTTTGTTCCTCAGACTGTAGATCACAGGATTAATGAGTGGAGTAACTACAGAATAAAACAGAGTCACAAGCTTCTGCATTCCAGCTGTATGTTCAGATGTTGGGCTCACGTACATGACCATTACTGATCCATAGAAAAGAGAAACCACAGTCAAATGGGACCCACAAGTGGAGAAAGCCTTCCTTCGTCCAGCTGCTGAAGGAACACTCAACACAGCTCTCATAACCAAAGCGTAAGACCCCATGATAAAGAAAAATGGAATAAATAAAAGTAGGGAACTTAAGGTGGAACTAGTCAGCTCTATTAAAGAATCTCTCACACAGCTGAGGGCCAAGAGAGGGCCAGGGTCACATAGGAAATGGTCTATAACCCTGGACCCACAGAAGGACATCTGGGAGATGATGATGATGGGGATGGGGAACCAGAGGAAACCAAGCACCCAGCAACTGATCACCAGGATGTTACAGAGGCGCAAAGTCATAAGAGCAGGATAGTGTAGAGGCCTGCAGATGGCAAGGTAGCGATCAAAGGCCATAACTGCCAGGAAAAAGCATTCTGTAGAACCCAAGGAGAAGAAGAAATAGAACTGCAGGAAGCACCCAGAGAAGGAGATGACCTTGGTGTCAGAGAGGAAGTTGGCCAGCATGTTGGGGACTGTGGAGGTGACATACCAGATCTCCAGGAAGGAGAAGTTGGCCAGCAGGAGGTACATGGGGGTGTGGAGTCTCTGATCCCAGCGCACAGCACAGATGATGGAAGCATTGCCCATGAGGGTGAGGAGGTAGACAATGAAGAATAGCACAAAGAGGAGGATCTGCCCTTCCTTGGGGCAGGGGAATCCTAGGAGGATGAAGCCAGAGATGGTGCTGGAGTTGCTAGGGCTGCTGAGGGTTTTCATCTGTCAGTGAGCTGTAAAGGCACTAGAAACTGTCAAATGACAGTTTAAAGAGAAATTAGAATGAAGAAATGTGTTTAAGTCATCTTCGGGAAATGCAACCATTTACTTATCCATTGTCACTGTTTTGTTTAATCCTGAAGCCTAATGTTTGGCATAGTTTTGGTCTGTAGAAGACGAATGATGCCAGAGAACATTGATACAAAGTCACAGACGTTTTCTTTTTGTGTAACGAGTGAACTAGATACAAGATGTAACTAATATTTAATTTAGTAAATCATAAAGAAAACACAACTATAAGTATGCGGACTATCCCATGCTGCTGTCACGTTTGTTTATGACAATCTCTTCCTCTTTCCTTATAATTTAATGCCCTTTAAAGGCTGTTACTTTTAAAAAGTTGTTCTTCATTTTCCCTGCTTCTGTTCTTCCCACAAATACAATCATCCTGTTGGTCTTTTGGATGGTATCTTTTGCTCAGTAACTTTATGATATTTTCATGGCTCTATATCTTATAGGAATAATGTATCACTTGTTAAAATCACTCTATTGGGGATGAATATTTGGTTCTTTTCCAGGACCAATGACCCTTTTGTCACATATGTTTAGAGTACTCATCACTGAATTGACATTCTACCACTCCCCCTGGTTTATGTGAATTCTGTCGCTGTCCTTATCTAGTGTAAAGGGCTCTACCTCAGCCTGAGCGATGATAGAGGCTGTGTTTTAACACATTTTCTTTTTCTTTCTTTGCTACATTGGGTGGCTCTGTTTCTGGTAGTACTATTTTTTTTTCAGAGTAGATGACCACATTAAACATGTTTTGCTTTCAACAAAGAATATTCACTAAATGATGATGAAAAGTGACCACCAGAAGTTTTAGAGAACAACTCTAGTGCATATTTAATCTCACAGTCACTCTGGGAAGTTTAGTATCTATGGAGATCAGCCTGTAATCAGTATTATGATTTAAACTCGGTTTTTAAAAAAATTCCTTAAATCCATTTTCTTTTATTGACAATAAATTATTTTCTCATACAATATATCCTTACTATAATTTTCTCTCCCTCTACTCTTATCAGTTCCTCTCACATTCCCTTTCCTCTGGATCCTCTCTCTTTCTGTCTATCATTATAAAAGGTCAGGCTTCTAATAAATAACAGCCAAGCATGACAAAATAAAATATAATAAGATGAAACAAAAACTATCATTTTGAAGTAGGACAGAGCAACTCAGCTGGAGGAAAAGTGTGCCAAGAGCAGGCAAAAGCCAGAATCCTATTCTTTCTCCAAGTCAAGAGTCCCATAGTAACACTAAGCTAAGAGCTATAGTGTATACACAGAGGGTCCCCATGCAGGTCCTGTGCTTGCCTCTTCACCATCTGGGTGGTCATATGCACTTGTTTATTAAAGTAGATGCTTCTTAACCCCACTTCTTGCTTATATGCCCATTCTCAAAGAAGATTACTTAAGGGCATAATTCCAAGCAATAGAAAAATAAATAAGGAAGCGTTGCCATAGGTTTCTCAGTTCCGTTGAGAAGTTAATTGTTTTTAAGTCATTTGGAGTCATCTATATTGTGCCTGTTAAAAAACCTGCAACAAGAACTCAGAAAAAGAGGCCTCTCTCTTCCTGTCCCTTCCCAGCTTGCACCGAGAACCCCCCCTCCCCCCCGCCTCATCCTCCCGTCTTTGGGGGCCACAAAATCCCACAGCTCAGCCTGTTTGGGCACCGGGGACCTGGAATTGAGTGCACCCAGGCCGGTGGGAGGTCCCCTCCTACATTAGTCTGCCTGCGGAAAGGTAGGCCCTTTGTCAGCGAGCTGCTTGGCCTGCAAGGAGACCTGACAGTCTGCCAGAGGATCCATCATTCATTGGGGTGAGTGAGGAGTGAGTGCCTGAACCGTGGCAGCGGCCTGAGAGGGACCACTGACATTCCCCAACACCCCCCCCCCCCCCCCCACCCGCACACTTCCTGCTCTTCTTGCAGGGGTTATTCGGATACTGACTCTCTCTTCCTGTCCCTTCCCAGCTTGCACCCAGAAACCCCCCCCCCCCCCCCCCGCCTTATCCTCCCATCTTTGGAGCCACAAATTCCCACAACTCAGCCTGTTTGGGCACCGGGGACCTGGAATTGAGTGCACCCAGGCCGGTGGGAGGTCCCCTCCTTCATCAGCCTGCCTGCAGCAAGGTAGGCCCATTGTCAGTGAGCTGCTTGGCCTGCAAGGAGACCTGACAATCTGCCAGAGGATCCATCATTCATTGGGGTGAGTGAATTGAATTCATAGGGGTGAATTGAACTTCTAAAAGAAGACCCAAAGGGGATTATTCAGAGGAAGAAATGGGCAGGTGCCAATGCAAGAATTCCTCCAACAATCTGAAAAACAACATGAAAGCACCAGAACCCAGCGAACTTATAACAGGAGGACTTGAACACACTAATCAAGAAGAAGTAGAAAAAATTGACTTTATGAAATAATAGAGTCCCTTAAACATGAGGTGAAAAACACCCTTAAGGAAATGGATGAGAAGAAAAACAAAAAAGTTTGAAGAATTGAGTAAATCCGTAAATGATATCCTAGGAAACCAAGAAAAAACAATCAAACAGATAATGGAAACAGTGCAAGACTTGAAAACTGAAATGGAGGCAAGGAAGAAAACACAACCCGAGGGCCTGCTGGATATGGAAAATCTATGTAAACGAACAGAGACTATAGAAACAAGCATAACCAACAGAATACAAGAGATAGAAGAAAGAATCTCAGATTCTGAAGATACCATAGAGAAAATAAATGCGCTGATCAAAGAAAACAGCAAATCCAACAAATTCTCATCACAGAACATTCAGGAAATCTGGGACACAATAAAAAGACCAAACCTAAGAATAATAGGCATAGAAGAAGGAGAAGAAATGCAGCTCAATGGTCCAGAAAATATATTTAATAAAATTATAGAAGAAAACTTCCCAAACCTAAAGAAAGATATTCCTATTAAGGTTCAAGAAGCTTACAGAACACCAAATAGACTGGATCAAAAAAAAAAAAACATCCCCTCACCATATTATAATCAAAACACAAAACATACAGAATAAAGAAAGAATATTAAGAGCTGCAAAAGAAAAAGGTCAAGTAACATATAAAGGTAAACCTATCAGACTAACACCTGACTTCTCTATGGAAACCATGAAAGCCAGAAGGTACTGGATAGATGTTTTGCAGAAACTAAGAGACAATGGATGCAAGCCCAGATTACTATACCCAGCCAAGCTTTCATTCACTATAAATGGAGAAAACAAAATATTCCAGGATAAAAACAAATTTAAACAATACATAGCCACAAATCCAGCCTTACAGAAAGTAATAGAAGGAAATTCACAAACAAAGGAGTCCAGCATTGCCCAAAATAACTGAGACATCTAGCTACCCTTCACCAGCACATCTCAAAGAAAGAAAACATACAATCTCTAATATCAAATAAAAAATGAAAACCGGAGTTAACATCCACTGGTCATTAATATCACTTAATATCAATGGACTCAATTCACCTATAAAAAGGCACAGGCTAAGAGACTGGATACGAAAACAGGATCCATCATTCTGCTGTTTACAAGAAACACACCTCAACCACAAAGACAGACACCTACTCAGAGTAAAGGGTTGGGAAAAAGTTTATCAAGCAAATGGACCTAAGAAACAAGCTGGTGTGGCCATACTAATTTCTAACAAAGTTGACTTCAAACTAAAATCAATCAGAAGAGATGGAAAGCGACACTTTATACTCATTAAAGGAAAAATCTATCAGAATGAAATCTCAATCCTGAATATCTATGCCCCTAATTCAAAAGCACCCACTTATATAAAAGAAACATTACTAGAACTCAAGACAGCCATCAAACCAAACACACTGATAGTGGGAGACTTCAATACTCCTCTTTCACCAATGGACAGGTCAATTCGACAGAAACCTAACAGAGAATTAAGAGACTTAATAGAGGTAATGAACCAAATGGACTTAACAGACATCTATAGAACATTCCACCCAAACAGGAAAGAATATACCTTCTTCTCTGCGGCTCATGGAACCTTTTCGAAAATTGACCACATACTCAGTAACAAAACAAATTTCCACAGTTACAAAAACATATTAGTAACCACCTGCATCTTATCGGATCACCATAGATTAAAATTAGAATTCAACAACTATGTTACCCCCAGAAAGCCCACAAACTCATGGAAACTCAACAGTCAACTACTGAACCACAGCTGGGTCAAGGAAGAAATAAAGAAAGAAATTAAAGTCTTTCTTGAATTTAATGAAAATAAAGACACAACATACTCAAACTTATGGGACACTATGAAAGCAGTGCTAAGAGGAAAATTCATAGCACTAAGTGCCCACTTAAAAAAAAAGGAGAAAGCACACATTGGAGACTTAACAGCACACCTGAATGCTTTAGAAAAGAAAGAAGCAGACTCACCTAGAAGGAGTAGAAGACTGGAAATTATCAAACTGAGGGCAGAAATCAACAAAATAGAAACACAGAAAACAATCCAAAGAATCAATGAAACAAAAATCTGTTTCCTGGTGAAAAATCAACAAGAATGACAAACCCCTAGCTAAACTAATCAAATGGCAGAGAGAGAACACACAAATTATTAAGATCAGAAATGAAAAAGGGGACATAACCACAGACACAGAGGAAATTCAGAGAATCATTAGATCTTACTACAAAAGCCTGTATGCCACAAAATTGGAAAATGTAAAAGAAATGGACATTTATTTAGATAAGTACCATATACCAAAGTTAAACCAGGACCAGGTGAACAATCTAAATAGTCCTGTTAGTCATGAAGAATTAGAAACTGTTATCAAAAGTCTCCCTACCAAAAAAAGCCCAGGACCAGATGGTTTCAATGCAGAATTCTACCAGAACTTCAAAGAAGACCTAATACCTATACTCCTTAAGCTATTTCATAATAGCTTAAGAAGAGTCATTGCCAAATTCCTTTTATGAAGCTACAGTTACCCTGATACCTAAACCACACAAAGACTCAACCAAGAAAGAGAATTACAGGCCAATCTCACTCATGAACATCGATGCAAAAATTCTCAATAAAATACTGGCAAACCGAATCCAAGAACACATTAGAAAAATTATCCACTATGATCAAGTAGGCTTCATCCCAGAGATGCAGGGCTGGTTCAACATACGAAAATCTATCAATGTAATCCATCATATAAATAAACTGAAGGAAAAAACTATATGATCATCTTATTTGATGCTGACAAAACATTTGACAAAATTCAACACCCCTTTATGATAAAGGTCTTGGAGAGATTAGGGATACAGGGGTCATTCCTAAATATAATAAAGGCTATTTACAGCAAGCTGACAGCTAACATCAAATTAAATGGAGAGAAACTCAAGGTCATCCCACTAAATTCAGGAACACGACAAGGCTATCCACTCTCTCCTTATCTCTTCAATATAGTGCTTGAAGTTCTAGCAATAGCAGTAAGACAAAACAAGGGGATCAAGGGGATTCGAATTGGAAAGGAAGAAGTTAAACTTTCATTATTTGCAGATGATATGATAGTGTACATAAGCGACCCAAAAAATTCCACCAAAGAACTCCTACAGCTGATAAACTCCTTTAGTATCGTGGCAGGATACAAGATCAACTCCAAAAAATCAGTCGCCCTCCTATATACAAATGATAAGGAAGCAGAGAAGGAAATCAGAGAAGCGTCACCTTTCACGATAGCCACAGATAGCATAAAATATATTGGGGTAAATCTAACTAAGGAAGTGAAAGACCTATTTGACAAGAACTTTAAGTCTTTGAAGAAAGAAATTGAAGAGGATACCTGAAAATGGAAGGATGTCCCTTGCTCTTGGATTGGGAGGACCAACAAAGTAAAAATGGCAATACTACCAAAGGCAATCTATAGATTTAATGCAATCCCCTTAAAGATCCCATCAAAATTCTTCACAGATCTTGAGAGGACAATAATCAACTATATATGGAAGAACAAGAAACCCAGGATAGCCAAAACAATCTTATACAATAAAGGACTTCTGGAGGCATTACCGTCCCTGACTTCAAACTCTATTACAGAGCTACAGTATTGAAAACAGCTTGGTATTAGCATAAAAACAGAGAAGTCGACCAATGGAATCGAATAGAAGACCCAGATCTTAACCCACAAACCTATGAACACCTGATTTTTGATAAAGGAGCTAAAAGCACACAATGGAAGAAAGAGGGCATCTTCAACAAATGGTGCTGGCATAACTGGATGTCAACCTGTAGAAGAATGAAAGTAAATCCGTGTCTATCACCATGCACAAAACTCAAGTCCAAATGGATTAAAGACCTCAATATCAATCTGAACACACTGAACTTGTTAGAGGAGAAAGTGGGAAGTACTCTACAACATTTGGGCACAGGAGACTGCTTCCTACATATAGCCCCAGCAGCACAGACATTAAGGGCAACATTGAATAAATGGGACCTCCTGAAGCTGAGCAGCTTCTGCAAAGCAAAGGACACTGTTACTAAGACAAAAAGGCAGCCTACTGACTGGGAAAAGATCTTCACCAACCCCGCAACCGTCAAAGGTCTGATCTCCAAAATATATAAGGAACTCAATAGATTAGACTTTAAAATGCTAATGAATTCAATTAAAAAATGGGACACTGAACTGAACAGAGAATTCTCAACAGAAGAATTTCGAATGGCCAAAAGACACTTAAGGTCATGTTGAACCTCCTTAGCAATTAGGGAAATGCAAATCAAAACAACTTTGAGATACCATCTTACACCTGTCAGAATGGCTAAAATCAAAAACACCAATGATACCCTTTGCTGGAGAGGGTGTGGGGTAAGGGGTACACTCATCCATTGCTGGTTGGAATGCAAACTTGTACAACCGCTTTGGAAAGCAGTGTGGCGGTTTCTCAGGAAATTTGGGATCAACCTACCCCAGGACCCAGCAATCCCACTATTGGGAATTTACCCAAGAGATGCCCAATCATATTACAAAAGCATTTGTTCAACTATGTTTATAGCAGCATTATTTGTAATAGCCAGAACCTGGAAACAACCTCGATGCCCTTCAGTGGAAGAATGGATGAAGAAACTGTGCAATATATACATAATAGTATACTACTCGGAGGTAAAAAACAATGACATCTTGAATTTTGCATGCAAATGGATGGAAATAGAAAACACCATCCTGAGTGAGGTAACCCAGGCCCAAAATGATGAAGATGGGATGTACTAACTCATAATTTGTTTCTAGCCATAAATAAAGGACATCGAGCCTATAATCTGTAAAAAATCCTAGGGAAGCTAAATAAGAAGGTGAATCCAAAGAAAAACATATAGTTATCCTCCTGCATACTGGAAGTAGACAAGATTGCCGAACAAAAAATGGGAACATGAGGGTGGGGTGGGATGGGGGAGGGTGGTTGTGGAGAGAAAAGTGTGAAGTGGAGGATGGGAAGAGCTTGGGGGAATAGGATGGTTGGCATATAGGAAGGGTGGATATGGGAACAAGGAATTATATAACTTAATTAAGGGAGCCATTCTAGGGTAGGCAGAGACTTGACTCTAGAGGGATTCCCAGGTGTCCAGGAAGACGCCTTCAGCTAGGTCCTTGGGCAGCTGAGGAGAGGGTGCCAGAAATGTCCAGATCCTATTGCCATACTCATGAATATCTTGCATATCACCATAGAACCTTCACCTGGCATTGGATGGAGAAAATGACAGAGCCCCACATAGGAGCACCGGACTGAGCTCCAAAGGTACTGATGAGGAGCAAAAGGAGGGAGATCATGAGCAAGGAAGTCAGGACCGTGAGGAGCGTTTACCCATTGAGACTGTGGGACAGATCTAAAGGGAGACCACCAAGTCCAGTTCTAATGGGACTGATGGAACAGGGGACCAAACCAGACTCTCTGAATGTGGCTGACGGTGGAGGAGGACTGAGAAAGCAAGGACAATGGCAATGAACATGAACTCTACAGCATGGACGGGCTCACTGTGAGCCATGTCAGTTTGGTTGCTCACCTTCCTGGACTTAGGGGGAGCTGGGAGGACCTTGGTCTTAACCTAGTGAAGGGAACCCTGATGGCTCTTTGTCTTGGAGAGGGGTGGAGTGGGGGTATGGGTGGAAGGGAGGGGAGGGAAGTGGGATGCGGAGGGGAGGAGATGGAAATCTTTAATAAAAAATTTGAGAAAAAAAAGAGAAAAAAAAGAAGTCAGAAAAAGAACCAATGAGAGAGAGGGCTGTGGGATGAGAACACAACTCACAATGACTGATATTGTGTGGATGTGGAACGGAAACTTTTTGAGGAATATTCTTTTCTGATATGTTGATTTGTGTTATCTGATAATGTAATCGATCAATTTTGGCATTAAGACACTTAGATTAGTTGTGCCAAATAGCTGCATTTTACTTCTATTAACCATGCTTCCAGCCATCAAGAGTACATGCAACTGAAATATAGAATCGGTGTTAATTTTATTATCTAAAATAGATATTTGATTTGGTGAATATAAGTCACCAAAGTTCTGCTCCCAGTCCAGTCATGTGAAAGCTGGATTCTGTAACTTTTGCTATAATATTAAGTACCTTGAAAACTTGAAGATGATCTCCTCCTCCCCTTCCCCTTCTTTTTCTCCTCCTCTTCTTATTTCTCTTCCTCGTCCTCGTCCTTCTTCTCCTCCTTCTCCTCCTTTCTCTTCCAACTAGTGCTTGGGAATATCTCAAGGCAGAGTGACTATGGATGGTTATCCTTCCACAAAATGACTTTATGTTTCTCTAATTTAAATGACCCCAACTCTCTTTGTTTAGTAATTCTGAACTTAGATGGTGAACTTGGTTAAACTTTATAAATAGGACATGTATAAGGATATAAAAATACCTTCCTTTGATTTTCTGCCATATAATATCATTCACCATCAATTTCCTTTTAATGTTGATGTAATTATACAAGAAGTCTGACAATAATCTATATGAAAATTTCAAAATAGTAAGCCTTCAGATGAAAGACAAACTACCAGTAGAGAAGGGAGTCAATCTAATTTTTGAAAAAGGGATGAGTAAACTTATCAATATTTTGGAACTAATAAAATTTGCATGAAAGATTTTTCCCCCTGATCTTTATCAACTTCTGGATTTTATCTGACTTTAGTGACAGCGGGACTCCAGGACTAGTAAAATTTCCCAATATTTTATCCGTTTATATCCTAATTTATGTCTTTATTCATTTTAGTGCCTTTGTCATGGGAAGAACAGATTCTGTCCCCTGTGTCATAAAGTAAAATTTGCTGAATGTCGTTTCCACTCAGGTTTTAAGGACATATAATTAGAGGTGATTTAATGTTTTAACTGTCAAACTATACTGCCTTAGAAGGTAAATTTAAAACAAGTATAAAAATTCTAATATACTTTGTATTATGCCATTCTTATCCATGATGAAGAATATTAAAATTGTAGGTATTTTTTAAAAGAAATTATTTAACTACTTTCTGCTCCTTGAATGGGACTGCTAATGAATGGAGAGCCGATATAAGGGGAAACTTGCTATAACATCCTGATTAAGAAAACATCCTGATTCTAAATTTCATAAGGCTAAATCAAATTTTTAATGTTTGCAGGTTTAACATTAATTCAGAGATAAGTCAATCAATATTTTGAAAGTTAAATGATTGAATATTAAGTCAGGTACTTACAGCATAATTTTTAGGATATTCTAAAATGTGGTAGTTTGACGAATTGCTTTGCTAACAATTTAAAAATATTTTCAGTTGTCGTGTGGAGCAGTGGGCTGCGTTCCCACCATCTGGCTTTTGGCCGCCTGGCTAGCTCAGTTGGTAGAGCATGAGACTCTTAATCCCAGGGTCATGGGTTCGAGCCCCATGTTGGGTGCCATTCTGTAATGAGAGCGGCAGGGCTGCATCCCACCACCCAGCTAGCTTTACACCCGAAATAATTACACGGAAACTGTATTCTTTTAAACACTGCCTGGCCCATTAGTTCCAGCCTCTTATTAGCTAATACTCACATCTCTTGTTTGAACCCATATCTAATAATCTATGTAACACCACGAGTGGTGTCTTACCAGGAAAGATTCAGCATGTCTGACCTGGTGGCTGGCTTCATGGTGACTGTCCCAGAGAGGAGAGGCAGGGCAATTTGACTGAGCCATCTACCTCACTTCTTTCTTCCTGTTCTGTCTACTCTACCCACCTAAGGTTGGGTCTATTAAATGGGCCAAGGCAGTTTCTTTATTAACGAATGAAATCAACACAAACAGAAGACTCTCCCACATCATTCAGTATTTCTTTTAATACTTTAATGGTCAAGAACCCACACTTATTTTAATGTTACATGCCTTTCTCCTTATTGACTCTCAGGAAATCTACCGATGTCCTGCTGTTTCTATTGTGAAAACATGACTTGTATTCATCTCTTTTTCCCCACTGTCATTTCCTAAGCTCACATGCTCACCCTTTCCCTCCTTCTTCAGTAGCACCCTTACTTCTATGTTTGCCTTTCTGTGTTTCATTTTTCTAAATAGCATCATAATGTTTAAAAACCAAAAGCACAAATATGTTTGAACTTTAAGTCAACCTGTTCCTTTTCAGAACAAGACTGTTCTCACAGAACTTTCTTAGAAATGGGATGTGCAAGTGATTCTGTGTTAGCCAACATTGATTTAGTCAGCCCACATTGTTACTTAGCTTATATTGCTTAGCTTTTCTGTGACGAAGATGTTTACTCACCACAGATCTGAGCTGGAGTGATTAAATGCATGTTGAACTAATTAATAAAAAGGATTAGGTTTGGGGAAGATTAGCTTGGTGGAGAGTACTTGCTTAACTTATGCAAGGCACTGGTGTGCATCCTTAGCAACACACATACACACACAGATGCACAGATGAACACAGACGAGCACAGATACACAGAAAGACATACACAGAGAGACATATACACAGATGTTCTCACATACTCTTTCCACAAATCTGGCAGATTCCCTTTCATTGTCTAAAGATATTGTGAGCACAGATATGAATGACATCATGTTTAAGAACTCAGGTTATTTGGAACATTAAGTATCTCTTTGGGGGATTTGTTTCCTTGCTAATTAGTCAACCACAGAAAAGAAGTAAAGTCTGAATGAATTAGTTAGGCTGTCACACAGTGGAAAGAAAAGCATTGCCTGCATATTTTAATTTTTCAAAGTCTTAGTGCCAAAGTCTCTCACCTCCACAGCCAGTCCAGAGTCATGTCACAGAATCATTGTGTCCTCTTTTTCATTTGTACAAATGTAGCAAGGGGATAACATGTCTGTAATGCTGTGTAACTATTTGTTAAAAAATGCTTAAAAAGGATAATTATTCATATTGAGACTAATAGTACACAGTTATGTTTATTAGAAAAACCCCTGAAGCTAAGGGTTTTCTTTATTTATTAGCCATAAGAAAACAATACCAAGTCCTTAGCTACAGTGTGGCATGATTATGGCAATCTAAAAGCTATGGAAGGATCTTGGCCAGAGTCCCGACCAGTAGAAGCTGAAGGAACATTGGTTGTATGTCATAAATTCAGACAACTATGGATAGAAGCTATTCGATTCTCCAACTACATTAATATTTTATTTTCTAAGGTTATATTACCTTATTACCTGTATCAGAAAAGGGAATCCAAGTTGAAGTATCTTAGAAATTTGTCATTTTATTCTTATTTCCTTAGAGTATGGCATTGGTTTTCTTCTTCTTTTTGTAAAGAAAAAAAGGAGCTATGGCAAGGGGGAGGAGGACACTTAAGCTCCTTCCCTGAGGGTGTAGGGTTATAAGTAGGGCCTGTCTGTTGATCATTTCTCCAGGCCCTTGAGGATCTATTTACTGATTCTGGAAGAGCAGTGTCAGGGGACAGCTCTGTGCTTGTCATTCGCTTTCCTTAGGGGCATGCCTTAATTTCTGCTTCCTTTTTTGTTTTCAAGGTGATATATTTTGTGTTTCAAGCTTCTTACAGAAGTTTAATTAAAAGTAAATTAATAATATAATTGATTAGTTGATTGATCACCCAACATCACTGCTTATATAACTCCTGTAAGTGTTTATTATACAGTCAATAAAAAATCTTTCCACCCTGAAAAGAAGAATTGCATTAATCTAATACTCACAATGGGGTTTCAAATTTGTCTGTGCTTGTCTGACACTAAGGTAACCTGTGCTGTCCTCTTTTCCAAAAAATGTGGTATTTTTACTAATTATTTGAGAATTTAATATCCTTATTTTATCATATTTATCCATACCCCACTCCTTCCCCTAATTCTTCCCATGTCCATCTCTATATCCCCACCTATATTTTTCTTAAATTATTATACATGCATGTAGATATATAAATGCAATCTGCAGAGTCTATTAGTGTTGCTCATGTGTGTTTTTTTAGGATCATTACTTGGTTTTGGATAACCAACTGGGGGCTTATCTTTGAAGAAGACTGATGCTTTCCCTCTTTTAGCAATTACTAATTGTCTATAGCTCTTCATCTATAGGTGAAGTCTTCTTGATATTTTATGCATTCACATTGTTACATGAACTGGCATTTCCATTCTGTAGGTTCTCTTTAGGTAACTGTATTGTTAAGATGCTATGGTTGTAGCTTTCCTTCCTAATATCAAAGATACACTCTAATGGCAGATAGACTGGTCCTCAGCAGGCTTTTACAATCTTTATTCTCCCTCTTCTGAGATGTCCTCTGAGCCTTAGACTATACCTATGGGATTTAAGATAAATTTACAAAAATCAGTAGCTTTTCTATATACCAACAACATACATGTTAATAAAGAGATCATGACCACACTCTCATTCACAATAACCTCAAAGAAGATACAACATCTAGGAATAAACCTAATCAAGGAGGTGAAAGACTTCTACAATGAACACTTTAAATCTCTGGAGAGAGAGAGAGAGAGAGAGAGAGAGAGAGAGAGAGAGAGAGAGAGAAACAGAAACAGGAACACAATGAATACAGATTTGGGTACCATGAATTGGGTACTGCTGTGAGGAACCTGATTATTTTTGAATTTTGAGGACGTGGAAGACTTTGGAACTTTAGAATAGAAAAATGGTTGAATGCTTTACGCAGTGCTTAACAAACCATTTTAGTAGGAGCCTGGAAGAGGGCACTGTGAAAAGTAATACAGATTGTGGAGGCCCAGCTCATGAGGATTCAGAGGAATAAGGTTGCTATCAACAGGGAATTTTCTTCTTGAAGTAGATGATAATTAACACGGAGACCCACAACTCATCATTGTACAGGGAACAGAGACCTTGGCATGCTCAGTCCTACGTGGGACATTTATCTTACACTCTCTGCCCCAAGATTTGGAGGTATCAGGGAAGATGGAACAGAAAGATTGTAGAGCCATAGATTGTAAGTGACCACAAGAAAGAAGTAATTTCTGGATACACAGGACAGCTGCACATACAAGCTCACACCAGTTGTGACAGCATGCACAAGACCTGTGTAAGAACAAGTCAGACCAAATCTTAATCTGTGGGAAAGTGTTGTCTTAAAGACCTACCCCTAGTTTCTGGGGAAGGAAAGTTAATACTCTTTATAGGTAAGACCCTGGGCAAGTCAAACATAATACAGGTTAGGACAAATACCCAAGAGTATTTGGAAAGTGCAAATACTGTAGTTAAAGAGAACATGAGGCTGATGGTGTGGGTGTAATCCAGAAGGAATTGGTAGAGGCTAGTGAATATGATCAAAATAAATGAAATTCTCAAAGAATTAGTAAAATTATTAAAATTTGTATTTGTCCACATTTTAACAACTTATAGTCCACTAATTGGGAAGTATATAAGAAGTGGATGTGGGTCTATGAAGTACCTGGCCAGGAAGGGGTCCTGATCCTGTACCAGAATATTCATCAGAGGGGTGACTGAGATCCTGACCCATGGGAGAAGGCCAGAAAATGGAGCACAGACATTCCTCAACCCCCTAAACTCCCTGGTCATTCTGCAGACGTGTCTCTCCCCTGCTACTGCCTCTCTCTTCCTATCCCATCCCAGCTTGAGCCCAAGCACCACCTCCCTTCTTTCTCCCTTCTTCGGGGCCATAAGATCCCCCAGCTCAGCCTGTTTGGGTGCTGGGATGGGTTGGTGAGTGCAACCGGGCTGGAGTTCCTTTGTTTCAATAGCCTGTGCAGCAAGGTAGGCCTTTTGTCTGAGAGGTCTCTGGCCAGCAAGGGGACCTGATCCTGTATCAGAAGATCCATCAGAGAGCATTTGAAGGAAGAGATGGGCAGGAGCCAATGCAAGAATTCCTCCAAAAGTCTGAAAAACAATATGAAAACACCAGAACCCATCAAACTTACAACAGGAGGACTTGAATACCCTAATCCAGAAGAAGTAGAAAAAATGGACTTTATGAAAGCGATAGAGTCCCTTAAAAAGGATGTGAAAAACTGCCTTAAAGAAATGGATGAGAAGAATAACAAAAAATTTGAAGGAATGAGTAAATCCATAAAAGATACCCTAGGAAACCAAGAAAAAACAATCAAACAGATAATGGAAACAGTTCAAGACCTGAAAACTGATATGGAGGCAAGGAAGAAAACACAAACTGAGGGCCGACTAGATATGGAAAATCTAGGTAAATGAACAGAGACTACAGAAAAAAGGCATAACCAACAGAATACAAGAGATAGAAGAAAGAATCTCAGATTCTGAAAATACCATAGAGAAAATAAACGCACTGATAAAAGAAAACAACAAATCCAACAAATTCTCATCACAAAACATTCAGAAAAACTGGGACACAATAAAAAGATCAAAGCTAAGAATAATAGGGGTAGAAGAAGAAGAAGAAGAATTACAGCTCAAAGACCCAGAAAATATATTCAACAAAATCATAGAAGAAAACTTTCCCAACCTAAAGAAAGATATTCTCTTTTTTTATTAATTTCTGCCTCCTCCCCGTCTCCCATTTACCTCCCTCTCCTCCTCCACTCCCCCTCCCTCTCCTGTCCAAAGAGCAGTAAGGATTCCCTGCCCTGTGGGAAGTCCAATTTCCTCCCCCCTCCATCCAGGTCTAGGAAGGTGAACATCCAAACAGGCTAGGTCCCCCCAAAGCCAGTATGTGTAGTAGGATCAAAATCCAGTGCCATTGTCCTTGGCTTCTCAGCAGCCCTCATTTCCACCATGTTCAGGGAGTCCGGTTTTATCCTGTGCTTTTTCAGTCCCAGTTCAGCTGGCCTTAGTGAGCTCCGATTAGATCAGCCCCACCATCTCGGTGGGTGGGAGCACCCCTTGCAGTCCTGACCTCCTTGCTCATGTTCTCCCTCCTTCTCCTTCTCATTTGGACCTTGGGAGCTCAGTCTGTTGCTCCAATGTGTGGCTCTGTCTCTATCTCCATCCATCGACAGATGAAGGTTCTATGGTGATATGCAAGATATTCAGAAGTATGACTATAGGATCTGGCCTTTTATGGCTACCTCTCCTCAGCTGCCCAAGGAACTAGCTGGGGGCATCTCCATGGATACCTGGGAACACCTCTAGAGTCAAGTCTCTTGCCAACCCTAAAATGGCTCCCTTAACTAAGATATATACTTCCCTGCTCCCATATCCAACCTTCCTGTATCCCAACCATCCCATTCACCCAAGCTCTCCCCATCCTCCCCTTCACACTTTTCTCTCCCCATCTCACCTTACCCCCATCCCACCCCACCCCCTAGTACCCAAATTTTGCCCGGTAATCTTGACTACTTCCAATATCCAGGAGAATAACTATCTGTTTTGCTTTGGGTTCACCTTCTTATATAGCTTCTCTAGGATCATGAATTATAAGCTCGATGTCCTTTAATTATGGCTAGAAACCAATTATGAGTGAGTACATCCCATGTTCATCTCTTTGGGTCTGGGTTACCTCACTCAGAATAATGTTTTCTATTTCCATCCATTTGCATGCAAAATTCAAGATGTCATTGTTATTATTGGTGAGTAGTACTCTAATATGTATATATTCCACAGTTTCTTCATCCATTCTTCCACTGAAGGGCATCTAGGTTGTTTCCAGGTTCTGGCTATTACAAATAATGCTGCTATAAACATAGTTGAACAAGTGCTTTTGTAATATGATAGGGCATCTCTTGGGTAAATTCCCAAGAGTGGGATTTCTGGGTCCTGGGGTAGGTTGATCCCGAATTTCCTGAGAAACTGCCACACTGCTTTACAAAGCAGTTGCACAAGTTTGCATTACCACCAGCAATGGATGAGTGTACCCCTTACCCCACAACCTCTCCAGCAAAGGCTATCATTGGTGTTTTTGATTTTAGCCAATCTGACAAATGTAAGATGGTATCTCAAAGTTGTTTTGATTTGCATTTCCCTGATAGCTAAGGAGGTTCAACATGACCTTAAGTGTTTTTTGGCCATTTGAACTTCTGTTGAGAATTCTGTGTTCAGTTCAGCGCCCCATTTTTTAATTGGGTTAATTAGAATTTTAAAGTCTAGTTTCTTGAGTTCCTTATATATTTTGGAGATCAGACCTTTGTCTGTTGTGGGGTTGGTGAAGATCTTTTCCCAGTCAGTAGGCTGGCTGCCTTCGTGTCTTAGTGACAGTATTCTTTGCTTTACAGAAGCTGCTCAGCTTCAGGAGGTCCCATTTATTCAATGTAGCCCTTAATGTCTGTGCTGATGGGGTTATATGTAGGAAACTGTTTCCTGTGCCCATATATTGTAGAATACTTCCCACTTTCTCTTCTATCAGGTTCAGAGTGTTCAGATTGATATTGAGATCTTTAATCCATTTGGACTTGAGTTTTGTGTATGATGATAGATATGGATCTATTTTCATTCTTCTAGAGGTTGACATCCAGTTATGTCAGCACCATTTGTTGATGATGCCCTCTTTCTTCCATTGTGTACTGTTAGCTCATTTGTCAAAAATCAGGTGTTCATAGGTTTGTGGGTTAAGATCTGGGTCTTCTATTCGATTCCATTGGTCGACTTCTCTGTTTTTATGCCAATACCAAGCTGTTTTCAATACTGTAGCTCTGTAATAGAGCTTGAAGTCAGGGATGGTAATGCCTCCAGAAGTTCCTTTATTGTATAAGATTGTTTTGGCTATCCTGGGTTTCTTGTTTTTTCCATATAAAGTTGATTATTGTCCTCTCAAGATCTGTGAAGAATTTTGATGTGACCTAGATGGGGATTGCATTGAATCTATAGATTGCCTTTGGTAGATTCCCATTTTTACTATGTTGATCCTCCCAATCCAAGAGCAAGGGAGATCTTTCCATTTTCTGGTATCCTCTTCAATTTCTTTCATCAAAGACTAAAGTTCTTGTCAAATAGATCTTTCACTTCCTTGGTTAGAGTTACCCCAAGATATTTTATGCTATTTGTGGCTATCATGAAAGGTGATACTTCTCTGATTTCCCTCTCTTCTTCCTTATCCTTTGTGTATAGGAGGGCAACTGATTTTTTGGAGTTGATCTTTTATCCTGCCACGTTACGGAAGGGGTTTATCAGCTGTAGGAGTTCTTTGGTGGAGTTTTGGGGGTCACTTATGTACACTATCATATCATCTGCAAATAACAAAAGTTTAACTTCTTCCTTTCCAACTCGAGTCCCCTTGATCCCCTTATGTTGTCTTATAGCTTATGCTAGAACTTCAAGCACTATGTTGAAGAGATAAGGAGAGAGTGGACAGCCTTGTCGTGTTCCTGAATTTAGTGGGATGGCCTTGAGTTTCTCTCTGTTTAATTTGATGTTAGCTGTCGGCTTGCTGTAAATAGCCTTTATTATATGACCCTTGTATCCCTAATCTCTCCAAGACCTTTATCATAAAGGGGTGTTGAATTTTGTCAAATGCTTTGTCAGCATCTAATGAGATGATCATATGGTTTTTTTCCTTCAGTTTATTTATATAATGGATTACATTGATAGATTTTCGTATGTTGAACCAGCCCTGCATCTCTGGCATGAAGCCTACTTGATCGTAATGGATTTTTCCAATGTGTCCTTGGATTCGATTTGCCAATATTTTATTGAGAATTTTTGCATCGATATTCGTGAGTGAGATTGGCCTGTAATTCTCTTTCTTGGTTGAGTCTTTGTGTGGTTTAGGTATCAGGGTAACTGTAGCTTCATAAAAGGAATTTGGCAATGACTCTTCTGTTTCTATATTATGAAATACCTTAAGGAGTATAGGTATTAGGTCTTCTTGGAAGTTCTGGTAGAATTCTGCATTGAAACCATCTGGTCCTGGGCTCTTCTTGCTAGGGAGGTTTCTGATAACAGTTTCTAATTCTTTGCGACTAACAGAACTATTTAGATTGTTCACCTGGTCCTTGTTTAACTTTGGTATATGATACTTATTTTAAAAAATGTCCATTTCTTTTACATTTTCCAATTTTGTGGCATACAGGCTTTTGTAGTAAGATCTAATGATTCTCTGAATTTCCTCTGTGTCTGTGGTTATGTCCCCCTTTTCATTTCTGATCTTGTTAATTTGCATGTTGTTTCTCTGCTGTTTGATTATTTTGGATAGGGGTTTGTCAATGTTGTTGATTTTCTCCAGGAACCAGCTTTTTGCGTCATTGATTCTTTGGATTGTTTTCTGTGTTTCTATTTTGTGGATTTCTGCCCTCAGTTTGATTATTTCCAGTCTTCTTCTCCTCTTAGGTGAGTCTGCTTCCTTTTTTTCTAGAGCTTTCAGGTGTGCTGTTAATTCTCCAATGTGTGTTTTCTCTGTTTTCTTTAAGTGGGTACTTAGTGCTATGAACTTTCCTCTTAGCACTTCTTTTATATGTCCCAAAGGTTTGAGTATGTTGTGTCTTTATTTTCATTAAATTCAAGGAAGACTTTAATTTCTTTCTTTATTTCCTCCCTAATCCTGGGGTGGTTCAGTAGTTGACTGTTCAGTTTCCATGAGTTTGTAGGCTTTCTGGGGGTAGCATTGTTGTTGAACTCTAACTTTAATTCATGGTAATCCGATAAGACACAGGTGTTACTATTATTTTTTTTTGTAATGTGGAAGTTTGCTTTGTTACTCTATGGCGTGGATGGGCTTTGTGTGAGCCTTGATAGTTTGGGACCTGGGGGGAGTTGGGAGGACCTTGGACTTACCATAGTGTAGGGAACCCTGAGGGCTCTTTGGCCTGGAGATGGAGGGAGTGGGGATATGGGTGGAGGAGAGGGGAGGGAAGTGGGAGGAGGGGAGGAGATGGAAATTTTTAATAAAAAATGAAAAAAGAAAAAGGAAAAAAAGAAAACCTGTAAGAGCCAGAGGTACTGGATCACTCTAAGGAAACAGTGACTTCCAAGCACTAAAGGACTGATGTACATATGAACTGATGTAGACTGTGGCAGCAAACACAAGATTTGCACAGGTTCAGTCCTGTAGTCCTAGCACTGAGAGGGGGAAGTGTGCATGTAATTCTTTGAAAATTTTGTATATTCATATAATGTATTTTGGTCATATTCACCCACGCCATCCCTCTCAACTTCTCCTTCTTTTTTAAAAAAAAATATGTGTGTGTATTTAATGCATATATACATATATGTGCATGTATGTGTATATAAATACAGACACATATATATGTGTGTACACACACACACACACACACACACACACACACACACACACTCACTGTGTTCAATTTCTGATGCCAGTATATGGAAAGGAGTTGGGAGTTGGGCCTCACTGAGACATGGCTTATCAAAGGGGTTCCAATTCTTAAACTGACTCTCTTTCCCCAGAAGAGATATACTGTCAACAGCTCCTCAGAAGCCCCGCCTCCAGAAGGGGCGATCATGGGGGCTCAGCTGTCTACTTAAGGTTGACAGGCAGCACATGCGTGGGTGGGCAGGGCTGTATGCAGGGGGAGTCAAGGAAGCCCCTTTTAAGCTTCTGGGCTCCTTCAACTATGGAGCACCCACCTCTCCCTAGCCGACGCCAAGGAGCTGCCACCTATCTTTGGTCACCTCCAAGGCCTGGAACTGCTAGGACTTGGCCGCAGGGGAGCCTGGAGAGCCGACCGTGAGGGCTCAACTTAGTTGAGGGAAGTCTGGGCGTCTGAGAAGTGGTCACTTGCAATGGCCTCTCTGCCTTGGTTGCCCTTGGCCATGCGCGAGATGCAGGACCCCGGTCAGGTGAGAGCAACGCAAGTGGTGGACCCTTCTCCCTAGCATCCGTGGCCAGGGGTTGGTGGCTCGGCCACCTATCCCAGCCTTCATGGATCCACGTTCTCCTGCTGCCGGTCTCAGTGGCTCCTGCTGGGATTTTCGTCTGATGGACAGGTTCTCGGCGTGGACATCGTAGGAAAGAGCTCCCTGGTACAGTGGATCAGTCAGTTAAGCACTGCGTGCCCTAGCAGTCTTAGGGCATTTTCCCACGTTTTCTCTGGGGAAAGGGGTGTGACCAATGCTCAGAAAATTGCATTCACTAGGGCCTCAGCTGGGGCCCTAGTGCAGAGGCTAATACTTTCAGACCGAGGAAGTTGCTGCTTTTGGTATATAGGACTCTCAGCATGCATGAAACAATCAATGTAGAAAACCCTGTTTTCTTCTAGTTGAGAAACTGTCTACCCCCATTCCCACCCCATCTTTCCTCTGATTATCTGGGTCGCATTAAGTTTCTAAACTCTACTGTGAATTCAGGAATTCGCAATGAAAATTGGATTGAGAACCATTTTATTATTTGGTCTTTGCTTTTCCACTCCACAATGAAGCTACTTTGGGATTTCATTGCCAAAGTGATGTGTCTTTTTGGGTTACTACCATCACCCCCTTTTCACACCCTCTTATTTCCAAAAGTCATTTATTCCTTTTTTTAAACCTTTGGATTGCCCGGGTCTGGAGAAGTGCTCCAGTTTTTTAAAGGTCATTGTGTGTAAAGACGTTCCCATGAGTTCAGATAACTGTGAGATAAATCGGTGTTATTTTGTACACCTTTATTTCTTGGGGCGTTCCTAACTGCCTTGAGCACGTTCCTTCTTAAGTCTGGGGTGGATCCATTCCACTGCATTTCCTTGGCTGTATTTATGCTCTGGTTAGGATTCTGTTTGAGTTCCCAAGTGGAACTAGCTTAAGTGTCCCGTCATTCATGTTGAAGCATGATGGCCACGTCATTTCATGTTAATTTCAGTTGCATCTCTTTGTCTTATAAAGTTAAAGTTTTCTCTCAAATATACTGCAAATGATATTTTGCTTTATTTTCTATGTGAATAACGTAGAGAAAAGTGGCTTGGGTTTTCTGCTTTGTTTGGCTTTTATTGACTTGAAATTCAGCTCTGTTTACCTGATGAAGCCAAGGGAAAATATTCTGAAGTCACAGGAATCCAGGACTCACACAATCTTTGTGCTTAGTTTTCTTTTCCTGGGTGGGTGTGGTGCCAGAAAGGAGGTTTGCAGAAGTTGGAAGTTATTAGGGAGTTACATAATACAAACATTATTGCCTACAAAATCAAGTGACCAGGACTCCAGTTGCTTTCCTTCCCTGGACTGTGATAACATGTGACAACACATAATTCTTTGTCAGGGTTTCTTAGAATTTAAGTTACTTCACTAAATGCAGACAGTATGTAGTATAAATGGTCTTTCCTAGTCTTTTTCCTCCTTAAGGACTCTGATGGACTGTATATTGCTATGTACGATCTTTACTAGAAAAATCTCTACACACAGTTGGCTTTGAGCCTTTGTTTGATTTGGGTGAAGTGATTTTTTTATCAGCTACTGATAGTGTACACAGGAGAGACTTAGTAACTCTTGGGCCTTGAACAGGATGGTAATTACCTTGCACATCTGTAGTGAAACTTAGATTAGGAAAATTTGCTAAGGCTTCTCTCTGTTTTGGGATCGGATCTCACTATGTAACCCAGGCTGATCTTGAACTCACAGATATCTACCTGCCTTCTGAGTGCTGGAATTAAAGGCCTAGCTCCCCTCTTTCTCTTTGTTTTAGTGTTTCTCTTGTAGTGTAGGCTGGCTCTGAACTCAGGGCTTCCTTGCCTCAGTTTCTTTAGGGTTCTCCTGCCTGAGATGGACGCTGGTTAGAATCTTGCTGGTAAGCCACAGTCACATGGCGATACACATTAATGAAGATGGGTTAAACTAATATGTAAGAGTTAGTCAGTAAGAAGTTAGAGCTGATGGGCCAGGCAGTGTTTAAATGAATATTTTCTGTGTGATTATTTCGGGTGTAAGCTAGTCGGGCAGCTGGGACAAACAAAGGGACCCCTCCTCATTAGTTATTACTGACAAGGACAAACATCCTTATGGAAGTGCTTGTCATTGTGCTGTGTGTTCTGCCTAGCTTACTACACTGTGGGAGAGAGAAGGAAGCTGTTAGTAGGAAGACATTTATTTCATGCACATGTCCTCAAGTATATAGTTTCTAGTCCATATTTATGTTGATCAGGTCATTGTATATAGATCAGACATTATTTTTATCAGTCTGTGCTAGTGGTTGGAATGGTTGATCAGTACTGAAACACTGTGATTGAATTCTGCATTGGGGAATGGGGTGCTTTGTTTTACCTCTTCAGAGCTGTGTCTTGGGACATTTGTATGATATGGATGATAAGTGAAAGAAAGGGGAAGGAGGGAGACATTTACGGTTGGATATGTGTCAGCCTCCCACAGTACATGCACATTGAGTGTCAGGATACAACCACGAGCCCACAATAGTGCTTGCACCATGAAGGCTTGGATCTAGGCATGAGACTCTTGCTGTACACACACGATTAGTGCTCAGTTACTGGATTGCATCTCACACATTTCATTCACCATGAGTGCTGGATTAGAAGCATAAGCCTCCCTGTAATGTGCTGGGATCAGGGTTGTATCTAGCACTCATGGCTCATGTCCTGCTGGAAGCTCTAACTCAAAACCAAGAATTCATTGTTCATGAATTATTGTGGGCTTAGAGGTGGAAACCAGCACTGAATGTGAATGTACTGTGGGAGACTTAGATGTGTCTCACAGTACTCATGGTGCACGTGCTGTGGGAGGATCATGCCTAAACCCCAGCAATAATGTGAACGTACTGAGTGAGACTGAAGAACTAACGGTTCATGTGTGGATGGAGACTCACATAGCTAACCTATCACTCATGGGGCAGGTACTGTCAGAAGTTCATGTCTATATCCCACCACTCACTGTGAATGCACTGCCCCAAATGCAAACCAGTAGCCCAGCACTTCCATTGCATGCATTGCAGGAGGCTGACACAACTGCAGAAGAACTAATGCTGCATATCCTGTGTGAGACTGACACCTCTATACCAGCAAGCATGGTGTGTGCACTGCAAAATGCCTGTAACAGTCTGAAAGAATCAGCTTCCAGGCTGATGACAGCACTGAAGGGAAAGTCCACAGTGTAGCACAAACTGAAACTTCTTTATCTGAGGGGCTTAAGAAATGTACTCAGACTTATTCTGATAGATTCCTTCTGTATTTTCTCATGATGCTCTTTTGTTACCCTCCTTGCTTTCTCCATCTCTCAGTCGAACTCTATCTTTACTCTTGGTGTTTCCCTCCTAATTCTCTCATGCATGATGTTATTCTTCTAGCCCACTTTAACACCTTCTCTAATGTTGTTTCCTCTAATGCTCCAAAGTTTACTTTTCACAGCTTAGATATCCACAAAATTTTCAAGCAAAAAAGCACCTGATTTGGCAAAAAAGTATCATCTGACATGAGGATAAGGTCTGGAGCAGCCTATACATTCTTTGTATTAAGGCATGGCCATGTTGTTTGGTCATTAAAATGGGTCCTTGTCTTGCTTCATGTCATGCTGTGGTCCTGTATCCTTTGTGGTTAGGATTGTTCTAGGTCAAATGAGATGGTGTGGCTCATATGCCCTTGAATTTAAGCTTGCCCCAGATGCCTTGGTAATTAGGAGCTGTCATGCTGCCAATGATGTCCCTGGTTCTTTGTATGGACTGAAAGTTTCTGTGCTCCTTCTGTCTTGCCTGTGGTTCCAAGCTTTGAATACTCAGACTAATGTTTTTAATTTAGAGTACCTGTAAAAGCCAGAACACATGAAATGGATCATTAGTGGAGAACAGGCCTTGAGGGAAGTGGGATGGCAGAAGAAATTCACTGTGGAAGGGGTAAAGAAATCTCACAAGTGGAAAGGTTTAATCAGGGATGGGAGATGTATGGTGGTAATGAAAGGGTTAACCAAAAGTAAGCATAGAGAAAAAATTCTGTTGGAAAAATGTTACATTTTAAGTTGTTTAAAAACATTTGAGGAACTGGTTAAATAGTTTAGCATGTTAAGGTGCTGGATGCCAACCATATAATGTTAAGCTTGATGTTGGGAAATCACATAGTGAAAGGTAAGGAAATGACCCAGAAAATGACCCTCTGACCTCCACACATGGACCGTGGTTTGCCACTAAGCCTAATGAATGGAGCTGCATCCTTGGAAGCCTAAGTAAAATAACTGAATGAAGAAGCCCTGCATGCATGGATAAAGTCCCTCCCAGAAGATTAAGTTAACTAAGCAAAGGTTCCAATACTGTGAGAGAGTTCCCTCTGAGCTGTGAAGTAAGGGGGATCCTTTCAAACATTACAGGCTTCTGCCCATGTCCTCATTTACACATGAGAATTAGATTGTAGGACTCTTCTGGACGCACTACACCCTTGGGAGACAGGACATTTAGAAGTCATGTTGAATCCGTGCTGGCTAGCTTTTGCAGTACTAGAACTTCTATGCAAGAATGAGGAAAGTTGGCAATGATTCTACCCCTCTGTAGACCCTGCATGTTATAACTTCCCGGAAAGATATCCTCCATGTGATAGTGTGTTGACTCTTATAGGAACAATGAATTTTGTGATTTGATTTTAGGTCTACCACACAGTAGGGAACTCTTGGCTGGTTCTGTAAACTTGGTTAAGAGCCCAATGACTGAGGCTGTGGTGATGTAATATGGAAATATCTCTTATTCTAGAGAATGGAACCTTTGCTGGACATCACAGTCAGAGATCATAACATACCTTGAGGTCACTTAAGACATACGGCTGCTCTCCTACTGTGTACTCAAACTGATTGTTTAGCCCACTTTTATGAGAAAAATGATGAAACAATTACCACTACTTTCCTTGGTCTTTCTACGTAGCTACCTTTTGCAAACTAAACTAATTACTTAATTGTAATGTTAAATTATGTCTTCTTCTGTGCCCCGATCCAGAACAATTCATGTGTATCATTTGTATAAAAGAGAAAACATAGAAGTTGAAAGCACACTTAAATGAATATCCACCAAAAACAGTTGAGCACAGCAGCATTACTGGGAAATCATGGTATTTGTAAATTTTTTTCCTGTCTCCGTGAGTTGGGTTCAGTTGCGCTCATTACCTTAAACCTTTGTAAGACTCCATGAATGATTTCTGTAAAGTATCACACTCCTTTCCCATGTGATTCTTATGGGGAAATTCAATAAAAGAGAGAGCAACAAAAGGGGCAGACACACAAATTCACACACAAGGACAGACATAGTGACAGACACAGACTCAGACACAAAAAAAATGTACACAGGGACAGACAGACTTCTTCAGAAAGACGTGGATTTGGATTCATGCAACAAACAGAGGAGAGAAGTCAGGGAACATGATGAAAATTCAACCTGGAAATGACATCCAGTGGAAGCGCTTTTATTTCTTCTCTGATTGCCACACTGATGCAGTATTGGTGAGCCTGAGTTAATCACTGATGAGTTGAATTCACACAATAGGCCCTCTGTTGTTTTGTTAAAATTATATGGCATCAAGCTGGCTTCTAAGTACTCTCACTGATACCTATACATTCGAGCAACTGTGATGCCTAATGAGAGAGCTTTCTTTAGGAAGTGGGCTCTGCTGACTGCACAGACTCACACCTGGCCAAAGTTTAGAGAATGCACAACTGTGCAGTCCTCAGACCTCAGCAGGACATGTGAACTACAACATGCTACAAGGCTCAGGGACTACTTTG
This sequence comes from Arvicola amphibius, assembly GCF_903992535.2. Classification (NCBI taxonomy): domain Eukaryota; kingdom Metazoa; phylum Chordata; class Mammalia; order Rodentia; family Cricetidae; genus Arvicola; species Arvicola amphibius. The sequence continues at coordinate 69,375,055 of NC_052059.1, forward strand.
GAAGAGAGAGGCAGAGGTTGTAGATGGTTTCTGTGAAATGGTGTCCAGGACACGATGATCATCATACACAGGAAGGGGCTCGTAAGTCCCCACACTCAGTGAGGGATTTTGCCCACTTAATGTGTGCTGGGGCATGGGATGTCATAAAAAATAAAGAAAAAGGAAATGTAGGTAAGCAGCTACAGTTTAACTCTATGCATGTTAATGCCAATAGAGTAGTTTGGGTGGTGTTTTCTCATGTGAGAGCAATTTGAGTATAGAAACCTCAACAAGGCTGCTTTGTGCCTTGGAAAAATCCACTAAAATTCATTGAACTCCAGTTTCCAAAACTGCAATTGCAGGCCCAGATATCCAGAAATGGCTTCAACCTGGACTTTTGGAGGATTTCTGGAGGGCAGATAAATCCAACATTCCTTAAAAACTTGTGAAACTACTTCCGCTTCTCAAAGGGGTCATTTCTCTTATCACTGGCAGTAGGAAAAATCGACTGCCTGTGGTGTTTATTACTATAAGAAGGTACAGACTGGCCTCCAGGCTCCTTCAGTTGCACCAGTACCCACTGTACCTTTCAGAGTCCATGCTTGTGTTCTAGGTCTTCTACCCTGCTCCCCTACCCTAAACTCCCTCTAGTTCAGAAGCATCTCTATCCCAGCTTCTCATTCTCTTCTAAACCTCTATGTCTCCTCCTGTCTCTATGTTCCTCTCCCTCTCTCTGTGTCTCCTCCTCTGTCTCTCTCCATCTGCCTCTCTGCTCTGCTTCTGCTTCTTTCATAGGCAGGTGCAGTTGATTATGTTCAGCCAACATCTATTTCTGTTCTGGGTGATTTGATATGCTGCTGACTGTTCTATCTCTGACAGCTATAATAGAAGCTTTCTCCTTAAACATGTCACCAAGAGGTCATGCCATCAGCTTGTAGAACACAAAGAAACAGTTTAAAATATTTTCATAATACATTTTAAGGAAACGCTATTACATACTCATATACAAAATTCAATATACTGTATCAATTTTTGAGAAATAAAGTTAGCTTTGTCTACTATGGTGAGTATAGGCCAGCCAATGACTATAACAAGACCATGTCCTCCAAACCCTACCCCCACACACAAATAAAGAAGTAGTATTGTAGAATTATTCTTTTTTTCATTTTATTTAATATTATAAAAATTTCCATCTCCTTCCCTCCTGTTCCCTCTTCCCTCCCCCACCTTCCACCTATACCTTTACTCCCTCCCTCTCCAGGCCAAAGAGCCAACAGGGTTCCATACGCTATGTTAACTCCAAGGTCCTCCCAACTCCCCCCAGGTCCAGGAGGGTGATCAACCAAACTGACAAGGCTCACAAAGAGCCCGTCCTTGTTGTAGAGTCCAAGCCCATCGCCATTGTCCTTGGCTTCTCAGTCAGCCTCCACCATAGCCACATTCAGAGAGTCCGGTTTGGTTGGATGTTCCATCAGTCCCATTCCAAGTGGTCTTGGTGATCCCCTGTTAGTTCTGTCCCACCGTCTCAGTGGGTGAATGCACCCCTCAAGGTCCTGACTTTCTTGCTCATGGTCTCCCTCTTTCTGCTCCTCGTCAGGACCTTGGGAGCTCAGTCCGGTTTTCCAATGTGGAACTCTGTCTCCATCTCCATCCATCGCCAGGTGAGGTTCTATGGTGATATGCAAGATATTCATCAGTATAGCTATAGGATCTGTCCTTTTCTGGCTCCCTCTCCTCAGCTGCCCAAGGACCTAGCTGGGGGCATCTCCATGGATACCTGGGAAGCCCTCTAGAGTCAAGTCTCTTGACAACACTAATATGGCTCCCTTAAGATATATGCTTCCCTGCTCCCATATCCACCTTTCCTATATCCCAAGCATCCCATTCCCCCAAGCTCTCCCCATCCTCCCCTTGACGCTTTTCTCTCCCCATCTCCCCTTGCCCCCATCCCACCCCACCCCTAAGTTCCCAATTTTTGCCCGGCAATCTTGTCTGCTTCCAATATCCAGGAGGATAACTATATGTTTTTCTTTGGGTTCACCTTCTTATTATCTTCTCAAGGATCACGAATTATAGGCTTGATTTCCTTTATTTATAGCTAGAAACCAATTATGAGTGAGTACATCCATGTTCATCTTTTTGGGTCTGGGTTACTCTGTATATATTCCACAATTTCTTCATCCATTCTTCCACTGAAGGGCATCTAGGTTGTTTCCAGGTTCTGGCTATTACAAATAATGCTGCTATGAACATAGTTGAACAAATGCTTTTGTAGTATGATTGGGCATCTCTTGGGTAAATTCCCAAGAGTGGAATTGCTGGGTCCTGGGGTAGGTTGATCCCAAATTTCCTGAGAAACCGCCACACTGCTTTCCAAAGTGGTTGCACAAGTTTGCATTCCCACCAGCAATGGATGAGTGTACCCCTTACCCCACAACCTCTCCAGCAGAGGCTATCATTGGTGTTTATTTTAGAGAGCAGCTTAATATATTTTCAATTAGGGTTGGATTGCATATATAATATTTTTGTAAGAGACTTAAAAGTACATACCAATTTAAAATATGATACATTGTTTTTATACTCTGGAATGAGATACAGTGAACAGACAATTATAACATTTAACAGTAAACATAGGTGTATTTAAGTTACATGTATGCCCACACATACACGCACAGAGTGAACAGGAATTGGGCAAAATGGATGCTTTTGTTGAATGCTACCAAAAGCATGCCACTACACAAAACACATATGCAACAGACTCAGAACTGAAGAACCAAGCAGGGTTCTCAGTAAAGATGGCAGTACTTGTCACCTGACCTAGTTCTCAGTTAACATGATAGTGAAGTCACTTGATCTCAGTTAATATGGCAGTAAGGACACCTGACCTCAGTAAAAATGGCAACGATCACATATTGTATGGAAAAGCCACAATTTTTTTGAGCTGTGGGAGTTTTTTTTTCTCATTTTTTATTAAAGATTTCCATCTCCTCCCCTCCTCCTTTCCCTTCCCTCCCCTTCCTTTCACTCATACCCCCACTCCCTCCCTCTCCAGGTCAAAGAGCCATCAGGGTTCCCTTCACTATGTTAAGTCCAAGGTCCTCCCAACTCCCACTAAGTCCGGGAAGGTGAACAACCAAGCTGACAAGGCTCACAGTGAGCCCATCCATTCTGAAGAGTCCAAGCCCATCGCCGTTGTCCTTGGTTTCTCAGTCCTCCTCCACCGTCAGCCACATTCAGAGAGTCTGGTTTGGTTACCTGTTCCGTCAGTCCCATTCCAACCTGGACTTGGTGGTCTCCCGTTAGTTCTGTCCCACTGTCTCAATGGGTGAACGCACCCCTCACGGTCCTGACTTCCTTGCTCATGATCTCCCTCCTTTTGCTCCTCATCAGTACCTTGGGAGCTCAGTCCGGTGCTCCAATGTGGGGCTCTGTCATTTTCTCCATCCAATGCCAGGTGAAGGTTCTATGGTGATATGCAAGATATTCATGAGTATGGCAATAGGGTCTGGACATTTATGGCTCCCTCTCCTCTGCTGCCCAAGGAATTAGCTGGGGGCATCTTCCTGGACACCTGGGAACCCCTCTAGAGTCAAGTCTCTGCCAACTCTAGAATGGCTCCCTTAATTAAGATATATAATTCCTTGTTCCCATGTCCACCCTTCCTATATCCCAAACATCCTATTCCCCCAAGCTCTCCCCATCCTCCACTTCACACTTTTCTCTCCCCATCCCCCCAACCACATGTCCCACCCACCCCCAAGTTCCCATTTTTTGTCCGGCAATCTTGTCTACTTCCAATATCCAGGAGGATAACTATATGTTTTTCTTTGGATTAACCTTCTTATTTAGCTTGTCTAGGATCACGAATTATAGGCTCGGTGTCCTTTATTTATGGCTAGAAACAAATTATGAGTGGGTACATCCCATGTTCATCTTTTTGGGCCTGGGTTACCTCACTTAGAATAGTGTTTTCTATTTCTATCCATTTGCATTCAAAATTCAAGATGTCATTGTTTTTTACCGCCTAGTAGTACTCTAATATGTATATATTCCACAGTTTCTTCATCCATTCTTCCACTGAAGGGCATCTAGGTTGTTTCCAGGTTCTGGCTATTACAACAAATGCTGCTATAAACATAGTTGAACAAATGCTTTTGTAATATGATTGGGCATCTCTTGGGTAAATTCCCAATAGTGGGATTGCTGGGTCCTGGGGTAGGTTGATCCCGAATTTCCTGAGAAACCGCCACACTGCTTTCCAAAGTGGTTGCACAAGTTTGCATTCCCACCAGCAATGGATAAGTGTACCCCTTACTCCACAACCTCTCCAGCAAAGGCTATCATTGGTGTTTTTGATTTTAGCCAATCTGACAGGAGTAAGATGGTATCTCAATGTTGTTTTGATTTCCATTTCCCTGATTGCTAAGGAGGTTGAGCTTGCCCTTAAGTGTCTTTTGGCCATTCAAACTTCTTTCATTTTTTTTGATATTCTCTCATTTAATCTTTCCATTTTCAAACTGTTCAGAATAGTATCATACAGAGACCTATGTCCATTCATTACAATGAATTTTTCCATTCTTTTTTTTTTTTAGGAGTGGCAGATATTTTCTTTTTCATTTTTGTTTATTTTTTTTTATATTTAAAAATTTCCATCTTCTCCCCTCTTCCTCCCCCTTTCCTTACCTCCCCTCCACTCATACCCCCCTCCTTCCCTCTTCAGGCCAAGGAGCCATCGGGGTTCCCTACTCTATGTTAAGACCAAGGTCCTCCCAACTCCCCCCAGGTCCAGGAAGGTGATCAACCAAGCTGAGAAGGCTCCCACAGAGCCTGTCCATGCAGAAGAGTCAAAGCTCAGCACCTTTGTCCTTGGCTTCTCAGTCAGCCTCCACCATCAGCCACATTCAGAGAGTCTGGTTTGGTCTCATGTTCCATCAGTCCCAATCCAACTGGAGTTGGTGATCTCCCGTTAGTTCTGTCCCACCGTCTCCATGGGTGAAAACACCCCTCACGGTCCTGACTTTCTTTCTCATGTTCTCTCTCCTCTGCTCCTCATCAGGACCTTGGGAGCTCAGTCCAGTGCTCCAATGTGGGGCTCAGTCATTTTCTTCATCTATCGCCAGGTGGAGGTTCTACAGTGATATGCAAGAAATTCATCAGTATGGCTATAGGAACTGGCCTTTTCTGGCTCCCTCTCCTCAGCTGCCCAAGGAACTAGCTGGGGACGTCTCCCTGGAAACATGGGAACCCCTCTAGGGTCAAGTCTCTTGACAACCCTCAGATGGCTCCCTAAATTAAGATATATGCTTCCCTGCTCCCATATCCACCCTTCCGGTATCCCAAGCATCCCATTCCTCCGAGCTCCCCCCATTCTCCCCTTCACACTTTTCTCTCCCCATCTTCCCTTGGCCCCTTCTTGCCCCACCCTCAAGTTCCCAATTTTTGCCTGGCGATCGTGTCTACTTGTAGTGATTAGCTGTGGGCTGGCTTCCCGCCACCCTATGCCCAAAAATAATTACACGGAAAGTGTATTCTTTTAAACACTGCCTAGCCCATTATTTTCAGCCTCTTACTCACATCTTGACTAACCCATATCGAATAATCTGTGTAACACCACAAAGTGGTGTCTTACCAGGAAAGATTCAGCATGTCTGACCTGATGGCTGGCTTCATCGCATCTGGCATCTCTCTGAGGAGAGGCACGGTGGTCTGCCTAACTTAGGAGAGGGGTGGCATCTGACTGAGCCATCTACATCACTTCCTTCTTCCTGTTCTGTCTACTCCACCCACTTAAGGGCTGGCCAAGGCAGTTTCTTTATTAAAACAGAAGACCCTCCCATATCATTTCCCCTTTTTCTGTTTAAAAAAAAGAAGGCTTTCACTTTAACATAGCAAAATTACATATAACAAAACAGTTATAAAGCAAGAATTACAGTTACAATATTTATATCTATTTTATCTTTTATCATAACAATGGAAAACTATAACTATCTATCCATTCTTCAACTCCATCAAAGACTCCAGAAAGATATAATACTACCTATGTAAACAAGAAATAATCAACTTCCAAACTCTAGAAATCACAGAGACATCTTGCTACCTAGACAGTCACCCAAAGTTCTTTTGTACCGTTGGGGCATACATCTTCGGCCTACAGGCCCATAGGTATCCAGCAGACATTTCTATGTAGCAGGAAATTTCGAAGGCAGTTCAGTCACTATCTGCTGTGTCCTCCAGAATGTCTCGCAGACTCTTGAATCAGGAACCCCGAAAGATCATCTCACATTTAGGCAAGTTCAGCAGTCCTCTCTCTGTGGGTACTTTGTGTCCAGTTTCTGCAACAGTCCAGGCAAGAGCAGTTTCTTGCGCAAATTGCTATCAAAGTCCATAAGGATCCTCTTCGATGCCCATCATCTTCTTGAAGTAGATTGGTGCTGCTAGGAGCAGACATGTATCATTAGCCCTAAGTTATTAAAACATCTTAAATACATCTTAAATACCATATTCTGATATTTGAAAGATATTAGGAATGCCTATCTAACTGAAATATATCTCTATATATCTAGAAAATCTAACTAACATGACTACAAGCTTAACTATTATCAATGATTATTCAGTAACAACCTATATTTCCTAATTATACATTACATTTTTAAATGAACTACACAATCATAATACCTTAATCATTATTAGAAATACATATACATATAACAAAATTGACCTTAAATTTAAATCACTAAAGCAAAATCCATATCAATGCAAATTATTCATCTCCATATCATATCTATATCATGTCCCCCTTTAAATGTAAAAGAATATTTATAAACAATATTTGGGAATATGGGTGCAGTTATTTCTCTCCAAACTGCTTCCTGCTGAATGGGGGCGCTATTAATCCGATCTTTTATGGTGTAAGCTGTATGGCAGATTCATCTCAGTCATCAGTTGGGTGAAGTAATTTTCTGAAGTTGTTCACCGCAACCTTTTGGGAGGCCGTGGTCTATCATACCATATTGGGATAGATGCAATCCATAGGGTCTCATTTTCTGTAAAAACAAAAGAAGAATCTTTTTTCCAAAGTATCATATCCTTAGATCCAAATTCTGAAGTCAAGGTATTTTCAAAATATCTATCTTGGATTAGTTCAGTAGCATTTGTAAACAAATATCTTTTAGCAGATGTTGTTCCTTCCTCAACATTCAAACAATTCAAAGAGAGCATAATAGCATACAGTATCAAGATTCTCTGTGTATTTTCCATCTTATACGACTTTATTTTAACCTCTATTTCATTTATTTTTACTTTTATTTTTTGAAACAGGTTCTCTGTATATCTTTGTCCTGGAACAACCCTGTAGACCAGGCTGTCCTTGAACTCACAGAGATCCACTGTCTCAGCCTGGGATTAAAGGTGTGTGCTACAACACTTTGAACTCACAGAAATCTGTCTGTCTCTGTCCCCCAGGGATTGGGATTAAAGGTGTGTGCTACCACACCTGAAGTCACAGAGGTCAATCTACCTCTACTTCCCAAGTGTTGGGATTAAAGGTGTGTACCACCACAACAAACTACTTTCTCTTTCTTTCTTTCTTTCTTTCTTTCTTTCTTTCTTTCTTTCTTTCTTTCTTTCTTTCTCTTTTTTTAACTGTGAGAACTTTAACTTTTAGCCTGTATGTATTTTTAACTCACTGTAAACCATTTAGAGGTTTTCTTTGTCTTTGAATCTCTCTTTACTGTATATCACTTTTTCTGACCACACGAGTCTTTAATTTACCAAGCAATATAGGTAGGATTAAAGCCGTGGCTTTGACAGCTAGATCCAGCCCATTCCTTAGCTTTTTCAGCCTCATGGCAGAGGTACCGGCTGTAGCCATGTTCATCACCACAACTCTGTGGCGGTTCAAGGTCCCTGCCAGCAAGCAAGCTGCAATAGTGTTAAACAACAATCAAAAGCTCCATAGTCAGGACCGCCCACTTGAAAGAGACAGAGCCTGCCCCTGCAGTACGACCCAGAAAGCCGGCACTTCAAAATGGCACAACCTTTTTTCCTGCTATGGCTGAAAACTGAAAAACACACGTTCAGCTTTTCATCAACACCATTTAAGTGTTTCATGGCAGGAAAAAGAGCTTCACGGTTTTACAGCTAAAGCTGAGTCCGGGAGCCTCTCTTAGATGAGAGTGTTTGCTCGCCTCTTTCAAGCAGAGCCAGACCCGAGAAATTGCTGCTACCAAGAAAACATGCTTTACTCTATTCTTTCCCAAGCTTTCTCAAGCTTTTTGTGGATTCAGTTATCCACGTGGGCGCCAATCTGTAGTGTAGAGCTGTGGGCTGGCTTCCCGCCACCCTATGCCCCAAAATAATTACACGGAAACTGTATTCTTTTAAACAATGCCTAGCCCATTATTTCAGCCTCTTACTCACATCTTGACTAACCCATATCGAATAATCTGTGAAACACCACAAAGTGGTGTCTTACCAGGAAAGATTCAGCATGTCTGACCTGATGGCTGGCTTCATCGCATCTGGCATCTCTCTGAGGAGAGGCACGGTGGTCTGCCTAATTTAGGAACGGCGTGGCATCTTACTGAGCTATCTACATCACTTCCTTCTTCCTATTCTGTCTACTTCACCCACCTAAGGGCTGGCCAAGGCAGTTTCTTTATTAAAACAGAAGACCCTCCCACATCATCTACTTCCAATATCCAGGAGGATTACAATATCTTTTTTGGGGGGGGTTCACCTTCTTATTATCTTCTCAAGGATCACGAATTATAGACTCGATGTCCTTTAATTATGGCTAGAAACCAATTATGAGTGAGTACATCCCATGTTCATCTTTTTGGGTCTGGGTTACCTCACTCAGAATAGTGTTTTCTATTTCCATCCATTTGCATGCAAAATTCAAGATGTCATTGTTTTTTACCTCTGAGTAGTATTCTAATATGTATATATTCCACAGTTTCTTCATCCATTCTTCCACTGAAGGGCATCTAGGTTGTTTCCAGGATCTGGCTATTACAAATAATGCTGCTATAAACATAGTTGAACAAATGCTTTTGTAATATGATTGGGCATCTCTTGGGTAAATTCCCAACAGTGGAATTGCTGGGTCCTGGGGTAGGTTGATCCCGAATTTCCTGAGAAACCGCCACACTGCTTTCCAAAGTGGTTGCACAAGTTTGCATTCCCACCAGCAATGGATGAGTGTACCCCTTACCCCACAACCTCTCCAGCAAAGGTTATTATTGGTGTTTTGGATTTTAGCCAATCTGACAGGTGTAAGATGATATCTCAAAGTTGTTTTGATTTGCATTTCCCTGATAGCTAGGGAGGTTGAGCATGACCTTAAGTGTCTTTTGGCCATTTGAACTTCTTCTGTTGAGAATTCTCTGTTCAGTTCAGTGCCCCATTTTTTAATTGGGTTCATTAGCATTTTAAAGTCTAGTCTCTTGAGTTCCTTATTTATTTTAGAGATCAGACCTTTGTGTGTTGAAGGTTTGGTGAAGATCTTTTCCCAGTCAGTAGGCTGCCTTTGTGTCTTAGTGACAGTGTCCTTTGCTTTACAGAAGCTGCTCAGCTTCAGGAGGTCCCATTTATTCAATGTTGCCCTTAATGTCTGTGCTGCTGCGGCTATACGTAGGAAGCGGTCTCCTGTGCCCAAATGTTGTAGAGTACTTCCCACTTTCTCCTCTAACAGGTTCAGTGTGGCCGGGCGGTGGTGGCGCACGCCTTTAATCCCAGTACTCGGGAGGCAGAGGCAGGCGGATCTCTGAGTTTGAGGCCAGCCTGGTCTACAAGAGCTAGTTCCAGGACAGGCTCTAGAAACTACAGGGAAACCCTGTCTCGAAAAACCAAAAAAAAAGAAAAAAAAAAAAGAAAATAGAAAAAAAAAAAACAAAAAAAAAACCAGGTTCAGTGTGTTCAGATTGATATTGAGGTCTTTAATCCATTTGGACTTGAGTTTTGTGCATGGTGATAGATATGGATCTACTTTCATTCTTCTACAGGTTGACATCCAGGTATGTCAGCACCATTTGTTGAAGATGCCCTCTTTCTTCCATTGTGTACTTTTGGCTCCTTTATCGAAAATTAGGTGTTCATAGGTTTGTCGGTTAAGATCTGGGTCTTCTATTCGATTCCATTGGTCGACTTCTCTGCTTTTAGGCCAGTACCCAGCTGTTTTCAATACTGTAGCTCTGTAATAGAGTTTGAAGTCAGGGATGGTAATGCCTCCAGAAGTTCCTTTATTGTATAAGATTGTTTTGGCTATCCTGGGTTTCTTGTTCTTTCATATAAAGTTGATTATTGTCCTCTCAAGATCTGTGAAGAATTTTGATGGGACCTTTAAAAGGATTGCATTGACTCTAGATTGCCTTTGCTAGTATTGCCATTTTTACTATGTTGATCCTCCCAATCCAAGAGCAAGGGAGATCTTTCCATTTTCTGGTATCCTCTTCAATTTCTTTCTTCAAAGACTTAAAGTTCTTGTCAAATAGATCTTTCACTTCCTTGGTTAGAGTTACCTCAAGATATTTTATGCTATTTTTGGCTATTGTGAAAGGTGACGCTTCTCTGATTTCCTTCTCTGCTTCCTTATCCTTTGTATATAGGAGGGCAACTGATTTTTTTGAGTTGTTCTTGTATCCGGCCATATTACTAAAGGAGTTTATCAGCTGTAGAAGTTCTTTGGTGGAGATTTTCGGGTCGCGTATGTACACTATCATATCATCTGCAAATAACGAAAGTTTAACTTCTTCCTTTCCAATTTGAATCCCCGTGATCCCCTTGTGTTGTCTTATTGCTATTGCTAGAACTCCAAGCACTATATTGAAGAGATAAGGAGAGAGTGGACAGCCTTGTCGTGTTCCTGAATTTAGTGGGATGGCCTTGAGTTTCTGTCCATTTAATTTGATGTTAGCTGTCAGCTTGCTGTAAATAGCCTTTATTATATTTAGGAATGACCCTTGTTTCCCTAATCTCTCGAAGACCTTTATCATAAAGGGGTGTTGAAATTTGTTGAATGCTTTGACAGCATCAAATGAGATGATCATATAGTTTATTCCTTCAGTTTATTTATATGATGGATTACATTGATAGATTTTCGTATGTTGAACCAGCCCTGCATCTCTGGCATGAAGCCTACTTGATCATAGTGGATAATTTTTCTAATGTGTTCTTGGATTCGGTTTGCCAGTATTTTATTGAGAATTTTTGCATCGATGTTCATGAGTGAGATTGGCCTGTAATTCTCTTTCTTGGTTGAGTCTTTGTGTGGTTTAGGCATCAGGGTAACTGTAGCTTCATAAAAGGAATTTGGCAATGACTCTTCTGTTTCTATATTATGAAATAGCTTAAGGAGTATAGGTATTAGGTCTTCTTGGAAGTTCTGGTATAATTCTGCATTGAAACCATCTGGTCCTGGGCTTTTTTTGGTAGGGAGACTTTTGATAACAGTTTCTAATTCTTCATGACTAACAGGACTATTTAGATTGTTTACCTGGTCCTGATTTAACTTTGGTATATGGTACTTATCTAAATAAATGTCCATTTCTTTTACATTTTCCAATTTTGTGGCATACAGGCTTTTGTAGTATGATCTAATGATTCCCTGAGTTTCCTCTGTGTCTGTGGTTATGTCCTCCTTTTCATTTCAAATCTTATTAATTTGTTTGTTCTCTCTCTGCCGTTTGATTAGTTTGGCTAGGGGTTTGTCAATCTTGTTGATTTTCTCTAAGAACCAGCTTTTTGTTTCATTGATTCTTTGGATTGTTTTCTGTGTTTCTGTTTTGTTGATTTCCACGCTCAGTTTGATAATTTCCAGTCTTCAACTCCTCCTAGGTGGGTCTGCTTCTTTCTTTTCTAGAGCTTTCAGGTGTGCTGTTAAGTCTCCAATGAGTGCTTTCTCCATTTCTTTTTAAGTGGGCACTTAGTGCTATGAACTTTCCTCTTAGCACTTCTTTCATTGTTTCCCATGGGTTAGAGTATGTTGTGTCTTTATTTTCATTAAATTCAAGGAAGACTTTAATTTCTTTATTTCTTCCTTGACCCAGGTGTGGTTCAGTAGTTGACTGTTCAGTTTCCATGAGTTTGTAGGCTTTCTGAGGGTAGCATTGTTTTTGAATTCTAATTGTAATCCATGGTGATCCGATAAGACACAGGCGGTTACTAATATTTTTTGTAACTGTGGAAGTTTGCTTTGTTACCACGTATGTGGTCAATTTTCGAAAAGATTCCATGAGCCGCAGAGAAGAAGGTATATTCCTTTCTATTTGGGTGGAATGTTCTATAGATGTTTGTTAAATCCATTTGGTTCATTACCTCCATTAAGTCTTTTAATTCTCTGTTAGGTTTCTGTCCATTGTTGAGAGAGGAGTGTTGAAGTCTCCTACTATTAATGTGTGTGGTTTGATGGCTGTCTTGAGTTTTAGTAATGTTTCTTTTACATAAGTGGCTGCTTTTATATTACGGGCATAGATATTCAGGATTGAGACTTCATTCTGAAGGATTTTTCCTGTAATGAGCATAAAGTGTCCCTTTCCATCTCTTCTGATTGAATTTAGTTTGAAGTCACCTTTGATAGAAATTAGTATGGCCACTCCTGCTTGTTTCTTAGGTCCATTTGCTTCATTGCAACAATCTTTTTGGAATACAAAATTTGTTTCTGTATGATCTGCAATGAAAAGAAAGAAGATCAACTCTCCTTGTTTGATTGGGAAATGAACTCTTTATTTGGGTGCACTATTTCAAAACTACTTTATTCCTTACCAGGATAGGGTGTTGAAACATGAAAAGTAGAAACTATTACTTAAAAGTGAAGTCCCTTCTACTTTGCTTATCTATTTACAATTTAGTAATATATCATTGATAATTAAAAAATATTTTTGCTAGCTAGATTGAGAAAATCATGAACTGAGAAATTTGGCCATTTCCTGTGACTGAGAGTAAACTGAACTCACTATATTTTAAAATTTCTTCATCTTATATGAAATGATTATTAATTTTAATAGCCCCCCTTTCATCAGTGTTTCTCTTCTATGTTTGGGAGGCAAAGTACATATTATATTCCACTTATAAATAAACTCTCACTTACTAGTGTCCTCCATATCATAGTATCTGTGAAACTACTTTATAGAAACCCATTTTTCTGCTGAGTCCCACTCAAATGTCATTAATATTCAACTTCTGATTCACACGACCCTTACTCTAACGTTCCAGGATACAAACAGGATTCCTAAACTCAAGCAGCTCACAGTGATTAGGTCACTTTACTATGAACACATAAATATCTAATTATAACCCTAAAATATTTTAAATGTGTGAATGTGATACAAAGAATCAGAGTGTATATTATTGTCAAATACAGAGCAAATATTTAGAAACCAAAGTGTTACTATACGGTAATTGAATCTTCACATCTACAACTGCTGACTAATGGGGGAAAATACTTACTGTGTACCTGGAGGAAGAGGTTTCAATATCCTCCTAGTGGAATCAAATAGAAAACACACTGTAATCTCTTCATAATGAAAACTTGGTTGAACAGATTACAAATAGCTTAATTTCCACAATTTCTTGCTAGTGTTAATAAAGAAGCAAAGAGACAAACAGAGGAGATGCTCTTATCTGTGATCCTGAAATAGGAATATCCAAGGGAAGAAAAAACCTACCTGCAATTATGCTGAGAGAAATGGCACCTGGGTGATGCCTGGACCACTACAATAACTGGACCCTTTAAAATGTATTCAGATGTATTACCACAGTTCATTTTTAAAATCAATCTAATGTGTATTTATTTCTGCAAATCATCCTTGATCAAGCACCAGGCACCTTCTAATAATATGAGAACTGCACTCAATCTTCCACTCCCTGTGTTTTCAGTTCATTTTCTTACTGGGCCACTGCTCTCTGCAAGAACTTAGTGCTCACTGGAATTTATAGAAAGGATGGTTTACTGATTGTCTCTGACCAAATTTCCATATAAAACTGTGATAGGTAGACTACTGCTGCATTTTAACAAAATTCATAAAGAAATAAATTTCACAAAGGAGAATTTTACCTTAATAGCAGAGGTACTGGCCTTGCCCTCTGTTGTAGATTCTGGAACATCTGGGTTTTCAGAGAGCCTTTAGAATAAAAACATGCAGTGAGGGGTGAGTTTGGTCCTTAGAGCATCTCTGTTGAAAGATTTGTTATCTGTGTACTAAGTGACATTTTTGCATTTATGTAATTCAACGTTGACCTCCGTTTTTGCTTTTGCAGTTTCAATTTGTCTCAATCTATGTAACATTCAGTGAAGACTCACTCATAGTTCTATTTAAAATAAAATTTTAAAAAAAGCCAGTGGTTTGGGAGATGGCTCAGTCAATAAGAATGTTTGCTGCCAACACAGATCAATCTGAGTTTGAATCCTCAGCATCTAGATAAAATACTGGGCATGGACACATGCACTTGTAACCTCAGTACTGTGGATGGAAAAGACAGGCTACCATTTGGGCTTGTTGGCTGCCAGACCAGCTCCAGGGTCAGTCAGAGATCTCACGTCAAGTGGATAAGTTAGAGAATGATGCAAGACACCAATATCCTCCTCTTTCCTTCATGTTTGTACAGAGAAATATGCAAAGTATGAAACAGGCACACACACACTTGCAACACACACACACACACACACATCCAAACACATAAGAGGGGGAAATGGCAAGTTTTGCACACACTTGTTCTGATGGTTGCGGTAACTGATTGTTTTAAGCACTTAATGCTCCTATTTCATTTGTTCCCATAAACCCAAAGCACCATGGCTTGTTTGTTGGAAAAAAAATTAGGCATTTCATTTCATCTCACCAACTCCCAAGGACTTGCTTTGGGAAAGTATGAAATGTACTCTAAGTCTAAGCATTAAGATGACTTCAATCTCAGAAGTCACCATCTTTTTGTGTCTTGCAGCTATGTTTTAATAGTGTGTCCACATGGTCAAGGGTATTTCTGAGTCATTTTATAAGACACTGGAGAGCAACATTGTCCCCTCAGCTTTGCTTCATCTGAACTACAGCTAAAAGTTCCAAATTTCAGGGTTTCTGACTGGCAAACTCTGGACTAAACACTTTCTTTTTCTAACTTCCACCTACCTTGGGATTCACCACAAAGGTGGAACTCATCAAGAGGGAAATAAACCTGCTGAACAGAAGCATGTCTATAAGGCCATTCTGAGGCGATTCTCTCAGCAAAGTCTAGGAGAGTTTTGCCCACACTCTTCCCAGCAGACAGTTCGCCCCAAACATACTAGTGAACAGGATTAATTGCCTGAAAACTAATATCTTGGCCGGGCGGTGGTGGCGCACGCCTTTAATCCCAGCACTCGGGAGGCAGAGGCAGGCGGATCTCTGAGTTCGAGGCCAGCCTGGTCTACAAGAGCTAGCTCCAGGACAGGCTCTAGACACTACAGGGAAACCCTGTCTCGAAAAACAAACAAAGAAACAAACAAACAAACAAACAAAAACTAATATCTTTACATACATGTATACATGGTATATTGTGTGCCGTGTATTTGTATGTATGTGTGATTTTAGATACATATGTGCCAGTGTGTAGGTGTGGTGATTGGAGTATAGACTTGGGTGTCCACTCTCACCCTCAGCCTTAGTTATATGGCTGAATCTCATGCACGAATGCAAGCCCCAGGCTAGCAATCCAGGCAAGCCATCAAGAAAATGTGAGGGGATGCTTTGTCTCCCCCCTGCAATCTCATCATAAGTTCCCTAGAATTTTAGAAGCACACAAGACCAACAGGCCTCGTGTGGACCCTGAAGCTAAAATTGTCTTACACAGAAGAAAACATGGTGCCAGCTTCTGAACTTTATATTCTCTACATACTCTATGTATTTAAAATCCAGACATTCTTACCTGAGTGAGATCTGGTCATTATTTCTTCCATTATCTATATAGTAGAAAGGCAAAATATGTTATAAGCAACTGTAGAAAAAAAGAGCATTGAATGCCAAGGCTAATGCTTCGTTACTACATATACTTTGAATTTGTGTAGCCTTTAAAGTGAATACTGATTTATAGACAATAAATGCAAGGATAACTCTTAATTTACACGTCTTTGTATGTTTAAAATAGAGACAAATTTATCAAAAGTCAATACTAATAATAAATTGGTGTACAAAACACCTATGATCATGAGCATTATCAAACAGAGAAACTGACATCTTAACCAGAATCAATATCACAAGCTGAAGTGTTAACATGGTAGCACAGTGTTGCTGCTGCTGGATTTGTCCCTGGACTAGTGCTGCTAGGAGAATTGTAAGTGAGCTTATTCATCTTGCATGGAAGTGAAAAGAGCCTCTCTAAAGATTAAGTTGAACTTATTTCGTTGAAGATGAAAATTCCAGATACAAAGAAGCTAAGTCTATGGGGACTGCTCTTTGCAGCATAGCAAAACTTAAGAAACACGGGTAGAACAAGGACAAAGAATTTCCCGATGCCAGGATGGCAAAGCTACAGAAAGGGGGCATTGTGTGTACTCTCCTCAAGTGCTTCTGAGGAAGCTGCAGAAGTCCCTCAGTTCTAGCTTCTGGTCCCTGGCTAATGGGCAGTGCAAAGAAGTTCAGCATCAGTAGCTATCACCTCCCATGTTAAGAGCTTTTGCAAAGCCCCCTGCAGTAGTTATGTACCCTGAACTCTTTCTCTAGGGCGAGAAGCATGGAAGAAACGTGGGGACCAGCAGCAATTCCATGGTAGTAGTACCTTACAGGAAACGTCAGAGTTCCCACAGACAATGCATCAAGCTCCCACTGCATGCTAAAAGCCTGCCCTCTGAAAAGGAATAAAGCAAATTCTTATTTATTTTATTCACAGTATATAAACTGTAATATAACTTCCTTGGCATTGCCTACAGCTGAAGCAGAACATTTGTCCCACCAGCAAATGGGTTGCCAATGAGGCTTAGCATTTGGAAACCTCCACCAACTGTCTACACCACAAAGAAAATCCAAGGTGCTGCCTGTTCACCTGCAAGCTCTGTGGAACCCTAAAACACAGTTTGTTCCAATACTGAAGGGCCCTAAGAGCCTGCGAGCTCCGTGGAATTCTCAAACACAGCTTGCTCCAAGGAGACCTATGAGACAGCCACAGCAAGGATTGGACCAAGATGTCAAGACACTGCTGGCCTCATTTGAAGGAAGAGATGGGTAGGTGCCTATGCAAGAATTCCTCCAACATCCTAAAAAACAACATGGTAACACCAGAATCCAGTGCACACACAAAAGGAAGACTTGATCATCCTAACCCAGAAGTAGAAAAAAATGACATTGAATGTAACTTTATGAAAATGATGAATACCTTTAAAGAGGAACTGAAAAACTCCCTTAAAGAAATTGGAGAGAAGACAAAGTTGGAAGAAATTAATAAATCCCTCAAAGAAACCCAAAAATACCCATGAAAAAACAATCAAACAAGTGAAAAAACAGTTGAAGACTTGAAGACTGAAGTAGATGTAATAAAGAAAACATAAACCAAGGGAATTCTGGATATGGAAAATCTGGATAAATGAACAGGAACTACAGAGACAAGTATAACCAACAGAAAATAAGAGATAGAAGATAGAATCTCAGGCACTCAACATACTATAAAGAAAATAGACTCATAGGTCAAAGAAAACATTAAATCCAACAAATTCTTAACACAAAATATTCAGGCAATCTGAGCCACCATGAAAAGGACAAAACTAAGAATAATAGGGGTTGAAGAAGGAGAACAACTCCAGCTCAATTACACAGAAAACATATTCAACAAAATCATAGAAGAAAACTTTTCCAACCAAAAGAAGGATATCCCTATGAAGATACAAGAAGCTTACAGAACACCAAATAGACTGGATCAGAACAATAGCATCCACTAGCCATATAATAATCAAAACAAAGAACATACAGAATAATGAAAGAATATTAAAGGGTGCAAAGGAAAATGGTCAAGTAACATATAAAGGTAAACCTATCAGAATTACACCTGACTTCTCAATGGAAACCATGAAAGCCAGAAGGTAATGGATCGATGTGCTACAGACACTGAGAAACCATGGATGCAAGCCCAGACTACTATACTCAGCAAAGCTTTCACTCACCATCTATGGAGAAAGCAAGGTACTCCATGACAAAAATAGATTTAAACAATACATATCCAAAAACTCACTCTTACAGAAAGTACTAGAAGGAAAACTTCAACCCAAGGAAGCTAACTATACCCCCAATACCACAGAAATATGCTAACCCCCCACCAGCATAATCCAAAGAAGGGAAACATACAAACACTACTACTGAAAGAGAACCAGTAACAACCACTGGTCATTAATATCGCTTAAATCAATCTACTCAATTTGCCTATAAAAAGACACAGGCTAAGCGAATGAATATGTGTTGTGGGAGCTCCTTCCACTCCTTCAGCCAATAGCAGCTGAGATACCAGCCCATTGGGGCGTGGTCTCTCTCTTTAAAAATGCGGCCACTTCCCTATATTTGTGCTCTGGCTTCTGGCTCTCCTTCCAGTGACTAGGCTCCCTTCCTGATTGCGCAGAGGGCTGTTGGCTGGGACCGTGATCTGTAAGTTTTTCCCCTTTAAATAAATAACCATTCTATTAATCATAATTCCAAACTGGTGTGGGATTGTTTGTGACTTATGCCTTCAGATATGAAAACAGAATACAGTCTTCTGCTATTTACAAGAAACACACTTCAACCTCAAAGACAGACGCTACCTCAGAGTAAAGGGTTGGGAAAAGGTCTTCCAACCAAATAGACCTAAAAAACAAGCAGGTGTGGCTCTCCTAATATTGAACAAAATTGATTTCAAACTAAAGTCAATCAGAAGAAATGGAGAAGGACTCTTTATACTCATGACAGGAACAATTCATCAAGGTGAAGTATCAATCTGAATATCTATGTGCCTAATACAAGAGCTTCCCACATACGTAAAAGAAACAACACTAAAACTTAAATCATACATCAAACCCCACACACTAATAGTAGGAGATTTCAACACTCCTCTCTTTCTCCAATGGACAGATCAACCAGACAGAAACTTAAGAGAGAAATAAGAGAACTAACAGATGTAATGAATCAAATGGACTTAACAGATAAAAATAGAACATTCCACCCCCCCCCCCCAAAAAGAATAAACCTTCTTCTTAGAACTTCATGGAACCTTCTCTAAAATTGATCACATGATCGGTAACAAAGCAATCCCCCACAGTTACAAAAAATTGGAGTAAACCCCTGTGTCTTATCAGCTCACCATGGAGTAAAGTTAGAACTCAACAACAATACTACTCCCAGAAAGCCTACAAATTCATGGAAACTGAACAGTCAACTACTGAACCACTCCTGTGTTGAAGAAGAAATAAAGAAAGAAATTAAAGTCTTACTTGAATTTAACAAAAATGAAGACACAACATATCCAAACCTATGGGACACTATGAAAACAGTGCTAAGCACTATGTGCCCACATAAAGAAAATGGAGAAAGTTCATATTAGTGACATAACAGCACACCAGAAAGCTCTAGAAAAAAAGAAGCAGACTCACTCAGGAGGAGTAGAAGACAGGAAATAATCAAACAGAGGGCTGAAATCAACAAAATAGAAACACAGAAAACAATATAAAGAATCAATGACTCAAAGAGCTGATTCTTTGAAAAAATCAGCAAGATTGACAAACCCTTATCCAAACTAATCAAAAGGTAGAGAAAGATCATCCAAATTAACAAAATCAGAGATGAAAAGAAGGACATAACAGACATTGAGAAAATTCAGAGAATCATTAGGTCATACTACAAAACCTGTACTACACAATATTGGAAAATGTAAAAGAAATGAACCTTTTTTTTTTAGATAGATACCATATACTCAATGGACCAATCAGTGTTGTCGACTGTAGAATGATGCACTTTTCTCAGCCTTCCTCCTACTGTGGCAAATTGTTCTGGAAATTATGTCTATCAGCATATAAACCAAGTTTCACCATATCTTAAACTAACTAATAAAACCAAAGGAAAAAGGTGCTGGTAGTATAGTCAATAGGGCTTGCGTTACCCAAGAATGCTTATAACAACAGTGCTCAATCCCCCGCACTGCCTACAGGACTCAAAGTCCATTCATTTCTTTAAAATGTTGAGCAAGCCTATTATTTCTTATGTCAAGATTTTTGTCAAGATATATTCAGAATAAATGGCAGATAATTAAAGATAAACATAATACCATATGTGAATTGCCTAATATGTCTAAATTGAGAAATTATAGAAAGGAAACCCAGAAAAACTTATTTACATTTAGTCCTCAAAAAACTTAAAGTAATTGAATACAGTATTTTTGGTTTTTTAACATGATCACCTTATTGACATTGACATTGATGTATATAATAATATGTTGCATAAATAGAATGTGTTTTTTTTTTAAAAAAAATCCATTTATAACAAGCCAACTTGCTGTTACATGACCATAGAGGACACATACTGTGGACTAGTTAGAGATCTTTTTATTTATACAAAGATACTGTGTACATCAGAGGCTCACATTAAATAAACAAACATGTTTCAGATGATATAGTTTGAGACTGGCAATTTCTCAGAAACTATTTCTTAAATAATTCTGAATCCAAAGGACATTTGAAGGCAAATCAAAAGAAGATAGAATTACATTTCTATATTATTTCCTCTCTTCATTTTTTTCTTCTTCTCAAATCACGCTTTATTGGAGCCTCTTGGTTGAAGGGAGAGCAGGAAGCGAGGGGCCCGAGCACTAAACGGCAGCTGCTTATATAGGGAGAGCAGACACGGCCGTGCCTGGATTGGCTACACGCTCGTCTTTCGATTCCCCCGGCCACGGGATTGGCCATGATTACTGCGCACTACTGCGCATGCGAGAGGTTCTGTCTACAGCCTTGCCTAATATGGAGTTGTTTACTCGGTGATGCAGGGGCTCGGCACCATCTTGTAATGGCGGCCAGCAAATCGGCTCCCTGCACTTGGCCATTCTTTTTTTTTCCAGTTTATTTATTTTTTATTAAAAATTGCCATCTCCTCCCCTCCTCCTCCCCCTTCCCTTCCCTCCCCTCCACCCACACCCCCACTCCCTCCCTCTTGAGGCCAAACAGCCATCAGGGTTCTCTACACTATGTTGAGTCCAAGGTCCTCCCAACTCCCCCCAGGTCCAGGAAGGTAAGCAACCGAACTGACAAGGCTCACACAGAGCCCGTCCATGTCGTAGAGACAAAGCCCATCGCCATTGTCCTTGGCTCCTCGGTCAGCCTCCACCATCAGCCACCCTCAGAGAGTCCGATTTGGTCACATGTTCCATCAGTCCCATTCCAAGTGGACTTGGTGGTCTCCCATTAGTTCTGTCCTGCCGTCTCAGTGGGTGAACGCATCCCTCATGGTTCTGACTTTCTTTCTCATGATCTCTCTCCATCCGCTCCTCATCAGAACTTTGGGAGCTCAGTCCGGTGCTCCTATGTGGGGCTCTGTCATTTTCTCCATCCAATGCCAGGTGAAGGTTCTATGGTGATATGCAAGATATTCATGAGTATGGCAATAGGATCTGGACATTTCTGGCACCCTCTCCTCAGCTGCCCAAGGACCTAGCTGGGGGCGTCTTCCTGGACACCTGGGAACCCCTCTAGAGTCAAGCCTCTGCCAACCTTAGAATGGCTCCCTTAAGTAAGATATATAATTCCTCTCTTCATATTTTGAAAGAACCAAGCTGTTATTGAAATTAGGGAGGTAGTAGGAAAGCATTCACCATCACTCTTACCTCTATTGATCAGGAAAGACTTCTTCAATATTGATTTTAGCTGTCTTGCTGGTCTTACTGCACTGTGGCATATTTTAAAAAGTAATATTTTAATATTCATATAAAAACATTTACCAATTGCTTTCCTAGAATACATTAGAGATTTACTGTCAGCCTTTTACTTGTCCTTCAATCAGTTGATTAGGTTTGGTGACAATTTCCTTAGAACTTTTTCTCATGTGAAAGAAAGAATTTAGTCCACTAAAAGCATAGAAACACACACAGACAAACACAAAGAAAGACAATAGTTTCTCCACAGCACTTTATATTATTTTTTTTCCTTTCTCATGGTTTTTTTTTTATATTTAAAAATTTCCATCTCCTTCCCTCCTCCTCCCCCTCCCTCCGCTCCTCCTCCCCCTTCCCTCCCCTTCCCTCCACCCATACCTCCCCTCCCTCCCTCTCAAGGCCAAGGAGCCATCAGGGTTCCCCACTCTATGCTAAGTCCAAGGTCCTCCCAACTCCCCCCAGTTCCAGGAAGGCGATCGACCAAGCTGAGAAGGCTCCCACAGAGCCCGTCCATGCAGAAGAATCAGAGCCCAGTGCCAATGTCCTTTGCTTCTCAGTCAGCCCCCGCTGTTGGCCACATTCAGAGAGACGGGTTTGGTCGCATGATCCATCAGTTCCATTCCAACTGGAGTTGGTGATCTCCCTTTAGTTCTGTCCCACCGTCTCCATGAGTGAACGCACCCCTCACGTTCCTGACTTTCTCCCTCATGTTCTCGCTCCTTCTGCTCCTCATCAGGACCTTGGGAGCTCAGTCCAGTGCTCCAATGTGGGGCTCAGTCACCTTCCCCATCTGTCGCCAGCTGGAGGTTCCCTCACGGTCCTGACTTTCTTTCGCATGTTCTCCCTCCTTCTGCTCCTCATCAGGACCTTGGGAGCTCAGTCCGGTGCTCCAATGTGGGACTCTGTCATTTTCTTCATCTATCGTCAGGTGGAGGTTCTATGGTGATATGCAAGAAATTCATCAGTATGGCTATAGGAACTGGCCTTTTCAGGATCCCTCTCCTCAGATGCCCAAGGAACTAACTGGGGGCATCTCCCTGGAAACCTGGGAACCCCTCTAGGGTCAAGTCTCTTGACAACCCTCAGGTAGCTGCTTAAATTAAGATATATGCTTCACCAAAGAACTCCTACAGCTGATAAACTCCTTCAGTAACGTGGCAGGTTACAAGATCAACTCCAAAAAATCAGTCGCCCTCCTATACACAAAGGATAAGGAAGCAGAGAGGGAAATCAGAGAAGTATCACCTTTCACAATAGCCACAAATAGCATAAGATATCTGGGAGTATCTCTAACCAAGGAAGTGAAGGATTTATTTGACAAGAACTTTAAGTCTTTGAAGAAAGAAATTGAAGAGGATACCAGAAAATGGAAGGGTCTCCCCTGCTTGTGGATTGGGAGGATCAACATAGTAAAAATGGCAATTCTACCAAAAGCAATCTATAGATTCAATGCAATCCCAATCCACAGCACTTTTTAAAAGACTGTAGTAACTGGTGGCCACTCTTGTGCTCAATTTAATTAGTACCATGATTCCACTGGTCAAGTCATCCTTTGCTCTTAAAGCATCACAGAACCCCTCTCTGTCATGGTATTTTGTGGGCTCTCAATGCATGTGATGTTATCTCCCATAAGATTTGTTTGTGGACCTGAGAATAGATTCCTGCTTCTGCTAGCACTCTTACAAGATACCATAGCCTGGGATATGCTCAAGCTGTTCCTTAGTAGTCCATTCATGAGTGAATCTTGAAACCACAGTTGGCCTTTTTCTGTGCCAAATGAGCATTGGTATTAAATTAACGAGATAAAAATATAAACAAACAACAATAAAACTCAGTGGATAATTTCAGGTTATTATCTTGAGACAGTTTAGAATTCCAAGTAGAAAGGAACATGGTTTTTACACGGCGTGTCTTTGAACAGTTGTAGCTACTGTAAATTATGAATCTGCACTTTGGACATTAACTGTGATACCTTTTGGACCTTTTAACATGAAGTAATTTATTAATAAATAATTAGTAATAAGCAATTTACTAATGTGTATCAAATGATTTATCATATACATTTTCCCACAAATGATAACACAATTGTCCTCTATTATGGAAGTAATCAATTAAGATGAGCACAGAACTAACTTGACATACCACCTCTAATTTTCTGCCAAATCAGTGTCTGAGATAGCAGATCACTGACAGAAGGGGCCTTCTACTCTAGGTTCATGTCTTACTGATGGGGAAGACAAAGTCCACTTTTATAGACACATAAAGAGTAAACATGCCACGGTTTGGCTCTCTACATTCAGACAATCTATTGATATCCAGAGACTTCATTACTGTAGAAAACAGCTCACATGAATGGACAAGTGATGGATGGAGTACTGTGGTAGGAGGAAGGCATGGGATCTTCCACCATCTAGGAAAGGGTCCTACACAGAACAAAAGGGCCTCTGCATGTGGAGATGGTGTCAAAGGAGGTAAACAGTTTGTTGATTTCTCATAACACTCTGTGATAATGCAGAGATCCCAAATTCTGTCAGCTCTCACAAATATAAATGCGATGAAGGTCTAGTTCAATAGCTGATTTCAGAAAGTTTTTGAAAAGGCAAGGAGTGTCAGATGGACATAGTGTGTTTGGTAAACATTAGGAAGCTCATTTACCAAAACACAGAATTGGTACAGTGGAAATGATGGTTGAGTATAAACCTCATGCCCATGATCTAAAAACAATAATTTTTCAGTCTAAAAATACATTGATAATACTGTGGGGATTGTAAGACAACACAAAAATTGGGTGTATAAACTGGTATCTATCTGAGAATACAACCAATAATTAGCTTGTTATCTTTGAATTTCCTTAGTCTTTATATATTGTTAGACCTTACCTGCAAGAAGGCATCATGTAGGGGCTGAAATTTTCTTCTAAAAATCAAAATTAATTCATTACAATGCTAGAGAAGTATAACATATAAAATTATTAGACACATAGTATAATTTTGAGATGAATCTAGATTATTCTAGAGTAAATACTCCTTTGTAAGAAATTTCTTCATGTAGAATTCACTCATTTTCTTTATATTTCAAATCAAGGAAGACTTAAATTTAACAAGCATAATACCTAAAGGTAAACACCCACTTATAAACAATTGAGCTGATCCTAAATGATCTATCTCAGACAGATGGAGAGCAGAATACCAGTATACAGTAGGACAAAACTGTCCAAATTGAGAAATTGCACAGACATTAAAGAGGTCAGAAGATTTTAATTATATCATAAGGTAGGAAGTATTTAATGAAAGTTATTGATTACTGAGGTTGGTTTGTGACATAATTACATTCTACTGAAACTTACCTGTGTATTGGTATGTAGTACAAAATACAAGGCTTTTGTCATAAAACTCAAGGAGAATATGTATTTCTAATAATCCTATTTACTGCAGTGTGACTATCGAGGGCACGTGCTACGTAAAGTTGATTTCTCCTTTATTCAAAGGCAGTACAGATATCAGCATTAATATAAAATAGCAATGTTTTGACAATATATTTTCACAGTTGAAAGTTCTTTGAAATAATTTCTTAATTAATCCTGACTTTTCAGAATATTTGAAAACCACAGAACTGCATTTATACTTGATTTCCTTAACTCCTTTTTGGGGATCTAAAATCTTTATTCTTCCTTATTTTCTTCAGGGGTGGTAGGAGCAGTTGGAGTGATTCTTACCTTTGTTGAAGGTGACACACTTTCTCTTTGATTGTTCTGATTCCACTCCAGCTGCTCCTCCACTGTGACATATGTTTAAAAGTGATCATCATTTAACTATTCAGATAAAAACACTTAGCATGTTTTCTAGATTCTTTATTTTTGAGTCCCTAATATATCTTACACTAGGTGTTTACATATAACTTATTGAAACAGGATCTCATTATGCAGTCCAGCTGACTTTATACCCACTATATGCATCATGTTGGTCTTGAAATCAAAGAGATCTCTGTGCCTCCTGTTTTCCAAGTTCTGGTATTAAAGGCATGGGCAACAAGGCCCAGCCTAATAACTCTAAATTCATTCTTCAACAGTTGGTGATGATTAATGACTGCTGTCCTCCCCACCTTCCCTCATAGAGAAGAAACAGAGAAAATTTAGCTCTTGATTAAAACACACTCACACACACACGAATGATAGCAGTGCTTTTTTCCATATGATTTGCTTTGAATGCTCCAGTAACCTTGTATTTGTATGCTTGTGGAGTTAGTGTTCCTGTTCCATTCATCTGCCTGCATGTCCCTATGGCCCCACAGTACTATCTGACAGAACTCTTTGGAGGCATTTTGTTGAGTACTATGCTCTCAATGGTCAGTATATGAAAAAGTATTTTTTTTTTGCTACTGCCTGCATTCTCAGAAGCCATGACAGTTGTGGTACCTTCAAATTGTTTTAACAGTTCATTCATGTGTGAATACTGAAACCACTGTCTGGCTGTTTCTTTGTTCAGTAAGCCTTTTTGTGTAATCCTGAGTCTTTGAAACTCATGACCAGCTTCAAAACTCAAGGAAAGCAACACTCTTTTGTCAGCTATGTTCTTCCCAGGACACAGCCAAGACTGCTGTACTTTAGGGCCTATTGCCAGTATACTCCGGACCGGCAGCTTTTTTCCCCTAGTTTCTGCTTTGGCTGTCATCGCGACCTTGGAGCTTGTCAGGGGACTTTGCACCTGCGGTGTGAACCTTGTCCAAAATAACACCGCTGCTGAAGTGATCTCCAGCAAACTGTGGGAAAACCTTCAACCCTGACCATTATT
This sequence comes from Arvicola amphibius, assembly GCF_903992535.2. Classification (NCBI taxonomy): domain Eukaryota; kingdom Metazoa; phylum Chordata; class Mammalia; order Rodentia; family Cricetidae; genus Arvicola; species Arvicola amphibius. The sequence continues at coordinate 69,401,667 of NC_052059.1, forward strand.
TCCAATGTCTTTTTAGCAGATAATGATCCCCAGTCTTATTAGATCAACAATCTAAACTTAGCTTTTCATCTTCATATTTGACATGCATTCCTGTTCACATGTGTGTATGCATTTGTTTCTGTTGATCCTAGTGCATGGTTTTTTTTTGTTTGTTTTGTTTTGTTTTGTTTTGTTTTTTGTTTTTCGAGACAGGGTTTCTCTGCAGCTTTAGAGCCTGTCCTGGAACTGGCTCTTGTAGACCAGGCTGGTCTCGAACTCACAGAGATCCGCCTGCCTCTGCCTCCCGAGTGCTGGGATTAAAGGCGTGCGCCACCACCGCCTGGCTCCTAGTGCATGGTTTTTAGGTCAGAGGACATCCTTGACTGTTAATTCTTGCCTCCTAACTTAGTTTTGAGGCAGAGTTTCTTGTTGTTAACAGCTGTAAAAGCAAGACTACCTAAAGTATATCTTTCCAGACAATCTCCTGTCTCCATCTCCCATGTCCCTTGAGGTTCCCTGAGATTAAAGATGCACACCTGCACATGAGGCCCTTTCTGTGTTCTGAGGAATTGAACTCTGAAATCTTGGGTTTGTGTGATAAGCACTTTATTCCTGAGACATGTTCCTAGTCATGAATTCCTAAAACTGTGCTATTCCATGTCAAAGTCACAAGCACACTTTCTCTATTTGCTTCAAGAGTACAGCTTTACAAATTTGTTTATCTTGTATTAAAGGAAGAATAAATGACCTCAAATGGTTCTTCTTAGAGGGAAGCACAGCAACTCTAACTGGATTAGAGGTTTAATTGAAAGTGCTCTGCACTCAGAAGCCTTAGTTCCATAATTAATAGCAATACACTCATAAGCACCTCTTTAATTTAGGCTCAAAGTCTTCTTTAAAAAAATTGAGTGTTTTAGAGCCAGATAGATGGCACATGGGAGTACATAACTGTCACGGTAGCCCAGAATTTGAATACCTGGAATTCAACAAAAACTCAGACACTGTGCAATGTATCTATAATCCCAGCACTTTTATAGTACAAAGGAAGTGGAGGTAGTAAGATATCAAAGAGGCTTCCCAGCCTGCTCACCTGAGTAAGTAGCCAAGTTCCAAATAAAAATAGAAAACATGCCTCAAATAAGATGGAAGGCAAAGCAATCACACAGTGTTGTACTGTGTCTTGGATGGGAATATCAGTGCATGCGTGTCCTCTGTCACAAAAACAAGTACATGAAGATGAGGGGTGCTAAACCATGTTTAGAATATATGCTATGTACAAAGCATATTTTCAATAAAGAATACACAGCACACAGGCTTTACTTTTTAATTAATCTGACTTTAAACTTGCATGTATGAACAAAAAAGGTAATCATTTGATTTTTAATGCTGAATTCATCTTAAATACCAAGTGTCCTATTTAGAGCTGCCATTTCTGTGATAAAACAACATGACCAAAATGAACTTAGGGACCAAAGGCTTCATTTGGCTTATATGTCTACATCATAGTCCATCATTAAAGAAAGTCAGGGCAGGAACTCAAACAGAGAAGGAAGCTGGAGGCAGGAGCTTACAGAGGCTATGGAGGGGAGCTGCTTACTGGCTTGCTCATTCTGCTTTCTTATAGAACTCAGGACCATGAGCCCTGTAACTGCACCTCCCATGATGTGTTGGGTTCTTATCCATCAATCACTAATTAAGAAAATGCCTTACAACCAGATCTCATGGAGGCATTTTCTCAATGGAGTCTTAGTTCTTTGTACTCATTTTGGACAAGTGTCTTTATGCAGATTAGCTGTTTCAGGAGTTTGGGTGCACAGATTCACATCTGACCAACACAGTGTCAAGATATTTCAGACAGGACAGGGGAAAAATAATAGCAGCTGGTAATATCATCCAATTGATGGTACCCTAATCTATTTGCTTATTCAAAATTCACTTAAAGCAGAGTGAGTGATCAAAGAGACAACATGATTTGAAAAAAAAATTTAAGTTGAACATATATAAGAAGAAAATATATAAGGAACAGGCTAAAAATAATAAAATTATACATTTCAGGGTTGAAAATAAAGTTGACAGTTTTCAAAGTAAATATCATTAATGTGAAGTTGCCTTAACAAGTAGAAACTTGCCAATCAAGTCAGATTAGAAATGACAACTTGTTTTTAAATGGGAAGCTGAGCCCTGGTACACACTGTTCCTTTGTTTATATTGGAACAGTCTCTTTTCCAGCTCACACTCCCTGTGAGCTAGTCTTTCTCAATATGTGCTTATGAGTTGAAGCTATATTCCTTCTAGCATTTTAGTGTTCATTACTTAAGCAATGACACCCTCAAGAATGGCACTAAGATAGTAAAAAAGAAACAGTACCTATTTGGTGTAAGCTCTGAATCTGCATCGACACCATTCTCAATTAAAAACTCCGCCATTGCATGGTGATTTTCAAATAAAGCGAGTTTATATGGTGTCAAACCATACTGTAAAGGAAAAATTTCATTTTATAAATTGACATGCTTCTCAACTGAAAAATGTATCACAGATTTTGTAAACAAAATGAGTCACAAAAGGATAGATTTTCCTTCAGCCCTTGCTACAGATTCACACACACAGGGTTTCCTTTTCGTTTGAAACATCTTCCCCGTCCAACAATGCCTGTCAACACCGCTATTTCCAGAACTTCCCACAAACGCTTGCTGGTTCCAAGTTTCTTAGCTCCATGGAGATGTGCCTCCATTGCCCCAATCCTAAAACGTGGAGTAGATTTAGTACCTCTGTTGAATGAGTGAACTCAAGTGGCATCTCTGGAGCAGTGTCTCAATCTGTTTTTCAAAACTATTTTCCCTAACCTAAATTTTTTCTCCCAAACCAAACATCATTTCCTATTGTAGTGGTCTAAAAAATGCTGGAGGAAGACCTCAGACTCAAATGGTATGTAAACACAAAGAGTGCTTATTCTTCAGAAATAGCCAACATGCAACAGTCCATCACCCATATAAAATGATAATGAGGACCACGGACAAGGACATACAGGCCCTTTTAAAGTGGACATGAGGACTTCTATCTCGTTAATCTTTTAAATATCTTTTCAATAATTGGGTAGTCAGGGAGCAGTTACATGGGGGAGGCATGTTGATTGGATAGAACAAGTAACAGTTTCATCCATTGTGGAAATTTTGTGTTACATATGGTCAGTAGCAGCCAGATCCTGCAACTCTGGTCTCACAGCCTTATAAGACCAGGTTTGGAACTGTTTAGCCAATTGGCTAAACTTGACTGGGGGACTTCCTGGATTCAGGCTGAGGTCATTAATTACAATGGAGTCACTCCTTGTCTAAGATAGAGTCACATTTTGGCCCCTTCATTATGTACATATAAAATCTGAAAAAGTTATGTGAAAATGTCTTCTCAGTATGTTTTCTTCAATGATCAAATTTCCACATTTACCTGTGTGCCTGTGACCTTCCCACTCTAGCCTCATCTCTGAGGGACAAGCCACATCAGTAACTTCTTAATTGCAACAGATTTCTGTTTTTTCACAGACATTTATCTTAAAATTATTTTTCTATTGTTTGTGTGTATGTGAAGTATGTGTGGATCCAAGTCCTCTACTTGTTCAATTTTAAAGTAAAGCCCAAGTCTGAAACAAAATGTTCTGTGCTGAGTTCCTTTAAGTTACCCACAAAACTATGAAAAAGATTTGGAAAAAATGCTTTACCCTGAACAGATTCCGTGGAAATGCTTGAGCTTCAGAATGTGGAAAGTGATCTGAGTGTCATTGCTGGAAGTACATTGTGAATGAAGTTGAATGATTCTTACCACTGTTCTGGCTTTGATATCTACATTATACTCTAGAAGTTTGCTGAAGATTTTTATGTTCCCTCTGCAAATGGCATTGTGGAGGGCAGCATCCCCATTGGCATCTACAATGTGGGGATCAGCACCGTGCCTCAGTAGTATAGAGATGCACTCTATATTGTCCCGCTGGGTGGCCTGTGGGTATTGTATAAAGAAAGAGATACTGAAATCAAGAACTTGAATAAGCATTCCAACAATTCCATTGAATAGTTACCCTTGGATCAGACCAATTGTTTAGGTTATGCATATTATCTGTCACTTTTGGAGAGAGGGTCCTCAAAGTACCCAGACTTTCCTAAATCCATAATCTCCCCACCAAAGTTTTCCAAGTGGTAGAGTTTCAGAGATGTGCCACCACACCTAGATATTAAAGCATTTTACTAGCACTGTTTGGCCATTGTTGTAGTGGGGGAGGTTGCTTGTTCATTTGCTTGTTTAACTTGACACAGGTTGAAGACACTTGGAAAGAAGGAACCTCACTTGAAGAATTGCCTCCACCAGACTGGACTCTGGGAAGCCTGTATAGTATTTTCTTGATTGAGGTTGATATGGGAGGGCACAGTTTCCTAGGGGTGGTGGCATGACTGGGATGGTTGTCCTGAGTAGTATAAGAAATCTAAGCAAATCTTGGAAAAAGTCATGGAAAAGCATCATTCCCCCATGACCTCTGCTTCATTTCCTGCCGCAGGTCCTGACTGAACTCCTGACCTGGTTTCCCTTCTTGACTGACTGTGATGTGTAATTGTAAGCCAAATAAACCCTTCCTTTCCTGACATGGTTTTGGCCAGTGTTTCATCACAGCAACAAAAACCAAATGAGGATAATTTCTAATCCATTTTATACCAAAAGTGTTTCCCGATAGCTGCCTTAATCAAGGGTGTGCAGCCTTCATCATACTTCAGGTTAATATCGGTACAGTCGTTGGATGATAGCAATGTTACAACATTTGGATGGTTATGGGCAGAGGCGTAGTGCAGTGAACTCCTACAAATTGAGAGGATATTTTAGGAAATTACAGATTGTTATGTAAAGGCACACTCAAGTGTAAATAGTAGACACCAATGTGCATGTCCTTCTGAGGTAAGAGAAGAAACTAAAATTTTCTTATTTACGTATTTCTCTACTCAGGTGTTCATATTCTGTGCTAGGCATAGTGCATGGCTGTCCCATTCAAGGCGAGTGCTCTATCATAAGCTTCATCCTTCCTCAGAGCAGCCTCTCTGGATAACAGGAGAATGCCCAATAGATTGAACTCAGATTGGATTTGAATCCCACTCTAATCACTGAGTGTTACTAGTTACAACATAGACTTCCTATGAGCTCCACAAATCAATCTCTCCATCTGTAGAATGGGGATTCAACACTGCAGCTCTCTTACACAGTGCTGCTGTGAGGCTTCAACTCACATCTTCAGGAGCATGTACAAATGCTTCCAGCACCTGACAGCTCAGTGTTTTCTGGATACAATTATGATTGGCCTTCCTAATGGTAACAAACACAATATTTCAGTGAAGAGAAATAGCAATTATACATACTGCAGATGTGAAATTTTTTATTCAAGTATCTTTACATTATTTTAAAACTATATTCCCTAAGCTGGCCTTGAACTTGGTAATCCTCCCAGTAGGTAGGAATGCAGGCAGTTCCACTGCACCCATCTTACTCTTCATTTCACACTTTAGCATCGCTGATGTCTGCCACTTATAATTCATGATATTTTATGTCTATAATTGGCAATGTTTTTTACTTTGCTACCATACAAATAAAAGGTCACCATGCAGTCCATTGTTCCTTACATCCAATGAAATATGACACAATCCACATACACTTCTAAAAGTCACATGTATCTATGTAAATTTCAGCTCTTAAGACTATGAAATGTAAACATATTTAGAATAGCAATAACAACAAACAAAAATCTAAATTTTCAGTCATCAATACTTTAATTTTTTCATTTCGCAATGCCCAGAATTAGTGTTTCCATATTTGCTGCCAACAGGGACACAACATAGTCCTCAGACAATAGACAGAATATCCATGTTAATATATACACCAGGTGTTATCAAATGGCTTTGCCTTATATCTCCATGCATTAGCACCAAAACTGAGCAAACCTATCCAGAAGGAGATAACCCGTGGTATCATAGCTGCCTTGCTTTGATTTAAAAAAAAAAGCCTAAAGACAAAAAATACAAGGCATTCAATTGAGCATGGTTCATTGTTTTCAATATTTAAATTTATAGAACATCAGGAAAGCTGACTGGACAGAGAAATGTAATATTTTAAGAATAAGAGGGTCTTGAGAGCTAGTTGATTTTTAGGCTGTACAGTAGATATCTAAGTTACGTGCAGGGAATAAGTGGATTGGCAGAATGGGTAAATACGGCTGGAAAATTTAGTGTTTTTAGAGAATACACTTATTAAGCAAAAATACTTTGAAACAATAATTTCCTGTTCTATTATTTGTATGAAGCTCTAATTTGGAAGATTGAATAACTATAGACTAAATAACCTCATAACTACAGACATGATCAACAAGCATGTGAGCTACAGAGAATCTACTGTTGAAGGCCATCGTTTCCTGCCTATAATCTAGTGAGAAATAGGAAACAAGGACTAGGAAAGAGGTCTGCAGTGATTGTTACAACTCAATTGGTAAATCACTAACCCTGTAAGCCTGAGACCCTGACTTCAGAACCCCCAGCACCTTGAGAAACTGGTGCTGGAGATGTGGATACAGGATGATCCCCAATGCTTGCTTGACAGCAAGTCTAGGTCAATCAGTATACTCCAAGACAAGCAGTCAAACACAGTGGGGATTTGGGTGAGAAAATCTGTGTAAAAAGCTGAGGTGGAGGAACCACAGGGTGGTTCATCAGGTGAGGGCACCTTCTGGCAGAGCAAATGGCCTACGTTCAATCCCCAGAATCCACATGTCAGAATACAGCTGTCGATATTTCTTGTCTGACCTTCACACACTTACTTGGCATGTGTGAGGCAGAAGTGCACACATACACATGATTTTTTTAATGAGATGAAAAGAAATTTTCAAAGAGAATGTCAACCATGAGACTTCATGTATGTACCAAAACACACACAACATGTATATAAGGGGCCAGGGGACAGAGTTATAGTTCAAGTTGAAGATTTCCTTATGAAATTCCTCACCAAGCATGAAACAGACATAAGATTTCTTGGTGATTCTTTGTGGGTTCTTTTTTCATCTTTGAGTTGGCTTTTTATGTGAAAATTTATATTATGATGAAATATTCTGTGTTGCCTATAACATAGCATTAAAACATATACATCAAGGGTTGGAGAGATGGCTTGCCATTTACAAGCTCTAGTTTTTCTTAGCTAAATTCCTTTAAAGCCCTCAATAAAGTGTTCTAAAAAAGACGATGTAAATGGATTTGTAAACTAACTGAAGTTCTTTGTTTTGCTTCTCTTAAAGAAAGCCTAGGAGCTGCCCTTCCAAGGTGTGCAGGTTTCAGGTGCCTAGGAGCCTAAAGCAGGTACAAAACCCAGAGGTCTCCATGAAAGAAGAGCCTTAAGCATGACATCTGCCCTCTCTCAGGCTGCAGATCTGGAAGGTATGTTTCTCCCTGGTAGACCCTGACTGTCCCCAACAATTTCTGCCCCTCCTGCCCCTCGCCCCTCCCCAGGCCCCATTACCTGCCCCTCCTGTCACATTCATTAACATGGTGTTCACTGGCATTGATGAACCACTCCACCGACGCCACATCACCCACACTGGCTGCCCTTTGGAACCGCCCCACAGGGTGATAGCCAATTAGGTACAGGGGAAATCGCTGCCTTCTCCTACCCAAGCACCCACAACCCAGGCATGCAGGCCACAGGTGGGTGTACCAGCGAGTCCGCTGAGGGGGTCTAATGGTAAGAGCATCATACTCAAAGTCCTCCTGCATGTTGAACCTCAAGGCTCAACAGGCCCTCCAGGCCCGCCCTGCCCTCCCTGCCAATCGGTCCTCCTGCCCCCCCCCTCCTCCCCTGCTCTCCCGGCCCCCAGGCCCTCCTAGCCCTCCTGGCCCTTCCTGCCCCCTGGTCCTCCCAGCTCCCCCGGCACTCCCACACCCCCTGGCTCTCCCAGCCTCCCCTCCCAGGCCCTCCCGGCCCTCCCGGCCCTCCGGGCCCTACTGACCCTCCCTGCCTTCCCCTTTAGCCACCCGCACCCTCCCAAACCCAAAAGTAAATGTTGAAAACACTGGTTAAGTATCCCCACTGAACCAAATAAGCGTCCCACTTGGAAAGGTCCTTGGATCAGTGTGAGCTGAATTCTGCTTCATTCTTAGCAACATAGTTCCATGGGCATAGTGATGCGCTATGAGCTCACAATGGTACTCAGCAGCTGTGTACCATGTGTGTGTTCTGCACATGCCCATGTCAGACTCCAGGGACAAAAGCATACAGTGCTCAGTATATGTAGACAAATATTCTATGTTTTCTCTTTTAAGGATGTTATGGTTCCGATATGGGAACTTCAATCTGAATACCCACAGAGGTATAGAACCTAGTAAGGGACCAGAAGGGAGGAGAGTATCTCTCAAGAAAGGAAAAAGTCTAGAGTGTTATGTAGCTATAAAGGAAAACTAGAATTGGATGGTTTAATGAAAGGGAGATAGGACAGAAAGGTAAAGGAGGGAAAATGGAGAGAGACAACCAATACTAAAGGTCCTTTGAAAAACTACCCTACCCTAGGACACCGACTACCCTAGAAGCTTCCTATACATATGTGAAAGGAACCCACAGGGAGACAAAAAACAACAGGGGAGAGAAGACTTCAACTAGATATCTTGTGCCACCAAATTAAACCTCCAGTGCCAGGAACAAGTTACAGCCGGTTGAGTCATTAACCAAAGGGACCCATGGAAACCACCAAATAGCACAAGCTATTGCCAAGGCTCTTGGTTGCTCACACAACCAGATGTTAAGGTCTTGTTTCTGGAGGTAACACTTCTGTCACTGAATATGGAGAAGTTGAGCTGGTGTCTAACTACATTATTCACCTACTAACCACAGTTCACTGTACTGGAAGGTACTCTTCATGCTCCTGAAGGAAAAAAGTAGTCCTCAATACCGCTCAGCACAAACCCTTCAACCTACAACCATACCCAAATGGAAGGAAGCTCACAGATATCTGTAAATTTATATCTAGGGGATCCAACACCCTCTTTTCTCTTTGAGGGCACCAGACATGCACACAGTGAACACACATATATGCAGACAAAACATACAAAGACATGAAATAAATGTGTCTATACATATTGAGAAGTTACATTTATGTAGTAAGTTCACTCTTTTAAAGTATATAACCCAGTAGGTTTTTTTTACTATATTCTTAAAATTATGCAACCATCATTCTATTTACTTTTAAAATAATTTTGTCATTCAAGAAAAAAAATCCTTCATTCATTAGTAGTTACTCTTCATTTCTCCAGACCCCCACCACCTATTAGTTACCAATCTAACTTTCTGTTTCAAGTGTCTCATTCTAGGTATTTAAGAGAAATCAAATCATCTAATAAAGAAGTGTCCCATTCTTCAGTCCTTTGGCTACTTTCAACTGAACTTAATGTTTGTGATATTTATTCATGTTATAGGATGTATCCTTTCTCTACCCCTTTCCATGACTAGAAACTAGACCACTGTATTAACATGCCACCCTTTGTTTACCTACTCATCAAGCAGTAGGTAATTGGGGTTTCTCCTTTTTTCCTTATATAAATGCTCAGGTGCTAGTGGCTGATTTTAATCTAAATTCCAGCAGTAGTGTAGCAGGTTCCTGTTCTCTGGCATCTTTACACCCTAACATGTGCCCCAGCACCGATTCGTGCTAGACAAGTGTTTTACCTGTGACTTATATCCTCAGCATGCAATATGTACTTTTCAATTTTTAGACCATATTTTGCTCTCCAGCTTCAACCTCATATGTGATACACACACACACACACACACACACACACACACACACACACACACTTCTACCATGTGATAGGATTGCAGAGCTGTGCCACCAGGATTGACTTATCTTTTGTATTTTCACCATCTTAATGATATCAAGTATCATCTCACTGAAATTTGACTTGCAACACTTGATGGCTGATGGTGTTGAACATCTTCCAGTGTGCCAGTGGGACATTTGGAAATCTTTCCAGGTCCCAGGGCATGAGGGTGAGGTTCAAACTGCGGCTGGTAAGGGACAGAAAAATATGCCATGTAGATAAATATTGAGTGCAAAGTTTTATTAAAAGGGGTGGTGTAGTGGGGAGAAAGGGATGGGAGGAAGGAACAGAGAGAAAGAGAGAGGGAGAAGGAGAAGAAAAAAAGGCCGAGACCTGCTTTCCTCAGTGGGGAAAAAAGAGAAAAAGAGAGAGGCGAATGGGAGGGAGGGATGGGGAGGTAAACCTATCAGAATTACACCTGACTTCTCTATGGAAACCGCGAAAGCCAGAAGGTCCTGGATATATGTACTGCAGAAACTAAGAGACCATGGATGCAAGCTCAGACTACTATACCCAGCCAAGCTTTCATTCACTATAAATGGAGAAAACAAAATATTCCAGGATGAAAACAAATTTAAACAACACATAGCCACAAATCCAGCCTTACAAAAAGTAATAGAAGGAAAATCACAACCCAAGGAATCCAACAATGCCCACAACAACTCAGACATCTAGCGACCCTTCACCAGCACAACTCAAAGAAGGGAAACACACAAACTCTATTACCAAAAATAAATAAATAAATAAATAAATAACTGGAGTTAACAACCACTGGTCATTAATATCACTTAATATCAATGGACTCAATTCACCTATAAAAAGGCACAGGCTAAGAGATTGGATACGAAAACAGGGCCCAACATTCTGCTGTTTACAAGAAACACACCTCAACCACAAAGACAGACATCTACTCAGAGTAAAGCATTGGGAAAAGGTTTTTCAAGGAAATGGGCCTAAGAAACAAGTGGGTATGACCATACTAATTTTTAACAAAATTGACTTCCAACTAAAATCAATCAGAAGAAATGGAGAGGGACTTTTTTATATGTTTTTTTATATTTAAAAATTTCCATCTCCTCCCCTCCTCCTCCCTCTTCCCTCCCCTCCCCTCCACCCATGCACCCCCTCCCTCTCCAGGCCAAGGAGTCATCGGGGTTCCCTACTCTATGTTAAGACCAAGGTCCTCCTAACTCCCCCCAGGTCCAGGAAGGTGATCAACCAAGCTGAGAAGGCTCAGACAGAGCCCATCCATGCAGTAGAATCAAAGCCCAGCGCCATTGTCCTTGGCTTCTCAGTCAGCCTCCACTGTCAGCCACATTCAGAGAGTCCGGTTTTGTCTCATGTTCCATCAGTCCCATTCCAACTGGAGTTGGTGATCTCCCGTTAGTTCTGTCCCACCGTCTCCATGGGTGAACACATCCCTCACGGTCCTGACTTTCTTTCTCATGTTCTCCCTCCTTCTGCTCCTCATCAGGACCTTGGGAGCTCAGTCCGGTGCTCCAATGTGGGGCTCAGTCGTTTTCTTCATCTATCGCCAGGTGGAGGTTCTCCTTATTATCTTCTCAAGGATCCCGCCTTGCAGAAAGTAATAGAAGAGAGGGACATTTTATACTCATAACAGGAACAATTCATCAGGATGAAGTCTCAGTCCTGAATATCTATGCCCCTAATATAAAAGCACCCACTTATGTAAAAGAAACATTACTAGAACTCAAGGCAAACATCAAACCACACACACTAATAGTAAGAGCCTTCAACACTCCTCTCTCACCAATGGACAGGTCAATCAGACAGAAACCTAACAGAGAAATAAGAGAATTAATGGAGGTAATGAATCAAATGGACTTAACAGACATCTATAGAACATTCCACCAAAATATGAAAGAATATACCTTCTTCTCTGCAGCTCATGGAACCTTCTCGAAAATTGACCACGTACTCGGCAACAAAGCAAACTTCCACCGATACAAAAAAATATTAGTAACCACCTGTATCTTATCAGATTACCACGGAATAAAGTTAGAATTTAACAAAAATTCTATCCCCAGAAAGCCTACAAACTCTTGGAAGCTGAACAGCCAACTAGTGAAACACCCCTGAGTCAGGGAAGAAATTAAAGTCTTCTTTGAATACAACGAAAATAAAGACACAACATACCCAAATCTATGGGACACTGTGAAAGCAGTGTTTAGAGGAAAGTACATAGCTCTAAGTGCCCACATTAAAAAAAATGGACAAAGCTCACATTAGAGACTCAACAGCACAGCTGACAGTTCTAGGAAAAAAAGAAGCAGACTCACCCAGGAGGAGTAGAAGATTGGAAATAATCAAACTGAGGGCTGAAATTAACAAAATAGAAACACAAAAAACAATCCTAAGAATCAATGAAACAAAGACCTGGTTCTTTGAGAAAGTCAACAAGATTGACAAACCATTATCCAAACTAATCAAAAGGCAGAGAGAAAACATGCAAATTAACAAGATCATAAATGAAAAGGGGGGCATAACAACTGACACTGAGGAAATTCAGGGAATCATTAGGTCTTACTACAAAAGTTTATATGCCACAAAGTTGGAAAATGTAAAAGAAATGGACTTGTTTTTAGATAAGTACACTTACCAAAATTCAATCAAGACCAGGTGAACAATTTAAACAGACCTATAAGTTGTGAGGAAATAGAAGCTGTCATAAAAAAACCTCCCAACCAAAAAAAGCCCAGGATCTGATGGTTTTAATGCAGAATTTTATCAGAACTTCCAAGAAGAGCTGGTACCTATTCTCCTTAATGTGTTTCACATAATAGAAACAGAAGAGTCATTGCTAAATTCTTTTTATGAAGCTGCAGTCACCCTGATTCCAAAACCACACAAAGACCCAACCAATAAAGAGAATTACAGACCAATCTCACTCAGGAACATCAATGCAAAAATTCTCAATAGAATTCTGGCAAACCGAATCCAAGAACACATTAGAAAAATTATTCATTATGATCAAGTAGGCTTCATCCCAGAGATGCAGGGCTGGTTCAACATATGAAAATCTATCAATGTAATCTATTATATAATTAAACTGAAAGAAAAAACATATAATCATTTCATTAGATGAGACAAAAGCATTTGACAAAGTCCAACATCCCTTTATGATAAAGGTATTGGAGTGGTTAAGGATACAAGGATCATACCTAAATATAATAAAAGCAATATATAGCATGCCGACAGCTAATATCAAATTAAATGGAGAGAAACTCAAAGCCATTCCACTAAAATCAGGAACAAGATAAGGCTGTCCACTCACACTATATCTCTTCAACATAGTTCTTGAAGTTCTAGCAATAGCAATAGGACAATATCAGGAGATCAAGGGGATTCGAATCGGAAAGGAAGAAGGCAAACTTTCATTATTTGCAGATGATATGATAGTGTACATTAGTGATCCCAAACTTCTACCAAAGACTCCTACAGCTGATAACTTTAGTGAAATGACAGGTTACAAGATCAACTAAAAAAAAACCAGTTGCCCTTCTAGACACAAAAGATAGAGAAGCAGAGAGGGAATTCAGAGAAACTTTACCTTTTACAATAGCCACAAATAACATAAAGTATTTTGGGGTAACTCTAACCAAGGAAGTGAAAGATCTATTTGACAAGAACTTTAAGGCATTGAAGAAATAAATTGAAGAGGACACCAGAAAATGGAAAGACCTCCCATGCTCTTGGATGGGTGGGATCAACATAGAAAAATGGCAATTCTACCGAAGGCAATCTATAAATTCAAAGCAAGCCCCATTAAAATCCCAACAAAATTCTTCACAGACCTTGAGAGAGCAATAATCAACTTTATGTGGAAAACAAAAAACTCAAGATAGCCAAAACAATCTTATACAATAAAGGAACTTCTGGAGGCATTACCATCCCTGACTTCAAACACTATTACAGAGCTACGGTAATGAAAACAGCTTGGTATGGGCATAAAAACAGAGAAGTCGACCAATGAAATCGAATAGAAGACCTGGACATTAACTCACAAACCAATGAACACTTTATTTTTGACAAAGGAGCTAAAAGTATACAATGGAAGAAAAAAGAATCTTTAGCAAATGGTGCTGGCAAAACTGGATGTCAACCTGTAGAAGAATGAAAATAGATACATATCTATCACCATGCACAAAACTCAAGTCCAAATAGATTAAAGACCTCAATATCAATCTGAACACACTGAACCTGATAGAATAGAAAGGGAGACGTAGTCTACAACATATTGGCACAGGAGACCACTTCCTACATATAACCCCAGTAGCACAGACAATAAGGGCAATGTTGAATAAATGGGACCGCCTAAAACTGGGAAGCTTCTGTAAAGCAAAGTACACTGTCATTAAGACAAAAAGGCCACCTACTGATTGGGAGATGTTCACCAACCCCGCAACAGACAAAGGTCTTTTCTCCAAAATATATAAAGAACTCAAGAAACTAGACTTTAAAATGCTAATTAATCCAATTTAATAAATGGGGTACTGAACTGAACAGAGAATTCTCAACAGAAGAAGTTCAAATGGCCAAAAGACACTTAAGGTCATGCCAACCTCCTTAGCCATCAGGGAAATGCAAATCAAAACAACTTTGAGATACCATCTTATACCTGTCAGAATGGCTAAAATCAAAAACACCAATGATAGCCTATGCTGGAGAGGATGTGGAGTAAGGGGAACTTACTTATGCTGGTGGGAATGCAAACATTTGCAACCACTTTGCAAATCAGTATGGCGGTTTCTCAGGAAATTTGGGATCAACCTACCCCAGCATCCAGCAATACCACTCCTGGAAATATACTTAAGAGATACCCTATCATACCACAAAAGCATTTGTTCACCTATGTTCATAGCAGCAATATTTGTAATATTTGTAATATTTGTAATAGCCAGAACCTGGAAACCACCTAGATGCCCCTCAGTGGAAGAATGGATAAAGAAAGTGTGGAATATATATGCATTAGAGTACTACTCAGCAGTAAAAAATAAAAAAAAAATGACATCTTGAATTTTGCATGCAAATGGATGGAAATAGAAAACAATAGTGTAACCCAGACCTCAAAAGATGAATATGGTATGTACTCCCTCATTAGTGGATTCTAGCCATAAATAAAGGACATTGAGCCTATAATTCATGATCCTAGAGAAGCTAGATAGGAAGGTAAACCCAAAGAAAAACATGTAGTTATCCTCCTGGATATTGGAAGTAGACAAGACTGCCATGCAAAAATTGAGAGCTTTGGTGTGGTGGTGGTGTGGGAGTAAGGGAAGATGGGGAGAGAGAAGTGAGAAGGGGAGGAAGGGGAAAGCTTGGGGAAGTGGGACAGTTGGGATGAAGAAAGAGTGGCAATGGGAGCAGGGAAGTATATATCTTAATTAAGGGAACCATTTGAGGGTTGGCAAGAGACTTGACTCTAGAGGGGTTCCCAAGTGTCCACGGAGATGTCCCCAGATTGTTCCTTGAGCAGCAGAGGAGAAGGTGCTTGAACTGGTCTTGTCCTATAGCCACACTGATGAATATCTTGCATATTACCATAGAACCTTTGTCTGGCGATGGATGGAGATAGAGACAGAGACCCACATTGGAGCACTGGACTCAGCTCCCAAGGTTCAAATGAGGAGCAAAAGGAGAGAGAACATGAGCAAGGAAGTCAGGATAGTGAGAAGTGTGTCCACCCACTGTGATGGTGTGACTGATCTAATGGGTGTTCACCAAGGCCAGCTGGACTGGGACTGATGGAGCATGTGATCAAACCAGGCTCTCTGAACGTGGCTGACTAGGAGGGCTGACTGAGAAGCCAAGGACAATGGTTCTGGGTTTTGATTCTACTGCATGTACTTGCTTTGTGGAAACCTAGTCTGTTTGGATGCTCACCTTCCTAGATCTGAGTGGAGCAGGGAGGACCTTGGACTTCCCACAGGGCAGGGAACTCTTTGGATTGGATAGGAAGGGGAAGGGGGATTGAGGAGAGAGGGAGGGAAATGGGAGGAGTGGAGGAGGTAAAAATTTGTAATAATAATAATAATAATAATAATAATAATAATAGAAGTGGATGCATTTCTACACCAGAAGAGGGCCCAAAATTCAATTAAGATGTGATAACCCCAAAGCTACAGAGAAACCCTGTCTCGACAAACCAAAAAAAAAAAAAAAAGATGTGATAACCAATTAGGCCTCTAACATATGAATAGATATCAAGGAAGGTAAAAAAATTGCAGCCAAAAATGTTCATATTTCCACAGATTCACTGATAAATTTTGTCAGACCTTTAAGGAAGAGCTAACACCAATATTTCACAGACTGTTTCACAGATGAGAAAGGGAAAGAACACTGCTAAACTCTTTCTAAAAGCCAGTATTTCTTGATATCAAAGTCAGATTCATCAACAACAACCACAGCAAAAAGTTGTAGGCTAGTTTGCCCTTATAAACAAACATGGAGAAATTGTCAATAAAACACTTTCAAATCAAGTCAGATAATATGTTAAAAAGATTATTGACAAATTAAGTTTGTTTTATTATAGAGATACGGCAAGTTCATAAGTATGTCACGTAAATGAACTCTGGGTCAGAAATCATATGGTTCTGAATCCATGTCAAAACAGTTTTTGAGAAAGTAGTGTACCAAGTGATCTGTGTCCTCAGCCCACATGTAGTTTTCAGTGGTCTTTAATTGGTGGGGACATGTTGTATCGCTAGGGAAATATATGGCATGCTGTATATGCATGTTGTATCACTAGAGAAATATATGGCACATCCAATCTCTGCTTCACTTTAAAACAGAGGACTAGAAAGTTGGGCTAAGAAAAGACACTGGCATAAATGTCCTTATGAGTATTTGAGTTTCTCATGGTATTCTCATGTAATTTATCCCCATGTTCAAGTTTTCTACTTTTTTCCCATTTAACATGTTTATTCATTCAAAGTACTGGCTCAGTTAAATCAATCTGTGAACTAGTTGATGGTGTAGCTGAATCATAAAAATATAGGTAAAATGAAAGATTTATAGAATTTAATTAAAAGATTCTGATTTAGGAAATTTGGAAAAGTTCTTAGAAACCTCAAAGAATAGATCCTTTCAAAAGTACTTAAATTGATCACACCATTTTAGAAGACAGGATTCTAAATTGTTAGGTAAAATTTTGGCTGAAACATGATTTAATTAGAGTCAGGAACTCCTTTACATCTGCGAATCTGTGGCTCTAAGCCTTTACTAGCATTAGTGCAGAAAGCATTGGGTCAGAAGAGCCATGTGTAAGTTGGCAGTTGTTAGAGGCAGAAGGCTACGAGGTGAAGGATTAGGTGAGTCATCTTTATATGAGACGAATATAAGGATATCTAAAACATTTAGCTCAGTAGCACCTATTGAATCTTTTTTTTTTTTTTTTTTTTTGGTTTTTCGAGACAGGGTTTCTCTGCAGCTTTAGAGCCTGTCCTGGAGCTAGCTCTTGTAGACCAGGCTGGTCTTGAACTCACAGAGATCCGCCTGCCTCTGCCTCCCGAGTGCTGGGATTAAAGGCGTGCGCCACCACCGCCCGGCTGAATCTTGATTTGTAACAAAAAGCATTGTTTAGTGTTGCCAGTTATAGCTGATGATAAAACATATGGAACCCACATCTATAGAGTAATCTATATTTACTGCAAAGATAAGTTTCCTTGATGTGAGTGAAAACTACACTTACATGTGGGTATACTTAGTACAAATGCTGTTAGCAATTATCCTGGTTTAGTAAATTTGTGGTTGTAGATTCTCCTTCAATAACCCTGAATGACTACACTCACATTGAGGAGTTATCTAGGCTTCCATTTCCAGGCATGGTCTCCATCTTGTTGAGAGGGTCTTAAGTTTAATCAGAGAGCTGTTGGTTTCTGCTAGGCAATGCAAGGCATAGCTACACCTTAGGGTTATTCTGCCATGCTGATATTGTCACTGATGTGGTTTATAGGCATCATAGCTGGATAGAACTATTGGTTGTGTTGTTCCTTTGAAAGATCACATGGTGCTCTCTGGTACAATGAAAGCTAGTTCTCAAGGGGAGGCCTTCAGGTCAGTTCCAGTGCAGTGGTCTCTGGGCTCTGGTTCTGAAGTGCACAGTATCTTCAGCAGTAGAGGCCAACTTTCCACTTTTGGTGGGTAACTAAGGGCAACAGCAAGAGGCTACTATTGGTAGTCACTTAGAAATCCTTGGTCAACAACTCAAAGGAGGGCTTCTCATGTTTGATATTTTTTAAAAGATTTATTTATTTATTTATTATGTATACAGTGTTCTATCTGCATGTATGACACCAGACCAGAAGGGTGCACCAGATCTCATTATAGATGGTTGTGAGCCACCATGTGGTTGCTGGGAATTGAACTCAGGACCTCTGGAAGAGCAGTCAGTGCTTTTAACCTCTGAGCCATCTCTCCAGCCCCATGTTTGATATTTTTTTGGGTTGTCTTCGGCTCTTGGCAGGAGCACTATTAGCCCAGAATAGAAAAGTTTATTACAACTATACATATATATTTATACACTGAATTGAATGCATTATGTTTTCTAGGCAAATAGTTAATAATACGGTTCTTTGTGGCCTTTAAAGCCATCTATATTGTTATTTTGACCACCTCCCCCTTTATTGTGCATTTACTTCTCTTTCTTTTTCTTAAAGAGTCCCCTCTCCCATTTTACCTGTTAGATAACTTGTGTCCTGCTATTCCCCTTTTCCCTCCCATCTTCTCCTCCTTCCCCAAAGAGCCCATCTTTTCTCACTTCACTTGTCGGATCACACGTTTCCTGCCTTTCCTTTTAACCCTATTCTTACCTCCTTATGTATTTACTCCTCCCTCTTCCTAAGGAGTCATTTTCCTGATCAGATTACTTGCACCTGGTTATTCTTCTCTCCATTGTTCCCCGACACTCAATCCTGTCAACCGTCCTGTCTTACTTTCCTGCTTTCTGTATTTACTATAGACTATACTCTTCAGAAGATTTGAGCTGGGGCCTCCAATAAAAGAAAATACGAGACATTTGTCTTTTGGAACTGGGTTACCTCATTCATTGAATATGATATCTTCTGGTTCCATCCATTTGCCTGAAAAATTCATGATTTTATTTTTATTTACAGATGAATAATGTTCCAAAGTGCATATGTCCACATTTTTGTCATCCATTCATCAGTTGTAGGACAATTAGGTTGCTTCCATTTCCTCGCTACTGCGAATAGAGCAGTAATAAACATGGCTGAGCTGTATTTTTGGAGAATGATGTTGAGTTCTTTGGGCATATGACAAAGAGTGGTAAAGACGGATTGTGTGGAAACTTTAACTTTACTATCTGAGAATTCTCACACAGGTTTCCATGATGCCTGCACCAGTTTGCAGCAACAAAGGTAGGGACCCACAAGGGGTGGGGCGAGTACTCCCATTCACATGGATATTAACATGACTGTAGGTGACTCCAGGTGCTAGCCCAGACCACAGGGTTCTCATGGGCTTGGGTAGTAACATGAGGTATAGACATCAATAAGGCCCTGGGCTTTATAGGGGACCACTGACCCACTCATGGTCCTTAGTTGCTGCATGGGTCACCAGCCTCTGCATGGCTTCAGGCAATTGTACACATCACTCATTTCAACTTGGTGAGCCGAGCAGATAAGCCCGAGGACATCACCAAGGCATCAGGCAGCAGTACAGACTGTGTATGTCCATATAGGCTTCAACACAGCCTAGGGAAGCAGCCTGTACCTGTGACACTAACATGACTTCCAGTGGCATTGCAGTCCATAGCGGCCTTTTGAGGAGGTCTAATCCAGAAGACTGAAGCTTCCTTCATCTCGGACCTCTGTTGTTGCCCAGCGTCAGGGGGATCCCATTGCCAAATGGCAGGTTCAGTGGTTCCGGTCTGCATCTGCATAAACTCCAGGATGCTGTATACCATTCCTTGGACCGTCAGTCTCCAGTTCTACCTCTCTCCATAGCTCATGCCCTGCTCCATTTTTGTAGCTTTCACCCCTCTGCATCACATATTTGTTCTTTGTGTCTGACCTTCCTCCCTGGAGTCCTCAAGGGTACGGGGCAATGTTTGTCTGACTTCTCTCTGTAATGTATCATAAGGTCTGGATTTTAAATGTCTCCAACATTGAGCCTTATTTCACAAGATTGCATTGCCTATCCGGAGTCTTTTATGGCTCCATATGAATTTCAAGGTAGTTTTTTTTTTAAATACCTTTACAAGAATGAGATCAGGATATTGAGTGAGATAATTTCATATGCATAATAACTGTTGGAAGACATGAGGATGGAATGGGTATCTGCATTTTCTACTCTCTTTCTTCAGAGGTCCTGTGTTTCCTTGGTTTGTTTTATTCCTAGATCCTTTGTTTTCTTTGAGGATATTTTGAGTGTCCTTGTGTCTGTAATCTCCTTCGTATGTTTGTTGCTCATGTACTAAACACTGCTGATTTGTGGAGGGTGATTGTATATCCTTTCACATTGTGAAATTTGTTTAACATTTCTAGAAGTTTTCTGACAATAGAATTTTTGTGATTTCTAATGCATAATATTGTGTCACCTGCAAAGAGGATAGTTTAACTTTTTCTTTCCCTCTTTGCATCCCTCTAATTTTCTTCTTTTGCCTTATTGCTCCATATAGTAGTACTACAAGCACAATGTTGAAATGGAGAGTAGATTGTGGATGCCCCTGTTTCATTTCTGATTTTTTCAAGGTTTTCTCCATTTAGGATGATGCTGTCTGTGGGTTTCTTCTATGTAGCATTTAGTATGCTAATGTTAGTTCTCTCTGGCCATACAATAACCGTGTTCTTTACCATGTGGAAACTTAAATATTAAGAGTTTCTGTTTATTAATTGTTAGACTTAGTGTCTGTGCTATTGCTATCATCTGCAGAAAGTCTTTTCCTGTGTGAATGACTGCAAGCTGTACCACTAGCGCTAGGTGTGTTGGTTGCAGGTAGCATCTGAGGGCTAAGGTCAGGAAGTCTTCTCAGGATGGAATGGCATACAGTATGTGAATCCAGGGACAAATGGGGTGTTGGTAACAGTAAAGACAGTACTAACCAGAATGAGCCGTAGAAAGGGTGTGAGACCCTGGCTAGGTCTGAAGATCAAAGGGAGTGCAGGGTGATTAGTTTGAAGGAATTCAGGGGACTGGACCTGGCCACAAGATACAAGGAGTCTGGGAAGGCTTGGAGGTTAGATGTGCTGTAGTTAAGTGGAGTGGAGGAGAAGAGGGAGAGCAAATGTAGCTTACCCAAGTCTGTGTTGCAGCTACAGGGTCTCTGGTAGCAAGTACAGCAGGCAGCGGGGGTGGGTGAGGAAGGACTCGGTTTTCTTTGAGGGGCTGGCCACTGGGAGTTTGATCATGCTCCAGCAAGTATATGGGCAACAAAAATTGAACTTGTGTTTTTTTGTTGTTGTTGTTTTCTTTCTTCTCTTATTTTATGGGCAGATCTGGGAGGATGGGAAGTGTGTGCAATCCGGGTGCAATGTGGTTTTGATTACTGTAGCTCTAGTAGGTACAACTTGAAATCAGGGATGGTGGTATCTCCAGCATTTCTTTTGTTGTTCAGAAGTGTTTTATTCTTGTTTTTTCATTTTTCTCAGGTGAAGTTGAGTAAAGTTCTTTCAATGTCTGTAAAGAATTGTGCTGAAATTTTGATGGAGATTGCATTGAATATGTAAATTGCTTTTGGTACGATGGTCATTTTTAGAATTCTATAAATTCATGAGCATGGGAGATCTTTGCATCTTTTGCTATCTTCTTCATTTTCTTTTAGTTAGAGCTACCTTAAGATATTTCATATTATTTGAGGCTATTCTGAAAGGTGTTTCCTATATGAATTCTTAGTTTGTCATTTGTACTTAGGAGGCTGCTGATTCATTTTAGTTGATCTTCTATTCAGCTACTTTGCTGAAAGTGTTTATCAGCTGTAACTGTTCCCTGGTAAGATTTTTAGGATCACTTATGTGTACTGTCATATAATCTGCATATAAAGATACTTTGCCTTTTTCCTTTCCAATTTGTACCTCTTTGATGTTCTCCAGTTGTCTTATTGCTCTAGCTAAAGCATAAACTACTATATTGAATAGATATTTAGAGAGTGAACAACTTTGTCTTGCTCCTAATTTTCGGGGAGTTGATTTGTTTCTCTCATTTTAACTTTATGTTAGCTATAGACTTGTTGTAAATTGCTTTTATTATGTTTAGGTATATTCCTTTTATCTATAATCTCTTTTATCATGAAGGAATGTTAGATTTTGCTAAAGATTTTTTGGAATCTAATGCAGTTATCATGTGTCATGTTGGTTTCTCTATCTTGTGCTGTCCGGTAGCCGTTCCCATTTAATCACTCAGAGGCTTATATTAATTATTGATGCTTGAGCAATAGTTCAGGTTTTATTAGCTAACTCTTAAATTTAAATTAACTCATGTTTTTATCTATGTTTTTCCACATGGGTCAAGGCTTGTCACCTCATTTTTTAAATGTCCTGCTTGTTCGGTGGCTGGCTATCCTCTCCCTCAGCCACTCTCTTCTCCCTATCTTTCTTAGTTTGGCTTTTCCACCTAACTTTATCTTACCTGGCTATTGGTCAGTCAGCTTATTTATTAGACAAATCAGAACATAATTTACACAGTGTACAGAAATATCCCACAGCAATCATGTGCTTTTCTTCTTTAGTTTTATTTATAAAGTTGATTACATTTACTGATTCTTATACAATGAATTATTCCTGCATCTCTGGGATGAAGTTTACTTGGTCATGGTGGAGGATCCTCTAGATATGTTCTTGGATTTGGCTTGTCAGTGTTTTAGCATCTATGTTCATATGAGAAACGGGTCTATAATTTTCTTTGCTGAATCTTTTTGTGGTTTGGGTATCAGGATGAATGTGGCCTCATAAAATGATTTGGCCAATGTTCCTTGTTCTATTTTGTGGAATAATTTGAGAAATATTGGCATTAATTATTCTTTGAAAGTCTGGTAGAGTTCTGAATTCTGAGCTAAAACTGTCTTGGTTGTTTTGTTTGTTTTTTGTTTGGGAGACTTTTATTTCTATTTTAGCAGTGGTTAAAGGTATATTTAAATTATTTATCTGACCTTGATTTAACTTTGGTAAGTGGCACCTATTGAGAAAATTATCCACTTCTTTTAGATTTTTCAATTTAGTGGAGTATAGGTTTTTAAAATATGTCCTTATGAGTCTCTGGATTTTCTCCCCATCTGTTGTTATGCCTGCCATTTTGTTTCTGATTGTATTAATTTGTATATTATCTTGTCATATTTTAGTTTTAAGGGTTTGTTGATGTTGATTTTCTCAATGAATCAACTCTCTGCTTCATCGATTATTTGTATTGTTCTCTTTGTTTCTGTTTTTTTTTTTTTTGATGGGGGGAAAAGAAGTAATTTCTGCTCATAGGGTAACCATAAAGATTGGGTTTGGGGAAAAGAAAGAGTAAATCAGGACCAGACCCAACTACCTGGTCTTCTGGCAGAGCAGCCAAGGGGCTGGGACACAGCAACGAGGCAGGGATCTATAGGAGATATGGGCAGATGGCAGGGGAGGCTGCAGCTGGTGTTCTGATGCGGTGCTAAGGGCAACTCTGAGAACTGGGTCTGAGGGAACAGAGAGAGTGGAGAAGGTCCACAGGCAGCCTGCCTGTTCTTGTGACCTTTTATTTATCTCTATTTAAATTTACTTTTATGACATTTATGTGCTGTGTTGGCTTCTGAAATGACAGCAACTAACACTGTAGTTCCTGTTCTCAAAGAATTTACAATCTAATGAAGATGGGAAGGCATGCATAAACAGACTGTGGGAAGCTAACTGTATTACAAAGAATAAAGAAAGACATGTTATAAGCAACATGCAATAAGATACAATAAGTTCTGTCAGGGCAAAAGCTAAGCTGATGGTGTGGCACTTATAGTTTTGAAGTGTCTCTTGTTGAAAAGTTCACATCTGCCTGCAAGTTTCTCAGCTCATTACTGACCTGTGGCTTCAAGACATTGCCATATTTGTGCTGTACAAATATATTGTTTATTGCTGTTCTGCAATGAAACCTGTGGCAACTGTTGAACATGTCTGGGGCTCTGAACTCATTCAAAATAATTCAGTAATATCAAAGACCTCCTAGGAACCTCCTATAACTTTTTTCAAGGCATCTTTCATTTCTTTATTTCGGAGGCTGTAGATCATGGGGTTGAAGAAAGGAGTCAAAACTGAGTAGAACAGAGTTGTGAACTTCTGCATGCCCTTTGCTTGACCTGAACCTGGACTTACATATGTTATCATGACTGAGCCATAAAATAGAGTTACCACAGCCAAGTGTGATGAACAGGTGGAGAAAGCCTTCTTTGAGCCAGCAACAGAAGGCATCCGTATCACAGCCTTCAGCACTAAGGCATATGAACCAATAATGTAAAAAAATGTGGCAAAGATGAGGAGGGAGCTCATAGTGCCACAGATGAGAACAGTGCCTGAGATTGGGGCACAGACTGCAGCTAGGTCCAGCAAGGGACCGAGGTCACAAAGAAAGTCATCAATCACATTTGGGCCACAAAATGGCAGCTGAGTGATAAGTATCACTGGGATAAGAAACCAAAGGAACCCGTAGACCCAACAAAATATGACCAGGCTACCACAGAACCTAATGGTCATGACGGTGGGGTAGTGTAGTGGGCGACAGATTGCCAGGAACCTGTCGTAGGCCATGATAGACAGAAATAAGCATTCGGTGGTGCCCAAGGAGAAGAAGAAGTACAACTGGAGTAAGCATCGAGTGAAGGAGATGGTTTTGGTTATGGAGAGAAGGTTGGCCAGCATGTTGGGCACATCAGAGTTGACGTAGCAGATCTCTAGGAAGGAGAAGTTGGCCAGCAGTATGTACATGGGGGTGTGGAGCCGGTGATCCCAGTGCACTGCAAATACAATTGCCATATTTCCAAGCAAGGTCAAAATGTAAATCATAAAGAATATGGAGAAAAGGAAGAACTGTATTTCTCTGCGGGAAGGGAAGCCTAAGAGGATGAAGTAACTCACAGTGTGGGAGGTATTTCTGGCTGAGGTCATTGTCTTCTATTCTGTGAAGATAATTACAGATTATGAAACTATGTTTCCTGACTCCTGTTCAAGAAAGAGCATACACATTCTGGCCATAGGGCAGGGCATCCAAAGTGGTGTTTTCTATTTGTTGTTTGATTGGACACTCCAATAGTATCACTGTTGAGATAACTTATATATTTATATTCACAATAATAGATCATTGATCAGTCAAAATAGTAGATATCAATAGTCATATGAAAAATTTTGAAAATTTTTCTTGGAATTAAAATAAATGTGAAAACAAACATATTTCTTCTCTCATTCCTTAGTGTATAGTCAGTCTTGGAAAACCTTGGTCTTGACAACTCAGAAGAATATCTGGAAAAAGTTAAACTGATATCTCAACTTCTCACTTAATTCACTTATAAAGATGAGAATATTTTTGGTTTTCTGAGATAGGGTCTTACTATGTAGCCTTGGCTGTCCTAGATCTCACTATGTAGAACAAGTTGATCTTGAACTCACAGAGATCTACCTGCCTCATCCTCCTGAGTGCTGGATGGCTTGTGCCACCACTGAGAAGCTAATGTAATTTAAACAACACAGAGGAGAGAAAATGAAGTTAAAGATTCCAATATGCTACCTCATCTAGACTCCAGTCCAGCGCTTCTCCATGTCCTTTCCACCTCTTCACTTAGACTCCAGTCCAGCGCTTCTCCATGTCTTTTCCACCTCTTCACCTAGACTCCAGTCCAATGCTTCTCCATGTCCTTTCCATCTCTTCACCTAGACTCCATTCCAGTGCTTCTCCATGTCCTTTCCAAGCCTTCTTCCAAGCCCACCCAAGCCTGGTCTGGCCAGCCCCTTCTATGCATTAGTCATCCTCTTGGTTTCAGCCAGGAGCTACCCTATCTGGCACCAAACAGGTCCCTTCTGCAGTGCATCCAACCTCTCCACCCAGTCAGATCTTTTGTCTCCTCCTTCTCCAGAGGCTAGCTCAGCGAGTCTTCCTGCTTTCCCTATCTACACCTCTTCTCCGAAATGCCACATCTAGCCCATGTCCCATATCAAGGGTCCTGTCTTAGTCTATCCACACACAGCAGCACTGCCAAGCCACAGGACCTCTCCACATAACCTGATGTGCTCCTGTATTCCAGACACAGACCAGGAAGCACATCAACACCAGGTCCCTTGGTCCATCTGGCTTTATTCCACCAAAACTATTTTCAGCCTCTAGGCCAAACCTGCCAGCACATCTTCTCTTCTGACTCAACCTGCTCTGTCCACAGCAGGCTTAAAACTAATGAGAGAAGGCCACATGCTGATATCTCATCCCCCCAAATACCAATAATATCAAAGTACACATCAGTACTTTCCAGTCTTCTAGGAATGATTACAAATGAGAATTTCTTGGATGACTCTCAGGATACAGAATTTCAAAGAACACTCATTGATACTCCATCAAAGAATTCAAGGAGTTTATAGAAAACACAATGAAATGGCTCAGTAAACTTAAGGAAAAAGAACTTAAGTAGAATAAATGCTTGACTGTTGTCCAAGAAGGAAACAAACAAAACAATGATGAAAAGAGAGAATGGAAATCCAGGACTTGAGAATGGAATTAGAAACACTGAAGAGAACTCAAGCTAAAATAAAGACTGTCAAAGAAGAAATCACGAAGGAAATAAAAAGCTCCCTGGAAATAAATGAAAATGAAACACAGCAAAGCAAATAATCTGGAAAGCTATCCTACAAGGAAAATTTATACCTCTAAGTGACTACACTAAAAAATTAGAAAGATGACAGTATAATAGCTTAATGATGCAACTTAAAATTGGAAAAACAAGAAAAACCCAAATCCAAATCCCAGTCAATGGAAAAAATAACAAAAAGAGCAGAAATCAATAAAATAGAGACAAAGAAAGCAATTCAATCAATCAACAAATGTAAGAGCTATTCTTTGAGAAGATAAACAAAATTGACAGACCCTTGGCCCAATTAACCAAAGGAAAGAAAGGGAGGACCCAAATTAATAGAATCAGAAATAAAAAGGTAAACATTTTTATTTATAAAATTTTATTTATAAAAAGTAGACATCAAAGAAATTCAAAATAGTAAGAGGAGACATTTTAAAAAGCAATAGCCCATTAGGCTGGAAAGCCTAAAAGAAATGGATAAATTTCTAGACGTATCCACAACAAAAGATAAATAATAAAAATTAGCAAATGACCTTTTAGAAAAATAAGTTTGGGACCTAAATTGAGAAATATTAAAAAATGTACAACATTTCTAACAATTAGACAAATAAATGCAAATTAAAAACAACTTTTAGATTTCATCTTACCCCATCAGGGTGCCAGAGATCAACAGACTGACCTACTACAAATGCTGGAGGGAACATAGGTAAAAGGGGAGCCTCACTCACTGCTCATGGGATTGCACATAGGTGTAACCACTGTGTGTATCAGTGTGGACAACTCTCAGAACACTAAAATTAAATCTACCATACTATGCCGCTCCTTAGCAAATGCCCAAAGGACTCAATATCCTACTCCATTTGCTCAGCCATCTTCACTGGTGCTCTATTCCTAGTACCTAGGAAATTGAAGCAATCTAAATGTCCTTAATCCAACAAAAATGGATAATGAGAATATGATACATACATACCATGGAATAACTCTGATATGTAGAGCTGGATGACCTTACCTGGCCTCTGCTTCCTCCTGAGTGTTGGAGTTACAGGCTCACACACCAGCTTCCTCTCACTTTCTCCTGTTCTGTTCTTCCTTCTTTGGAATGGAATTATCCTTTATGTCTCTTCCAGTCATGGCAATCTTTGTCCTTGCCTTACATTTTATAGCTCTGTAGTTGTTTATTGGCTTAGACCATTTCAAACGTTCAGCTAAGTTTTCAGAGAGCATACTACATTCTGGGAAGCTTTTCAATACAACAAACCTTTTAAAACATGCATTTATACATCTGTATGTAAGATATATCTAAAGTCAGAAATATTATTTTTTTGAAATTTCACTGAATATTGTGGGTATTATTTCACTAATTTATATATGAATCTTACTAATTTAAATGTGAAAATTTAATTTTCTCTAATTTTTAAATTAGAAAAGACCAATAACTAGGAAAACAGGAAGTCAGTGCTGATTAATATGCAATGAAATGATATTTAGCAAAACTATTTGAGGGGAATATCAACTTGTAAAAAAAACCCTTTCTGTCAGACAGTTTAAAACAACCAGAGATTTAAAAACATTAGAATTATTGAATAAAATTAGAGATGGAGAAATAATAAATAACTCATTTTAAAACTACATCAGAACTTCCAGGCAACCCTGCTAACATACAGGTTCTGAGTTAAATCCATCAACAAGCAGAAAATGCTGGTTCTTTGTGCAGCAAAAGTTTATGTGTTCTTCATATTTGATAGAGTTCTTTGCCTATTAAGAGTTTATTTAGTTCTTTAAATACATTTTTTGGCAGAAGGAGTAGATAATACCATGTTATAGAAATATGGAAAGAAGTTGGACTGGGGTTCCAGCAGTTGGGAGGCAAAAGCAGGTGGATCTCTGTGAGTTCGAAACCAGCCTTGTCTACAGAGTGAGTTCCAAGACAGTCAGGACTATTTATACAGAAAGATCCCCTGTCTCTAAAAACCAAAAATGGAAAAAAGGAAATATGGAAAGAAACAAAAGTGAAAATTAATAGCAGTAAGTACTGCTATTAACATGATAGATAGCTTTTGCCTGTGCTTCAGAACATTTTTGTGAATATATTACTAAATATTGTTTATTACTTAGTGTATATTTTTATAAGTTGAAAAATTATTATACAACAGTGATTTTGAAAGAACTTACCTTTTCCAAGCACACTTTGAGATCTTTGCTGTCTCTAGAGTGTGGAAAGTTGATAGGGAGACCTTTCCTGAGCCATTTTTGTCTTGCCATGGAGGATGCTACTGCCTTTCATTTGTGGCTTGGACTTTGGACTGTTAGAGGTTGAGAAAGGATCCCAGCAAAGTATCCTAAAGGCTGAATTTTACTTTTGGGTCACCAATACAATCTCATAAACACAAAGATTCACTGTTGCACTACAGGGAGTGATGCACATTGGCTTCTCAGAGAGTCAGACTCTTAACCTTCACTGTGAACAGTCATTGTACCCTCATTCTAGCTCTCTTTCCTAAGAGAAACAAAAATGTAAACGACATTAGTTTAGAGGTGGAGTTTTACATTAATTCATAAATCTAGTTTTGAGGAGACTGCTGAAAGTTAGAAGAAAGATCATAAAGCTGGGATGGCAGAGAAGCCCGAGGGACAGCAATATAACTAGTTTTAATTTGTTCTTTTGCATTTGTAGCTGATGTACCCTGTGAGTAATGGTTTATTTTAAAGCCAGAACTGTTAGGTAGAAAGGTTCCTTCTTAAACTCACATTTTCATGCCACAACCATAACGCAGACTTTCCAAGTTCCATTTACAGAATAGGGACATCTGTTCTTTGTTGAGGCCACAGGCTCAGGCCCTGACTGAGAGTAAGGACAGTGTTCAGATGAGCAGGTCTCTTCTCTTAATCCCCTTTGATTTGAGCTCTGTCCCTCATGTTTGCAATTGTAATACATTTGGGTTTTTGTTTGTTTGATTCTACATGGAAAATATGTTCTTCCACCCTTTTCAGCAAGGATAACAATGAAAACTTGGGTTATTTACTTGCCCCTGGTGATGCTATTCTGGATCAAAGCCAGTTTATTTAATGTATGTTTCTCTTCGCTGAAATTCCCTTAGGAGAATGAACACTACCACAGGGACCCATTCTTTTGTTAAATTTGTTTCAAGTATCTGATATGCTTTTTCTCATATTGGAGCAAGGATTCTTTCAGCTGAACTTCTGGGCCACATTTTCTGTTCAAAGGAAAGTCTATTTCATTTAATTATTTCTCAATTTATTACACGAATCCAAAAGTCTACCTGTGTTCACAATTGACCTATGTGTCATATGAACATTAGCAATCGATATTTATCAAAAGCTTGTTAAATGCCACTTATTGAGAGGATGACTATATATGAATAAGAATTTTAATTGCCATAATAATAATTATAACCCATGAACCAGTTTTAGACTAGTACTTTATTTTATAGATGAAGTCATTGATGCTTAGATAAATAATTTACTGAAGATGTCACATCCCAAAAATGGAAGGCCAAGATCTGGATTTGGTTTCTTTTAACAGAGACCTTAAATTTTTAAACATTAAATTATTCATCCTAGATTTTTACTTGCAAAAGAAAGAAAACAATATTTATTTATGTTTGGAAGTAACTATTGTTATATGAGACTGCTCATTTGTTCCCGGCCACCCAGACTGAAATAATCATACAGAAACTGTATTAATTAAAACACTGCTTGGCCCATTAGCTCTGGCTTCTTATTGGTTAACTCTTACATCTTAATTTAACCAATTTCCATTAATCTGTGTATCATCACATGGCTATGACTTACCGGCAAGCTTCTATCCCACGTCTGACTCTGGCAGGGCTACAAACCTTCTCTCTGACTCTGCCTCCTTTCTCCCAGCATTCAGTTTAGTTTTCCCCACCTAGCTAAGTTCTGTATTGTGCAGGACTAAGACAGTTTCTTTATTAACCAATGGTATTTACAGCATACAGAGGGGAATCTCACATCACCTTCTCTTTTCTGTTTAAATAAAAATTAATTGTGCTACAAGACATGGAGACTGATTCTATTTCTTAGCTATTGTGGATACAGCAGCAATAAAAAATACTAACTACACTTCAGAACAAACTCCACGGGCAAGAATAGTTAGCCATCACAAAACAAATTCTGGTTTTTTTTTTGTGTGTGTAGGGGAGCTATTTATTTATTCATTTATTTTTGCTTTGGCTTTTTTATTTTTTATTTTTATTCACTGTTCTCTCATAAAATATATCCTGACTGCAGCCTCCCTTCCCTGCATTACTCCCAGTCTCTCCCCCAACTTCACCTCTCCCCCACATTCACTTTTCCTCCATTTCTCTTCAGAAAAGATGTCCCAGGGACATCAAATAAATATGACATAACACAATGCAATAAGACTAGGCACAAACCCTTATATCAAGGCTGGATGAGGCAACCCAGTAGGAAGAAAAGAGTCCCAAGAGCAGGCAAAAGACTCAGAAATACCCCTGCTGTGGAATATTCCTTTACACTTTGTGAATACATGTTGCTATTATTGGTTTAATAAACAAACTGACTGGCCAATAACTGAACAGAATAAGGTTAGACAGGAGAGTCAGACTCAGAGAATGCTGGAAGGAAGAAGGGCAGAGTCTGGAGTCACCAGCCAGATGCAAAGGGAGTGGGAGATGAAAGTGCCATGTGAATAACAATATCACCATGTGGCAGAAAGTAAATAGGGAGGATGGACTAACTTAAAATATAAGAGCTAGTTAGTAATAAGCCTAAGCTATTGGTCAATCACTTATACTTATAATTATAAATTATAATTAATATTAAGTCTCTGTGGTTATTTGGGAGTGACTGTTAGGACACAGAAAAACTCCATCTCCACACCCCTCTCCAACTGTTAGGAGTGTCACAAAAATCCCAAGTTTAACAACTTCAACATGTCTGCAGAGAACCTAGCATAGATTCATATAGGGCCCATGCTTGTTGTTTTAGTCTCTGTGAAGCCCTATGAGTCCTGCTTAGTTAATTATGTGGGCCATGGTCTCCTTGTTCTAGAGTCCTCTAGCTCCTATAGTCCATCTTCCCGCTCTTCTGTGGGGCTCCTGAGCTCCTAGTATTTGGTGGTGGGTCTCTGCATCTGCTCCCTTCAGCTGCTGTAAGAAGTCTCCCTAATAATTTGGCTAGGTACTGATCCTAGGTCTCTGGGCCACCCAGCTTCCAGTTCCTGGTCATCCAGACAGTGTAGAGCATGGACTTTTGCTTGTTGTGTGGGCCTCAAGTTAGACTAGTCATTTTCTGGCCACTCCCACAGGCTCTGTGACATATTTACCCTAGTACATCTTGCAGGCAGGAAAGGTTGCAGGTTGATGGTCTTGTAGCTGGTTCATGTTTCAGTCCCAATACCAGATGCCTTGCCTGGTTACAGAAGATGACCAGTTCAGGCTCCATATCCTCCGTGGAAGTAGCTCTCTTTCTCAGACATTATAATCTGTTTTCCCCAAGGTTCTTTTTTTTTTTTTTTGGTTTTTCGAGACAGGGTTTCTCTGTGGCTTTGGAGCCTGTCCTGGAACTAGCTCTGTAGACCAGGCTGGTCGCGAATTTACAGAGATCCGCCTGCCTCTGCCTCCCGAGTGCTGGGATTAAAGGCATGCGCCACCATCGCCCCGCTTTTCCCTAAGGTTCTATCCATTTCTCTAACTACTCAAACTTTTAGTGTTTCTTTCTCTTGTTCATTAAAACACAAACCAGAATCTAAAAGATATAATAATAAAGTAGGATAAAATTAAAACAAACATGTATAATAATAAAACAGGACAAAACAAACAAGCAAACAGAAGGAAAAAAGTCAAAGGAAAAAATACAATAAACAGGCCCAGCAAGGAGCCATTAGCCTGTAACAGAAGACCCAGTGGAGGGTGAGTGTCTTTCTGCAGACAGTCCGTGACCCCCTAATCTTTCTGGTCATTCTGCAGCGGTTTCTCCCCGCGCCTTCTATCCTTCTCTTCCTATCCCATCCCAACGTCCCTAAAGCACCGCTCCACACCTTAGGGGCCACAAAACCACCCTGCTCTGCCCTTTTGCGGCTGGGAGCTGGTTGGTGGGTCATGAGGGGCAGGAAATCCTTTGTTTCACCCAGCTTTTCATTTCTGATCTTATTAATTTGCGTGTTCTCTCTCTGCCGTTTGATTAGTTTGGCTAAGGGTTTGTCAATCTTGTTGATTTTCTCTAAGAACCAGCTTTTTGTTTCATTGATTCTTTGGATTGTTTTCTGTGTTTCTATTTTGTTGATTTCTGCCCTCAGTTTGATAATTTCCAGTCTTCTACTTTTCCTAGGTGAGTCTGCTTCTTTTGTCTGAGATACCTGCCCAGCAAGAAGCCATTAGCCTGAAACAGAAGAATCAGCGGAGGGAAAGGGGTGACAGGCTGGTCTGAGGATTCCGGCAAGGAGTGCTGGCTCCTTCAGATTATGCTGCAAGGAATAGCTCCTGCTCCTGCACTGAGGAGTTCCACCCAGACTCAGTCACAGCAAAGATTGAACCAAGGCACCAAGTTTCTCTTAGCTCCATTTGAAGGAAGAGATGGGCAGGCGCCAATGCAAGAACTTCTCCAACAGCCCGAAAGGCAACATGACATCACCAGAATCCAGGCATCCTGAAACAACAAGAATTGAACACCCTACTCCAGAAGAAATAGAAGAAATCGACCTTAAACAGTACTTTATGAAAATAATAGAGGACCTTAAACAGGAGGTAAAAAACTGCCATAAAGAAATGGAGATGACAAACAAAAAGGTAGATGAAATAAATAAATCTCACAAAGATACCCAAGAAAAGCAAGAAAAACAAGAAAAAGCAATCAAGCAGGTAAGGGAAACAGTACAAGACCTGAAAAATGAAATGGAGTTAATGAAGAAAACACAATCTGAGGGAAGTCTGAAAATGGAAATTCTGAGTAAATGAACAGAAACTACAGAGACAAGTATTACCAACAGAATACAAGAGATGGAAGAAAGAATCTCGGACTCTGAAGATACTATAGAGGAAAGAAACTCACAGCTTAAGAACAAAACAAATCCAACAAATTCTTAACACAAAACATTCAGGAAATCTGGGACACCATGAAGAGACCAAACCTAAGAATAATTGGGGTAGAAGAAGGAGAAGAATTACAACTGAAAGGCCCAGAAAATATATTCAACAAAATTATAGAAGAAAATTTCCCCAACCTAAAGAAGAATATTCCTATGAAGGTACAAGAAGCCTACATAATACCAAATAGACTGGATCAAAAGAAAACATGCCTGTGCCATATAATAATCAAAACACAAAACATACAGAATAAAGAACAGATATTAAGAGCTGCAAAGGAAAAAGGTCAAGTAACATATAAAGGGAAACCTATCAGAATTACACCTGACTTCTCACTGGAAACCATGAAAGCCAGAAGGTCTTGGATAGATGTTCTACAGACACTAAGAGAACATGGATGCAAGCCCAAACTACTATACCCGGAAAAACTAGCATTCACCATCAATGGAGAAAAAAGATATTCCAGGACAAAAACAGATTTAAAAAATACATAGCCACAAATCCAGCCTTGTAGAAAGTAATAGAAGGAAAATCACAAACCAAGGAGCCCAACAAGGCCCAAAATAACTCAGGCATCTAGCGACCCTTCATCAGCACAAATAGAAGAAGGGAAACACACAAACTCGACTACAAAAAAAAATGATGGGGGTTAACAACCACTGGTCATTAATATCACTTAATATCAATGGACTCAATTCACCTATAAACAGGCACAGGCTAAGAGATTGGATACAAAAACAGAATCCAACATTCTGCTGTTTACGAGAAACACACCTCAACCACAAAGACAGACACCTACTCAGAGGAAAGGGTT
Source organism: Arvicola amphibius (assembly GCF_903992535.2). Taxonomy (NCBI): domain Eukaryota; kingdom Metazoa; phylum Chordata; class Mammalia; order Rodentia; family Cricetidae; genus Arvicola; species Arvicola amphibius. Next base: position 69,436,191 of record NC_052059.1, read on the forward strand.
GGGAAAAAGTTTATCAAGCAAATGGACCTAAGAAACAAGCCGGTGTGGCCATACTAATTTCTAACAAAGTTGACGTCAAACTAAAATCAATCAAAAGAGATGGAAAGGGACACTTTATACTTATAACAGGAAAAATTCTTCACAATGAAGTCTCAATCCTGAATATCTATGCCCCTAATATAAAAGCACCCACTTATGTAAAAGAAACACTTTTAGAACACAAGGCAGCCATCAAACCACACACACTAATAGGAGGAGACTTCAACACTCCTCTCTCACCAATGGACAGGTCAATCAGACAGAAACCTAACAGAGAACTGAAAGACTTAATGGAGGGAATAAAGCAAATGGACTTAACAGACATCTATAGGACATTCCACCCAAATAGGAAAGAATATACCTTCTTCTCTGCAGCTCATGGAATCTTTTCAAAAATTGACCATATATGCGGTAACAAAGCAAACTTCCACAGTTACAAAAAATATTAGTAACCACCTGTGTCTTATCGGATCACCATGGATTACAATTAGAATTCAACAACAATGCTACCCCCAGAAAGCCCACAAACTCATGGAAACTGAACAGTCAACTACTGAACCACACCTGGGTCATGGAAGAAATAAAGAAAGAAATTAATGTATTCCTTGAATTTAATGAAAATAAAGACACAACATACTCCAACCTATGGGACACTATGAAAGCAGTGCTAAGAGGAAAATTCATAGCACTAAGTGCCCACTTAAAAAAAAAACGGAGAAAGCACACATTGGAGTCTTAACAGCACACCGGAAAGCTCTAGAAAAAGAAGAAGCAGACTCACCTAGGAGGAGTAGAAGACTGGAAATTATCAAACTGAGGGCAGAAATCAACAAAATAGAAACACAGAAAACAATCCAAAGAATCAATGAAACAAAAAGCTGGTTCTTAGAGAAAATCAACAAGATTGACAAACCCCTAGCCAAACTAATCAAACGGCAGAGGGAGAACACACAAATTAATAAGATCAGAAATGAAAAGGGGGGAAAAACCACAGACACAGAGGAAATTCAGAGAAACATTAGATCTTACTACAAAAGCCTGTATGCCACAAAATTGGAAAATGTAAAAGAAATGGACATTTTTTAGATAAGTACCATATACCAAAGTTAAACCAGGACCAGGTGAACAATCTAAATAGTCCTGTTAGTCATGAAGAATTAGAAACTGTTATCAGAAACCTCCCTACCAAAAAAAGCCCAGGACCAGATGGTTTCAATGCAGAATTCTACCAGAACTTCTAAGAAGACCTAACACCTATACTCATTAAGGTATTTCATAATATAGAAACAGAACAGTCATTGCCAAATTCCTTTTATGAAGCTACAGTTACCCTGATACCTAAACCACACAAAGACTCAACCAAGAAAGAGAATTACAGGCCAATCTCACTCATGAACATCGATGCAAAAATTCTCAATAAAATATTGGCAAACAGAATGCAAGAACACATTAGAAAAATTATCCACTATGATCAAGTAGGCTTCATCCCAGAGATGCAGGGCTGGTTCAACATACGAAAATCTATCAATGTAATCCATCATATAAATAAACTGAAGGAAAAAACTATATGATCATCTTATTAGATGCTGGCAAAGCATTTAACAAAATTCAACACTCCTTTATGATAAAGGTCTTCGAGAGATTAGGGAGACAAGGGTCATTCCTAAATATAATAAAGGCTATTTACAGCAAGCCGACAGCTAACATCAAATTAAATGGAGAGAAACTCAAGGCCATCCCACTGAATTCAGGAATACGACAAGGCTGTCCATTCTCTCCTTATCTCTTCAGTATAGTGCTTGAAGTTCTAACAATAGCAATAAGACAACACAAGGGGATCAAGGGGATTCGAATTGGAAAGGAAGAAGTTAAACTTTCGTTATTTGCAGATGATATGATAGTATACATACGCGACCCGAAAAACTCCTCCAAAGAACTCCTACAGCTGATAAACTCCTTTAGTAACGTGGCAGGATACAAGATCAACTCCAAAAAATCAGTTGCCATCGTATATACAAAGCATAAGGAAGCAGAGAGGGAAATCAGAGAAGTATCGCCTTTCACGATAGCCACAAATAGCATAAAATATCTTGGGGTAACTCTAACCAAGGAAGTGAAAGATCTATTTGACAATAACTTTAAGTCTTTGAGGAAAGAAATTGAAGAGGATACCAGGAAATGGAAGGATCTCCCTTGCTCTTGGATTGGGAGGATCAACATAGTAAAAATGGCAATTCAACCAAAGGCAATCTATAGATTCAGTACAATTCCCATCAAGGTCCCATCAAAATTCTTTACAGATATTGAGAGGCCAATAATCAACTTTATATGGAAGGACAAGAAACCCAGCATAGCCAAACGATCTTATACAATAAAGGAACTTCTGGAGGCATTACCATCCCTGACTTGAAAATCTATTACAGAGCTACAGTATTGAAAACAGCTTGGTATTGGCATAAAAACAGAGAAGTCGACCAATGGAATTGAATAGAAGACCTGGATCTTAACCCACAAACCTATGGACAGCTAATTTTCGATAAAGGAGCTAAAAGTACACAATGGAAGAAAGTATCTTCAACAAATGGTGCTGGCATAACTGGATGTCAACGTGTAGAAGAATGAAAGTAGATCCATATCTATCACCATACACAAAACTCAAGTCCAAATGGATTAACAACCTCAATATCAATCTGAACACATTGAACCTGTTAGAGGAGAAAGTGGGAAGTATTCTACAACATTTGGGCACAGGAGACCACTTCCTACCTATAGCCCCAGCAGCACAGACATTAAGGGCAACATTGAATAAATGGGACCTCCTGAAGCTGAGCAGCTTCTGTGAAGCAAAGGACACTGTCACTAAGACAAAAAGGTAGCCTACTGACTGGGAAAAGATCTTCACCAACCCTACAACTGACAAAGTTCTGATCTCCAAAATATATAAGGAACTCAAGAGACTAGATTTTAAAATGCTAATCAACCCAATTAAAAAATGGGGCACTGAACTGAACAGAGAATTCTCAATAGAAGAAGTTCAAATGGCCAAAAGACTCTTAAGGGCATGCTCTACCTCCTTAGCTATCAGGGAAATGCAAATCAAAACAACATTGTGATACCATCTTACTCCTCTCAGATTGGCTAAAATCAAAAACACCAGTGATAGCCTTTGCTGGAGAGGTTGTGGAGTAAGGGGTACATTCATCCATTGCTGGTGGGAATGCAAACTTGTGCAACCACTTTGGAAAGCAGTGTTGCGGTTTCTCAGGAAATTCGGGATCAACCTACCCTAGGACCCAGCAATCCCACTCTTTGGAATTTACCCAAGAGATGCCCAATCATATTACAAAAACATTTGTTCAACTATGTTTATAGCAGCATTATTTGTAATAGCCAGAACCTGGAAACAACCAAGATGCCCTTCAGTGGAAGAATGGATGAAGAAACTGTGGAATATATACATATTAGAGTACTTCTCAGCGGTAAAAAACAATGACATCTTGAATTTTGCATGCAAATGGATAGAAATAGAAAACACCATCCTGAGTGAGGTAACCCAGGCCCAAAAAGATGAACATGGGATGCACTCACTCATAATTGGTTTCTAGCCATAAATAAAGGACATTGAGCCTATGATTCGTGATCCTAGAGAAGCTAAATAAGAAGGTGAATCCAAAGAAAAACATATAATAATCCTCCTGGATATTGGAAGTAGACTAAATTGTCGGGCCAAAAATGGGAACTTGGGGGTGGGGTGGGATGGGGGCATTGGGGATGGGGAGAGAAAAGTGTGAAGTGGAGGATGGGGAGAGCTTGGGGGTATAGGATGGTTGGGATATAGGAAGGGTGGATATGGGAACAAGGAATTATATATCTTAATTAAGGGAGCCATTCTAGGGTTGCCAGAGACTTGACTCTAGAGGGGTTCCCAGGTATCCAGGAAGATTCCCCCAGCTAGTTCCTTGGTCAGCTGAGGAGAGGGAGCCATAAATGTCCAGATCCTACTGCCATACTCATGAATATCTTGCATATCACCATAGAACCTTCACCTGGCATTGGATGGAGAAAATGACAGAGCCCCACATTGCAGCACTGGACTGAGCTCCCAAGAACCTGATGAAGAGCAAAAGGAGGGAGATCATGAGCAAGGAAGTCAGGACCTTGAGGGTTGCGTTCACCCATTGAGACAGTGGGACAGAACTAATGGGAGACCAGCAAGTCCAGTTGGAATGGGACTAATGGAACAGGCGACCAAACCAGACTCTCTGAATGTGGCTGATGGTGGAGGAGGACTGAGAAACCAAGGACAACGGCGTTGGGCTTGGATTCTTCAGCATGGACGGGCTCACTGTGAGCCTTGTCAGCTTGGTTGCTCACCTTCCTGGACATAGGGGGAGTTGGGAGGACCTTGGACTTAACATAGTGAAGGGAACCCTGATGGCTCTTTGACATGGAGAGGGAGGGAATGGGGGTATGAGAGGAAGGGAGGGGAGGGAAGGGGGAGGAGGAGGGGAGGAGTTGGAAATCTTTAATAAAAAATGAGAAGAAAAAAAAAGAAATGCACTTACATAACAAACACTTGAATGAATAAGTAATCTCTTCTGAGTAACTCTACTGAGTTTTTCTACATTGAAGTTGTATTGTTATTCAATCACCACAATTACTTACTATTGGATATCACCTAATAAATATAGATCAGAATAAAAAAATTACATCTGACTTCTCAATGAAAATAATGAAAGCCAGGAGGTCACAGTCTAGCATTATGCAGACATCAAAAAACCATGGATGCCAGCCCAGACTACTATACCCAGCAAAACTTTCAATCAACATAGACAGACAAAACAAGATATTCCATGACATAACCAGATTTAAAGAACCTAGCCACAAATTCAGTACTACACAAAGTACTAGAAAGAAAACTTCAATCCCAGGAAGTCAGCAACACTCACCAAAACACAGGTAATATGTGGTGTCACATCAGCAAATTCCAAAGAAGGGGAAAGCACACACAATAATATCACCTACAACAAAACTAAAATGATAGAAACTAACTATCACTGGTCATTAATATCTTTTAATATAAATAGATTCACCTTGCCTATAAAAAGACACAGGCTAACAGACTAGATGTGAAAACAGAATCCATCCTGTTACATACAAGAAACACATCTCAACCTCAAAGACCAACATCACTTCAGAGTAAAAGATTGGGGAAAAAAATCCAATCAAATGGACTTAATAAATAAGCTGGTGTAGCTATCCTAATATCTAATAAAATAAATTTCAAACTAAGAACAGTCAAAAAAGACAAAGAAGGGCATTTCATATATATTATAGGAAAAAATCTATCAAGAGGAAATTTCGATAATGAACGTCTATACCACAAATACGAGGGCACCCTCATATGTAAAAGAAACATTACTAAAGCTTAAATTACATATTAAACCCCACACACTATTAGTGGGAGAATTTAACATCGCATTCTCACCACTAGACAGGTCTGCCAGGCAGAAACTTAACAAATAAATAAAGGCACTAACAGATGTTATGATTCAAATGGACTTAACAGACATCTATAGACCATTGCATTTTAACACAAAAGACTATACATGTTTTTCAGCACTCCATGGAACCTTCTTAAAAATTGACCACATACTCAGTAACAAAGATACCTCAACAGATACAAAAAATCAGAATAACTCTATATATCTTACAGGATCACCATGGGTTATAGTTAGAATCAACACCAACACTAATTTCAGAAAGCCCACAAAAACATGGGAATTGAATAATGATCACATGAATCATCAATGAAAATAAAAAAGGAATTAAAGACTTCCAAAAATTCAATGAAAATGACCACACAACGAACCAAAACTTTTGGAGCACAATGAAAGCAGTCTTAAGAGAAAAGTCCATAGCACTAAATGCCTACATAAAGAAGCTGGAAAAATCCCACATAGTGAGTTAACAAAACACCTGAAAGCTATAGAGCAAAAAGAAGCAAACTCACCCAGGAGGACTAGATGACAAGAAATAATCAAATTGAGAGCTGAAATTAACAAAATAGGAACAAAGAAAATAATACAAAGAATCAATGAGACAAAGAGTTGTTTTTTTTTAGAAAAAAATCAACAAAATAGACAAATCTTTACCCAGACTAACCAAAAGACAGAGAGTGAATATCCAGATTAACAAAATCAGCAATGAAAGGGGGACATAACAACAGACATGGAGGAAATCCAGAGAATCATCAGCTCAAACTTCAAAAGCCTTTACTCTACAAAATTGGACAACTTAAAGGAAATGGACAATTTTCTGGATAAATATCACTTACCAAACTGAATCAAGACCAGATGAACAAATTGAATAGAGCTGTAACTGCTAAGGAAATAAAAACAGTCATCAAAAGTCTCTTCCCCTCCAAAAAAAGAAAAAGCCCAGGATAAGATAGTTTTAGTGTAGCATTCTACAAGATTTTCAGAGAAGAACTAATACTAATATTCCTCAAATTGTTCAACACAATAGAAACAGAAGAAACAGTGCCAAACACGTTTTATGAGGCTATAGTTACCCATATACCCAAAGCACACAAAGACATTACTAAAAAAGAGAATTACAGACCAATCTCACTCATGAACATTGATGTAAAACTACTCAATAAAGTACTGGCAATTTGAATCCAAGACACATCAGAAAATCATCCACCATGACCAAATAGACTTCATCCCAGAGATGTAGGGCTGGTTCAACCACATACAAAAATCTGTCAATGTAATCCACCATATAAGCAAACTAGAAGAAAAAACAATGTGAACATCTCATTAGATGCTGAAAAAGTCTTGGACAAAATTCAATATTCCTTACAGATGGTTGTGAGCCACCATGTGGTTGCTGGGAATTGAACTCAGGACCTTTAGAAGAGCAGGCAATGCTCTTAACCACTGAGCCATCTCGGCTCACAACCATCTGTAATGAGGTCTGGTGCCCTCTTCTGGGCTGCAGGCATACACACAGACAGAATATTGTATACAGAATAAATAAATAAATATTTTAAAAAAATTCAATATTCCTTAATAATAAAAGTCTTGGAGAGAGCAGGGATACAAGAACACACCTTAAATATAATAAAGGCAATATACAATAAGCCAACCACCAACATCAAACTAAATGGAAACTCAAAGCAATCCCACTGAAATCAGGAACAAGACAAGACTGTTCACTCACTCCATATCTATTCAATATAGTACTTAAGGTTCTACCTAGAGCAATGAGACAACAAAAAGAGATTGAGGGGATACAAATCAGAAAAGAAGAAATTAAACTCTCACTATTTGTAGATGATATGATAATATACTTCTGGAGGCATCACAATCCAGGACTTCAAACTCTAATATACAGCTGCAATAATGAAAATGCCTGCTATTATCATAAAAGCAGACAAGAGAATCAGTGGAATCAAATCAAAGACATGGATATCAATCCACACACCTAACAACACCTTAACCTCATATATTTTGAAGCTAAAAAAATAAATGGAAAAAAGAAAGCATATTCAACAAATGGTGCTGGCATAACTGGATATCAACATGTAGAAGAATGCAAATAGATCCACATCTATCCCCATTCACAAAACTCAAGTCCAAGTGGAACAAAGACCTCAATATAAAGTCAACCACACTGAATCTCCTAGAAGAGAAAATGGGAAGTATGCTTGAACACATTGTCACAAGAAACCACTTCCTAAATATAATACCAGTAGCACAGACACTGAGAAAACCCTTTTGAAACTGAGAAGCTTCTGTAAAGCAAAGGACATGGTCAACAAGACAGAATGGCAGTCTAAAGATTGGGAAAAGAACTTCACTAACCCCACATGAGACAGAGGACTGATTTTCAAAATATACAGAGAACTCAAAAAACTTGACATCAAAAGAATAAATAATCCTATTAAAAAGATGGGGTACAGACCTAAACAGAGAACTCTCAACACACTAATCTCAAAGGAATGAAATGCACTTAAGGAAATGCTCAACATCCTTAGCCATTAGAGAAATGCAAATCAAAACAACTCAGACAATCCATCTTACACCTGTCAAAATGGCTAAAATCAAAAACACCAATGATAGCTTATGTGAAGAGGATTTGGAGTAAGGGAAATGCGCCTCCATTACTGGTGGGAGTGCAAACTTGTACAGCCACTTTGGAAATCAATATGACATTTTCTCAGAAAATTGGGAAACAATCTACCTCAAGACCCAGCAAAACTGCTGTTGGATGTATACCCAAAAGAAGCTCAATCATATCCCCAAAGACATTTCCTCAACTATGTTCATAACAGCATTATTTGCTATAGCCAGAACCTGAAAACAACTAGATGTTCCTCAACTGAAGAATGGATAAAGAAAATGTGGTACATTTCCATAATGGAGTACTATTCAGCAGTGAAAAAAAAATGAAATTTGCAGGCAAATAGATGGACTAGAAAAAAACATATTGAGTGAGGTAACCCAGTCCCAGAAAGACACATATAATATGTATTCACTCACAAATAGCTTTTAGACATAAATCAAAGAAAATCCAGCCTACAGGCCACAACCCCAGAGAACCTTGACAACAAAGAGGACCCTAAGAGAGACATACAAGGATTTACATAAGAAGATGAAAAAGACAAGATCTCCTGAGTAAATTGGGAATATGGGGTGTAGTGATGAGAGCAGTAGGCTGCATTCCCGCTGCCCTGCTCCTGGCCGCCTGGCTAGCTTATGCCCCAAAATAACAACACACAAACTGTATTCATTTAAACACTGCCTGGCCCATTAGTTTCAGCCTCTTACTCACATCTTGAATAACCCATATCTAATAATCTGTGTAACACCACGAGTGGTGTCTTACCAGGAAAGATTCAGCATGTCTGACCTGGTGGCTGGCTCCATCATGACTGCTTCACTGAGGGGAGGCGTGGCAATTGTCTGAGCCATCTACCTCACTTCCTTCTTCCTGTTCTGTCTACTCCACCCACCTAAGGGATGGCCTATTAAATGGGCCAAGGCAGTTTCTTTATTAACGAATGAAATAAATACAAGCAGAAGACTCTCGCACATCAATGGGGGTCATGGGAGAGGGGAGAAAGGGAGGGAAGTGGAGAAAAATGTATAGCTCAATAAAAACTATTATAAAACAAAAAAGTTTTAAAATTACTGTGCTTAAGGGAACTATAAAGCAAAACTGGACCTTCGATGTTAATGACTGTTACAGGTTGTTTTTGTAATTGCCTGGTCTTGTACAACTTTAACAAAATGTTATTTATGCAAAAGAATAGGTCACAAGGTTAACAGCTATTACTGCTTCTGTTAACTGCATACATGTGCTTTGTGTATATATTATGGTTTCCAGTTTTGTGTTTTTATGTGAGCTCAGGGGGAATATGGGTTGATATGTATTTATTCTATATTTTTTCCTCATTTTTTTATTAAAAATTTCTATCTCATCCCCAACTCCTCCCCTTCCCTCCCCTCCCCTCCACCCATAGCCCCACTCCCTCCCTCTTCATGCCAAGGAGCCATCAGGGTTAACTACTCTATGTTAAGTCCAAGGTCGTCCCAACTCCCCCCAGGTCCAGGAAGGTGATCAACCAAGCTGAGAAGGCCCACACAGAGCCCGTCCACGCTTTAGAATCCAATCCCATCGCCACTGACATTGGCTTCTCAGTCATCCTCCACCATCGGCCATATTCAAAGAGTACGGTTTGGTCGCATGTTCCATCAGTCCCATTCCAACTGGAGTTGGTGATCTCCCTTTAGTTCTGTCCCACCATCTCAGTGGGTAAACGCACCCCTCACGGTCCTGACTTTCTTTCTCATGTTCTCCCTCCTTCTTCTCCTCATCAGGACCTTGGGAACTCATCCGGTGCTCCAATGTGGGGCTCTGTCATTTTCACCATCCATCGCCAGGTGGAGGTTCTATGGTGATATGCAAGAAATTCATCAGTACGGCTACAAGATCTGTCCTTTTCCGGCTCCCTCTCCTCAGCTGCCCAAGGAACTAACTGGGGGCATCTCTCTGAAAACCTGGGAACCCCTCTAGAGTCAAGTCTCTTGACAACCCTCGGATAGCTGACTTAATTAAGATATATGCTAACCTGCTCCCATATCCACCCTTCCTATATCCCAAGCATCCCATTCCCCCGAGCTCTCCAAATTCTCCCCTTCACGCTTTTCTCCCTGATCTCCCCTTGGCCCCGACCCACCCAACCCCCAAGTTCCCAATTTTTGCCCGGCGATCTTGTCTACTTCCAATATCCAGGATTATTACTATTTGTTTTTCCTTGGGCTCACCTTTTTCTTATCTTCTCAAGGATCCCGAATTATAGGCTCGATGTCCTTTAATTATGGCTAGAAACCGATTATGAGAGAGTCTTTTTGGGTCTGGGTTACCTCACTCAGAATAGTGTTTTCTGTTTCCATCCATTTGCATGCAAAATTCAAGATGTCATTGTTTTTTACCGCTGAGTAGTATTCTAATATGTATATATTCCACAGTTTCTTCATCCATTCTTCCACTGAAGGCCATCTAGGTTGTTTCCAGGTTCGGGCTATTACAAATAATGCTGCTATAAACATAGTTGAGCAGTTGCTTTTGTAGTATGATTGGGCATCTCTTGGGTAAATTACCAAGAGTAGAATTGCTGGGTCCTGGGGTATGTTGATACTGAATTTCTTGAGAAACCACCACACTGCTTTCCAAAGTGGTTGCACAAGTTTGCATTCCCACCAGCAATGGATGAGTGTACCCCTTATCCCACAACCTCTCCAACAAAGGCTATCATTGGTGTTTTTGATTTTAGCAAATCTGACAGGAGTAAGATGGTATCTCAAAGTTGTTTTGATTTACATTTCCCTGATAGCTAGGGAGGTTGAGCATGACCTTAAGTGTCTTTTGGCTATTTGAACTTCTTCTGTTGAGAATACTCTATTCAGTTTAGCGCTCCATTTTTTAAATGGGTTAATTAGCATTTTAAAATCTAGTCTCTTGAGCTCCTTATATATTTTAGAGATCAGACCTTTATCAGTTGCAGGGTTGGTGAAGATCTTTTCCCAGTCAGTAGGCTGCCTTTGATTCTTAGTGACAGTGTCCTTTGCTTTACAGAAGCTTCTTAGCTTCAGGAGGTCCCGTTTATTCAATATTGCCCTTAATATCTGTGCTGATGGGGCTATACGTAGGAAGTGGTCTCCTGTGCCATTTGTTGTAGAGTACTTCCCACTTTCTGCTCTATCAAGCTCAGTGTGTTCAGATTAATATTGAGGTCTTTATTCCATTTGGACTTGAGTTTTGTGCATGGTGATAGATATGGACCTACTTTCATTCTTCTACAGGTTGACAACGAGTTATGCCAGCACTATTTGTTGAAGATGCTTTCTTTCTTCCATTGTGTACTTTTAGCTCCTTTATCAAAAATCAGGTGTTCATTGGTTTGTGGGTTAAGATCCGAGTCTCCTATTCCATTCCATTGGTCGACTTCTCTGTTTTTATGCCAATACCAAGCTGTTTTCAATACTGTAGCTTTGTAATAGAGTTTGAAGTCAGGGATGGTAATGCCTGCAGAAGTACCTTTATTGTATAAGATTTTTTTGGCTATCCTGGGTTTCTTGTTTTTCCATATGAAGTTGATTATTTTCCTCTCAATATCTGTGACGAATTTTGATAGGACATTGATGGGGATTGTACTGAATCTATAGATTGCTTTTGGTAGAATTGACATTTTTACTATGTTCATTCTCCCAATCCAAGAGCAAGGGAGATCCTCCCATTTCCTGGTATCCTCTTCAATTTCTTTCTTCAAAGACTTAAAGTTATTGTCAAATAGATCTTTCACTTCCTTGGTTAGAGTTACCCCAAGATATTTTATGCTATTTGTGGCTATTGTGAAAGGTGATACTTCTCTGATTTCCCTCTCTGCTTCCTTATCCTTTGCGTATAGGAGGGCAACTGATTTTTTGGAGTTGATCTTGTATCCTGCCACATTACTAAAGGAGTTTATCAGCTGTAGGAGTTCTTTAGTGGAGATTTTCGGGTCGCGTATGTACACTATCATATCATCTGCAAATAACGAAAGTTTAACTTCTTCCTTTCCAATTCGAATCCCCTTGATCCCCTTGTGTTGTCTTATTGCTATTGCTAGAACTTCAAGCACTATACTGAAGAGATAAGGAGAGAATGGACAGCCTTGTCATGTTCCTGAATTTAGTGGGATGGCCTTGAGTTTCTCTCCATTTAATTTGATGTTAGCTGTCGGCTTGCTGTAAATAGCCTTTATTATGTTTAGGAATGACCCTTGTCTCCCTAATCTCTCGAAGACCTTTATCATAAAGGAGTGTTGAATTTTGTTAAATGCTTTGTCAGCATCTAATGAGATGATCATATAGTTTTTTCCTTCAGTTTATTTATATGATATTGATATGATATGATATTTATATGATATTGATAGATTTTCGTATGTTGAACCAGCCCTGCATCTCTGGGATGAAGCCTACTTGATCATAGTGGATAATTTTTCTAATGTGTTCTTGCATTCTGTTTGCCAGTATTTTATTGAGAATTTTTGCATCGATGTTCATGAGTGAGATTGGCCTGTAATTCTCTTTCTTGGTTGAGTCTTTGTGTGGTTTAGGAATCAGGGTAACTGTAGCTTCATAGAAGGAATTTGGCAGTGACTCTTGTGTTTCTATATTATGAAATACCTTAAGGAGTATAGGTATTAGGTCTTCTTGGAAGTTCTGGTAGAATTCCACATTGAAACCATCTGGTCCTGGGCTCTTTTTGGTAGGGAGGTTTCTGATAACAGTTTCTAATTCTTCATGACTAACAGGACTATTTAGATTGTTCTCCTTGTCCTGGTTTAACTTTGGTATATGGTACTTATCTAAAAAAGTCCATTTCTTTTACATTTTCCAATTTTGTGGCATACAGGCTTTTGTAGTAAGATCTAATGATTCTCTGAATTACCTCTGTGTCTGTGGTTATGTCCCCCTTTTCATTTCTGATCTTATTAATTTGTTTGTTCTCTCTCTGCCGTTTGATTAGTTTGGCTAGGGGTTTGTCAATCTTGTTGATTTTCTCTAAGAACCAGCTTTTTTTTCATTGATTCTTTGGATTGTTTTCTGTGCTTCTATTTTGTTGATTTCTGCCCTCAGTTTGATAATTTCCAGTCTTCTACTCCTCCTAGGTGAGTCTGCTTCTTTTTTTTCTAGAGCTTTCCGGTGTGCTGTTAAATCTCCAATGTGTGCTTTCTCTGTTTTTTTTTTTTTAAGTGAGCACTTAGTGCTATGAATTTTCCTGTTAGCACTGCTTTCATAGTGTCCCATAGGTTGGAGTATGTTGTGTCTTTATTTTCATTAAATTCAAGGAATACTTTAATTTCTTTCTTTATTTCTTCCTTGACCCAGGTGTGGTTCAGTAGTTGACTGTTCAGTTTCCATGAGTTTGTGGGCTTTCTGGGGGTAGCATTGTTGTTGAATTCTAATTGTAATCCATGGTGATCCGATAAGACACAGGTGGTTACTAATATTTTTTGTACCTGTGGAAGTTTGCTTTGTTACCGCGTATATGGTCAGTTTTTGAAAAGGTTCCATGAGCTTCAGAGAAGAAGGTATATTCTTTCCTATTTGGGTGGAATGTCCTATAGATGTCTGTTAAGTCCATTTGCTTTATTCCCTCCATTAAGTCTTTCAGTTCTCTGTTAGGTTTCTGTCTGATTGACCTGTCCATTGATGAGAGAGGAGTCTTGATGTCTCCTACCATTAGTGTGTTTGGTTTGATGGCTGCCTTGTGTTCTAAAAGTGTTTCTTTTGCATAAGTGGGTGCTTTTATATTAGGGGCATAGATATTCATGATTGAAACTTCATTGTGAAGAATTTTTCCTGTTATGAGTATAAAGTGTCCCTTTCCATCTCTTTTGATTGATTTTAGTTTGACGTCAACTTTGTTAGAAATTAGTATGGCCACACCGGCTTGTTTCTTAGGTCCATTTGCTTGATAAACATTTTCCCAACCCTTTCCTCTGAGTAGGTGTCTGTCTTTGTGGTTGAGGTGTGTTTCTTGTAAACAGCAGAATGTTGGATTCTGTTTTTGTATCCAATCTCTTAGCCTGTGCCTGTTTATAGGTGAATTGAGTCCATTGATATTAAGTGATATTAATGACCAGTGGTTGTTAACCCCCATCATTTTTTTTGTAGTCGAGTTTGTGTGTTTCCCTTCTTATATTTGTGCTGGTGAAGGGTCGCTAGATGCCTGAGTTATTGTGGGCGTTGTTGGACTCCTTGGTTTGTGATTTTTTCTTCTATTACTTTCTACAAGGCTGGATTTGTGGCTATGTATTTTTTAAATCTGTTTTTGTCCTGGAATATCTTTTTTCTCCGTTGATGGTGAATGCTAGTTTTTTCCGGGTATAGTAGTTTGGGCTTGCATCCATGTTCCCTTAGTGTCTGTAGCACATCTATCCAAGCTCTTCTGGCTTTCATGGTTTCCAGTGAGAAGTCAGGTGTAATTCTTATAGGTTTCCCTTTATATGTTACTTGACCTTTTTCCTTTGCAGCTCTTAATATCTGTTCTTTATTCTGTATGTTTTGTGTTTGATTATTATATGGCACAGGCATGTTTTCTTTTGATCCAGTCTATTTGGTATTCTGTAGGCTTCTTGTACCTTGATAGCAATATTCTTCTTTAGGTTGGGGAAATTTTCTTCTATAATTTTGTTGAATATATTTTCTGGGCCTTTCAGTTGTAATTCTTCTCTAACTTTGTTAGAAATTAGTATGGCCATACCAGCTTGTTTCTTAGGACCATATGCTCGACAAACCTTTTCCCAACCCTTTACTCTGAGTAGATGTCTGTCTTTGTGGTTGCGGTGTGTTTCTTGTAAACAGCAGAATGTTGGATCCTATTTTCGTATCCAATCTCTTAGCCTGTGCCTTTTTATAGGTCAATTGAGTCCATTGATATTAAGTGATATTAATGACCAGTGGTTGTTAACTCTGGTTGTCAGTTTTTATTTGGTACTAGAGATTGTGTGTTTTCTTTCTTTGAGATGTGCTGGTGAAGGGTCGCTAGATGTCTGAGTTATTTTGGGCAATGCTGGACTCCTTTGTTTGTGAATTTCCTTCTATTACTTTCTTTAAGGCTGGGTTTGTGGGTACTTATTGTTTAAATTTGTTTTTATCTTGGAATATTTTGTTTTCTCCATTTATAGTGAATGAAAGCTTGGCTGGGTATAGTAATCTGGGCTTGCATCCATGATCTCTTAGTTTCTGCAAAACATCTATCCAGGACCTTCTGGCTTTCATGGTTTCCATAGAGAAGTCAGGTGTTAGTCTGATAGGTTTACCTTTATAAGTTACTTGACCTTTTTCTTTTGGAGCTCTTAATATTCTTTCTTTATTCTGTATGCTTTGTGTTTTGAATATAATATGGCGACGGGATGATTTTTTTTGATTCAGTCTATTTCGTTTTCTGTAAGCTTCTTGAACCTTCATAGGAATATCTTGCTTTAGGTTTGGGAAGTTTTCTTCTATAATTTTATCAAATATAATTTCTGGGCCATTGAGCTGTAATTCTTCTCCTTCTTCTACGCCTATTATTCCTAGGTTTGGTCTTTTTATTGTGTCCCAGATTTCCTGAATGTTTTGTGATGATAATTTGATGGATTTGCTGTTTTCTTTGATCAGTGCGTTTATTTTCTCTATGGTATCTTCAGAATCTGAGATTCTTTCTTCTATCTCTTGTATTCTGTTGGTTATGCTTGTTTCTGTAGTCTCTGTTCGTTTACATAGATTTTCCGTATCCAGCTGGCCCTCGGTTTGTGTTTTCTTCCTTGCCTCCATTTCAGTTTTCAAGTCTTGCACTGTTTCCATTATCTGTTTGATTGTTTTTTCTTGGTTTCCTAGGATATCGTTTACGGATTTACTGAATTCTTTAAACTTTTTTTTAATTCTTCTCGTCCATTTCTTTAAGGGAGTTTTTCACCTCCTGTTTAAGGGACTCTATTACTTTCATAAAGTCAATTTTTTCTACTTCTTCTTGATTAGTGTGTTCTAGTCCTCCTGTTGTAAGTTTGCTGTGTTCTGGTGCGTTCACATTGTTTTTCAAATTTTTGGAGGAATTCTTGCATTGGCGCCTGCCCATTTCTTCCTCTGAATAATCCCCTTTGGGTCTTCTTTTAGAAGTTTTATTCACTCCAATGAATTCAATTCACTTACCCCTATGAATGATGGATCTTCTGGTAGACAATCAGGTCTCCTTGCTGGCCAAGCGGCTCGCTGACGAAGGGCCTACCTTGCTGCAGGCAGGCTATTGAAACAGGGAACCTCCCACTGGCCTGGGTGCACTCAATTCCAGGTCCTGGAGCCCAAACAGGCTGAGCTGTTGGGTTTTGTGGCCCCAAAGACGGGAGGATGAAGCAGGGATGGGGGGGTTCTGGGTGCAAGCTGGATGGGACAGGAAGAGAGAGGCAGTATCCAGGGAGAATAAGCCCTACAGGAAGAGCAGGAAGTGTGTGTGGGGGTTTGGGAATGTCGGTGGTCCCTCTCTGGGTGGCTGCTGCGGTTCTGGCACTCACTCGCCCCAATGAATGATGGATCTTCTGGTAGACAGTCAGGTCTCCTTGCTGGCCAAGTGGCTCGGTGACAAAGGGCCTACCTTGCTGCAGTCAGGCTATTCCAGATGTAATTTTAATACGTCTGCCTTTATATATTACTTGGCCTTTTTCTTTGCAGCTCCTATTATTCTTTCTTTTTAAATTTTTATTTATTTTTAAAAGAAAACAATCTTTTTTCATTGTACACACCCAATCCAAGGTTATTATTCTTTCTTTATTCTGTATGTTTAATGTTTTGATTATTATGTGGCAATGGGACATTTTTATTTTTTTTTTGGTTTTTCGAGACAGGGTTTCCCTGTAGTTTCTAGAGCCTGTCCTGGAACTAGCTCTTGTAGACCAGGCTGGCCTCGAACTCAGAGATCCGCCTGCCTCTGCCTCCCGAGTGCTGGGATTAAAGGCGTGTGCCACCACCGCCCGGCTGACTTTTTTCTTTTTGGTCCAGCCTATTTGGTGTTCTGTAAGCTTCACAAGATATACCTTCATAGGGATATTCTTCTTTTGGTTGGGAAAGTTTTCTTCTATGATTTTGTTGAACATATTTTTCGTGCTTTTGAGTTGGACTTCTCTTCCTTTTATCCCTATTATTCTCAGGTTTGGCATTTTCATGGTGTCCCATATCTCCTGGATATTTTGTCTTAAGCTTTTTTTAGGTTTAATATTTTATTTGACTGATGATCTACCATATATTCACTACCTGAGATTCTTTCTCCCATCTGTTGTATTCTGTTGTTTTTGTTTGCTTTTGTGGTTCCTGATTATTTACCCATAGTTGCCATTTCCAGAATTCCCTCAGTTTCTGTTTTCATTATTGTCTCTATTTTGGTTTTCAAGTCTTGAATCACTTCTTTCATCTGTTTGGTTGCTTTTTCTTGGTTTTCTTTAAGAGATTTGTTGATTTCTTCTAATTTTTTGTTTGTCTTTTCCTCCATTTCTTTGATGGAATTTTTTGTTTCCTCTTTAAGGGCCTCAAACATTTTCTTAATGTTATTTCTTAGGTCATCGTCTTTTGCTTCATTTGTGTTGGGGTGTTCAAGCCTTACTGCTGTAGAGCCATTGGTTTTTGGGGGTGGCTTGTTGCTCTTTGTGTTGTTTAGTGTGTTCTTTTCTTGTCTACTCACCTGTTCCTTTGATTGGTGTAGTTGGGGTTGTGTCTCCAGTGATCAGTTCTCCAGGTACCAGTGGAACCTAGGCTCATATGGTCACTCCTCATGGTAGAAGACGGGCCATGGTCCCAGTCATGACAGGTGTCACTTGCTGGCAAAGCAGTGATCCAGAGAAGGCAGGCAGCCCTTCTTTGCCTGCTGGCTCTGGGGGAGATCAGGGATGGGTGGGCAGGTGGGCCTTCCTTGTCTGCTGGCTCTGGCAGACTGTGTTCTGTCACTTTCATATGCCCAGGCTCGGAATGAATATTAGAAAAAAAGTGCTTTTGAAGGAGGCTTATCAGGATTTTAACAGAGATCTCACTGGTTCTAATATCCTTTGATTTTAAAATTTAGCTTCAAAATATGAGGCTAGCCCATCATGCTGAAACAGTCCATGTTTCTTTCATCTTTGACATTGCAGTCTTGAGCTCACCACCAAGAAATGGGCTCGACCTCAGTCTGAAAAGGGCAATCCTGCCTCCAGGAATTTCACAATGAGACTCACTTTCCTATGGTTTTAAGACACAACTTTCTTGTTCCCCAACAAAGATATTAGTAGTTAACTTGGACATTCTATTTTCTTTGTTTAACAATTCTTGTCTCTTTGGATGGATAACACTGCTGGCTAGGCCGAAAAAGTCAGCAAATGCATGAAGACTGCACAGCAAGATGAGGCTCTACCTCAGTTCAAAATGGCTATCCCACCTACAGGAATCCAGAAGGAGACTCTCTGTGTCAATTTAAAAACTTTTAATCATAAAGTTAGCCATCACATTATGCCTTTGAGTTGTATCTTGAGTCAAATCTCAGGAGCTTTAGGTCAAGCCAGGGGCAGGGTGGATGCCTGTTCATACTGGGATTTAATAACCATTTGCTTAATGACTCCCAGACTGGGTCGAAGGGAACAGTTTCCTACAGACCTAAGATTCCTGCCTTTGTCAAGAATAAGAGGTGACATTCTATCTTCTGTAACTGCGTCTCAGCTGAAATTGAGATATCCTTGTCACGGCCCAGGAAAGCTGGAATGTAGGTCAAAGGACAGCAGGAGATTTAGGCAATGGGAAACATTCATCAGAAGCACCTGGTTTTCTGACCCATCTTGGAGATGGTGTGGTGTAGGTCATTTTGGAGCAATTTGTAATCTGCAGCTGATTCCTTGACAGTGTCTGTCAGCATAGTGGAAATTTGCCGGGACAGGTATAGACTAGAGACAGAAGTTAAAGTTTATGAACTTAAAGGAAAATATTACCTTTGGAACTTGCCCCCTCAGGAATGGTCACTAGGTGGGGAAGCTTAGAGTATTAGTTGGCATGATAGGAATATTTATCTGGTTAAATATTTTTTTTTCTCATGGTTTATTTTTTTATATTTAAAAATTTCCATCTCCTTCCCTCCTCCTCCCGCCTCCCTCCCCTCCTCCTCCCCCTTCCCTTCCCTCTTTCTCCCCCTTCCCTCCCCTCCCCTCCACCCATACCTCTCCTCCCTCCCTCTCAAGGCCAAGGAGCCATCAGGGTTCCCCACTCTATGCTAAGACCAAGGTCCTCCCAACTCCCCCCAGGTCCAGGATGGTGATCAACCAAGCTGAGAAGGCTCCCACAGAGCCCGTCCATGCAGAAGAATCAGAGCCCAGAGCCATTGTCCTTTGCTTCTCAGTCAGCCCCCGCTGTTGGCCACATTCAGAGAGACGGGTTTGGTCGCATGATCCATCAGTCCCATTCCAACTGGAGTTGGTGATCTCCCATTAGTTCTGTCCCACCGTCTCCATGAGTGAACGCACCCCTCTCGTTCCTGACTTTCTCCCTCATGTTCTCGCTCCTTCTGCTCCTCATCAGGACCTTGGGAGCTCAGTCCAGTGCTCCAATGTGGGGCTCAGTCACCTTCCCCATCTGTCGCCAGCTGGAGGTTCCCTCACGGTCCTGACTTTCTTTCTCATGTTCTCTCTCCTTCTGCTCCTCATCAGGACCTTGGGAGCTCAGTCCGGTGCTCCAATGTGGGGCTCTGTCATTTTCTTCATCTATCATCAGGTTTGTGGTTTAAGATCCGGGTCTTCTATACGATTCAATTGGTCAACTTCTCTGTTTTTATGCCAATACCAAGCTGTTTTCAATACTGTAGCTTTGTAATAGAGTTTGAAGTCAGGGATGGTAATGCTTCCAGAAGAACCTTTATTGTATAAGATTTTTTTTTGCTATCCTGGGTTTCTTGTTTTTCCATATAAAGTTGATTATTGTCCTCTCAATCTCTGTGAAGAATTTTAATGGGACCTTGATTGGGATTGATTGAATCTATAGATTGCTTTTGGTAGAATTGCCATTTTTACTATGTTGATCCTCCCAATCCACGAGCAGGGGAGATCCTTCCATTTTGTGGTATCCTCTTCAATTTCTTTCTTCAAAGACTTAAAGTTCTTGTCAAATAAATCCTTCACTTCCTTGGTTAGAGATACTCGCAGATATCTTATGCTATTTGTGGCTATTGTGAAAGGTGATACTTCTCTGATTTCCCTCTCTGCTTCCTTATCCTTTGTGTATAGGAGGGCGACTGATTTTTTGGAGTTGATCTTGTAACCTGCCACGTTACTGAAGGAGTTTATCAGCTGTAGGAGTTCTTTGGTGGAGTTTTTGGGGTCGCTTATGTATACTATCATATCATCTGCAAATAATGAAAGTTTAACTTCTTCCTTTCCAAATTGAATCCCCTTGATTCCCTTATGTTGTCTTATTGCTATTGCTAGAACTTCAAGCACTATATTGAAGAGATAAGGAGAGAGTGGACAGCCTTGTCGTGTTCCTGAATTTAGTGGGATAGCCTTGAGTTTCTCTCCGTTTAATTTGATGTTAGCTGTCGGCTTGCTGTAAATAGCTTTTATTATATTTAGGAATGACCCTTGTATCCCTAATCTCTCCAAGACCTTTATCATAAAAGGGTGCTGAATTTTGTCAAATGATTTTTCAGCATCTAATGAGATGACCATATGGTTTTTTTCCTTCAATTTATTTATATGATGGATTACATTGATAGATTTTCGTATGTTGAACAAGCCCTGCATCTCTGGGATGAAGCCTACTTTATCATAGTGGATAATTTTTCTAATGTGTTCTTGCATTCTGTTTGCCAGTATTTTATTGAGAATTTTTGCGTCAATGTTCATGAGTGAGATTGGCCTGTAATTCTCTTTCTTGGTTGAGTCTTTGTGTGGTTTAGGTGTCAGGGTAACTGTAGCTTCATAGAAGGAATTTGGCAGTGACTCTTGTGTTTCTATATTATGAAATATCTTAAGGAGTATAGGTATTAGGTCTTCTTGGAAGTTCTGGTAGAATTCCACATTGAAACCATCTGGTCCTGGGCTCTTTTTGGTAGGGAGGTTTCTGATAACAGTTTCTAATTCTTCATGACTAACAGGAAGATTTAGAGCATTTACCTGGTCCTGGTTTAACTTTGGTATATGGTATTTATCTAAAAAACTGTCCATTTCTTTTACATTTTCCAATTTTGTGGCATACAGGCTTTTGTAGTAAGATCTAATGATTCTCTGAATTTCCTCTGTGTCTGTGGTTATGTCCCCCTTTTCATTTCTGATCTTATTAATTTGCGTATTCTCCCTCTGCCGTTTGATTAGTTTGGCTAAGGGTTTGTCAATCTTATTGATTTTCTCCAAGAACCAGCTTCTTGTTTCATTGATTCTTTGGATTGTTTTCTGTGTTTCTATTTTGTTGATTTCTGCCCTCAATTTGATTATTTCCAGTCTTCTACTTCTCCTAGGTGAGTCTGCTTCTTTTTTTCCAGAGCTTTCAGGTGTGCTGTTAAGTCACCAATGAGCGCTTTCTCCATTTTCTTTAAGTGGGCACTTAGTGCTATGAACTTTCCTCTTAGCACTGCTTTCATTGTGTCCCATAGGTTTGAGTGTGTTGTGTCTTTGTTTTCATTAAATTCAAGAAAGACATTAATTTCATTCTTTATTTCTTCCTTGACCTAGGTGTGGGTCAGTAGTTGACTGTTCAGTTTCCACGAGTTTGTGGGCTTTCTGGGGGTAGCATTGTTGTTGAATTCTAATTTTAATCCATGGTGATCCGATTAGACACAGGTGGTTACTAATATTTTTTTGTAACTGTGGAAGTTTGCTTTGTTACCAAGTATATGGTCAATTTTCGAAAAGGTTCCATGAGCCGCAGAGAAGAAGGTATATTCTTTCCTATTTGGGTGGAATGTTCTATAGATGTCTTTTAAGTCCATTTGGTTCATTACCTCCATTAAGTCTTTCAGTTCTCTGTTAGGTTTCTGTCTGATTGACCTGTCCATTGGTGAGAGAGGAGTGTTGAAGTCTCCAACTATTAGTGTGTGTGGTTTGATGGCTGCCTTGAGTTCTAGATGTGTTTCTTTTACATAAGTGGGAGCTTTTATATTAGGGGCATAGATATTCAGGATTGAGACTTCATTCTGATGGATTTTTCCTGTTATGAGTATAAAGTGTCCCTTTCCATCTCTTCTGATTGATTTTAGTTTGAAGTCAACTTTGTTGGAAATTAGTATGGCCACACCCACTTGTTTCTTAGGGCCATTTGCTTGATAAACCTTTTCCCAACCCTTTACTCTGAGTAGGTGTCTGTCTTTGTGGTTGAGGTGTGTTTCTTGTAAACAGCAAAATGTTGGATTCTGTTTTCGTATCCAGTCTCTTAGCCTGTGCCTTTTTATGGGTGAATTGAGTCCATTGATATTAAGTGATATTAATGACCAGTGGTTGTTAACTTCAGTCATTTTTAGTAGTAGAGTTTGTGTGTTTCCCTTCTTCTAGTTGTGCTGGTGAAGGGTCGCTAGATGCCTGAGTTATTGTGGGTGTTGTTGGACTCCTTGGTTTGTGATTTTCCTTCTATTACTTTCTGCTAGGCTGGATTTGTGGCTGCGTATTGTTTAAATCTGTTTTTGTCCTGAAATATCTTGTTTTCTCCATCAATGGTGAATGCAAGCTTTGCTGGTTATAATAGTCTAGGCTTGCATCCATGTTCCCTTAGTGTCTGTAGCACATCTATCCAAGCTCTTCTGGCTTTCATGGTTTCCATTGAGAAATCAGGTGTAATTCTGATAGGTTTCCCTTTATATGTTACTTGACCTTTTTCCTTTGCAGCTCTTAATATCTGTTCTTTATTCTGTATGTTTTGTGTTTTGATTATTATATGGCGTGGGGATGCTTTCTTTTGATCCAGTCTGTTTGGTGTTCTGTAGGCTTCTTGTACCTTCATAGGAACATCCTTCTTTAGGTTGGGGAAGTTTTCTTCTATAACTTTGTTGAATATGTTTTTTGGGCCTTTGAGTTGTAATTCTCCTTCTTCTACCCCAATTATTCTTAGGTTTGGTCTTTTCATGGTGTCCCAGATTTCCTGAATGTTTTGTGTTAAGAATTTGTTAGATTTGTTTAGTTCTTTAATCTGTGAGTTTATTTCCTCTATAGTATCTTCAGAGTCCGAGATTCTTTCTTCCATCTCTTGTATTCGGTTGGAAATACTTGTCTCTGAAGTTTCTGTTCGTTTACTCAGAGTTTCCATTTCCAGTCGTCCCTCAGATTGTGTTTTCTTCAATACCTCCATTTCATTTATCAGGTCTTGTACTGTTTCCCTTACCTGTTTGATTGCTTTTTCTTGTTTTTCTTGTTTTTCTTGGGTATCTTTGTGAGATTTATTTATTTCGTCTACCTTTTTGTTTGTCATCTCCATTTCTTTATGGCAGTTTTTTACCTCCTGTTTAAGGTCCTCTATTATTTTCATAAAGTACTGTTTAAGGTCGGTTTCTTCTATGTCTTCTGGGGTAGGGTGTTCAATTCTTGTTGTTTCTGGATGTCTGGCTTGTGGTGATGTCATGTTGCCTTTCATGTTGTTGGAGGAGCTCCTGCATTGGCGCCTGCCCATCTCTTCCTTCAAAAGGAGCCCGGAGGCGTTTGGTGTCCTAGACCATTCTTTGCTGTGACTGAAACTGGTTGGATCTCCCCAGTGCCAGAGGAGGACCTATTCCTTGCATCACAATCTGAAGAAGCCCGCACTCCCTTACAGGAATCCTCAGACCTGCCTGGAGGCCAGAGTCTGACCCCTTTGGGTGGATGGCCTTAGAACAGGAGCAGGACACCTGAGAACACTAGGGAAAGCTTGGGAGACACAGGGACGGGAGAAACCGACACAAGCCTGCAGAGGGAATTGGGGGTAGGGGGTCTGTGCTCTCTTCCAGGGCAGGTTGCTTCAGGGTCCGCATTCACTCACCAGTTCAGATGGAATGTCAGGGCACAGGATCAGGGATTCCAGGCAGCCCAGGGTCGCAGCCCAGACAAAGGGCCAAGGTGGGGGCAGGGCGGGATGGAATACCACACAGCGAACCTGGCAGCACAATCTGAAGAAGCCCGCACTCGGGTTCTTACATCTTGATCCCACAGGCAATAGAAAGTGAACTCTCTGATTAAATATTTTAAATTACTTTTACACCATTACAATTTATACCAACCTCATTTTTCCCATCCAATCACCTACCACAATACAGAAATGGTTAATTACTGAGAGCAGTGATTTCAAAGCAAGTTATAAAGGAATAGCTAAAAAGTTATATTTGAAACCTGTTTGTCTTTTAAGATGAAGCCTGTTAATAATGCAACCCTTCCTGTGAGTTTGTCTTTTTCCATAGCGAGGCCTGATTTTCACAGAGAAATGTACTGACTAGGCAGGTATGGCTGGGCAGATGAAAAGCTACACTTAGCCATCAGAGGTTTGAGAAGGATAAATGTGTACAATGAGTTTGTACCAAATGGCTACAATATCAGTTAAAATGACAGGAACTTTTTAATTCTTTTTATTGAGCTGTATATTTTTCTTCATTCGCCTTTCTTCCTCTCCCCTCCCCTTCAACCCTCTCCCACGGTCCCTATGCTTCCAGTTTACTCAGGAGATCTTGAAAATGACAGGAACTTACTCCCATACATGGACGGCTCCCTGGGCTTCTTTTTGGCAAGCTCAGTAATGTGGTAATCTCGATGGAGGTGGGATACTTTCAGTCTTCAGCAGTCACACAGGACAGCATTTTAAGGGTCATTCTAGTACAAGGGCTTCTTGGCAGTCCAGAGTCCAGGAAAACCATAAAGTTACACCATGCAACAACCTCACACGAGAGATTTACTGGGGGAGAAGCACAGAACTGTGGCTGCTTATGAACAGGAAGAGAGGCAGCAGAGGGTTCCACAAAAGGCATGGATTTTATGGGGCTCTCTGAGCACGTGCACTAAGCTACTGGAAGAGTGCAGTATGACTGATGTTTATTTTTGTTGTTGTTGTTGATAATATTGAGTCATGGGGGAAGGGATTTCCAAGGCTCAGGGACTTTAGGTCAAGCCAGGGATCAGGGTGTTTTTCTCTTGGCCCTGGCCCCAACAAGCATTAATTCTTTGACTGCCTCACAGGGCAGCATTAGCCTTTAGCTGCCAGAACAAAAAGATACCAGAGACTTTCCTGTGGCTGAGGAATTTGAGAGATTGGTTTAGCTTGGTGTGACAAAGAGGAGCAATCAATTCTTCAGTGTCCTGATTGTCTACAGTTTAGATAGAATCCTGGTGGTGGGTGGAGGCTTGGGCAGTTTTTCCTAGTGCTTAACATCACCAAATTCAGGTAGAATTGTCGTGTATGGAGGAGACCTTAGGGTTGCTGTTAAGATCTGGTATTTTTGTCTATAATGAGAAGCATTTTTTATTAAACATTTTAAATTCCATATTCAGTAGACCTCTGAGAAGTCTGAGGACCATTATTTATTAACTATACCTGATTTTAAATGAACTTTGTTTTAGTTCTTTATTTCAGGTTTATCCTTGAAAACCTTGTCCCTGTAAATGAATTATGTTTGAACCTAGCATGGCTACAAGCAAAGCTCTGAGTGCAGAAAAAGAAAAATAATGATAATTTATAAGGTGACTGGCTACTAACTTTCATGTCTTAATTATCTGTAACAGTTTACAAGTTAGTGGCCTTTATAAGACTAAGATTTTACAGTTTTATCCTGTTAAATTTTAGATTAAAAAATTATAGTTCTGAATAGAAGCTTTTAAAATATCAAAATAAAACATTAAATAATAAATGAAGCTCATAGAGACTTGGAACCTGGGGAAGTTGGGGAGGTTTCCATTTTGGATCCCAGGAGGAAACAGGAGGGAATATTGTCAGGCAAAACAACATTATTAGTCCAAAAACCCATGTCAATATTATGTTTTGGTGATGGTCCATTTCCCTGGAGCTGGGCTGCCTTCTTCTGCAATCCACTTGACCTGGGAGTGATCTATTCAGGTGTGGACACCATTAACCTTGATAGCATCTGGGGCGATTAGGGTAACAAGATGTCCCTTCCAGCGTGGTCCTAGTCTTTTACCATGCTGCCGCTTAACCCACACCTTATCTCCCAGGTCAGCTGTAGAACCTGTACAGACTGGCACAATTGGTGGTTTCTGACTTCAGTGGCAAATTCAAGGGAGAATGGGAGGAGGTTTATCTGAAATAATCTCAAATGGAGTTAAACCTTTTACATAAAAAATGCATTGAGCCCTAAGCATAGTAATTTAAAAAAATAGTTAGAGTCAGCCATGACAGTAGCTGTTCATGTACAGGCACAGTGAGCTATTGCTGTCAGGCAGTGGAACTGTCTCTGTCTTTCCTAGAAGCTAGTAATAATATCATTTGGTTTTTTCTAACTTTCTTAAGGAGTGTGGCTTCAGGACAAGGCGGGTGGTGATGTGTGCCCAGTGCTTTGGAGACATCTTAGGTGATACCTACCTTAAAATGGGATATTTGCTTCTGGGTAGTCTTTTGGGGGGAAACCTAAATCTGGGAGTTGTTTTTGAGATTAGCATTTTAACTTTTTAGAGGTCTTTTAGTTCTGTAGGGAGGGGTCTCAACCCAGTTAGCAAAACTGTGCCAACAAGATAGTGAAAGTTCTGCTCTTGGACAAGGAGTCAAGCTTGCCCGCCATTGCTGGGATAGCCTTCCTTTTTTTCTATTCAGAAGACAGGGTCCCCTGGTTAGATGGTTTAAGGGTCAGATTGCTTTGTCAAGTTGACCCTGGATAGAGTCATCAGAGAGACAAAATGCCCCTCCAAGGTTGGCTTCCAGGCCAATCTGTGGGGCGTTTCTTTATTGATGATGGTTGTAGAAGGGCCATCCCACTGTGGGCAGGACCACCTCTGGGCCTGGGTGTATAACAAAGAAGACTGTACAACCCAGGGGAGCAAGCCAGTAAGCAGTGTTCCTCCATGGCTTCTGCTTCAGTTTTTGCTTCCAGGTCCCTGCCTTGAGTGCCTTTGATGATGGGAACTGTGAGATGAAATAAATCCCTTCCTCCAGAATTGCTTTTGATCATGATGTTTTATCACAACGATAGAAACTCTACGGCAGACAGACTTCAGAGGAGCTGACCTCGTGTTCTGCAGTCTGTAAGAACTCTGCCTGTAAACAGTTTTTAAGCTAACTGATGGATATTATTTTTTCCCAAGGACAAGTTCTGCTGAAGGGTGTAAAGACCATTACGTTGGCAGAGGATGGTAAGTGGAGATGGTTTCATTTGTTTGTTTGATTGTAGAATCCTGGAGCCCAGGGAGCATATTCCTCGGAGAGTTCTGTTTTGTCGAGGAAGCTCTCTATGTCAGAATACTGGTTTGTGGTACAACATGATTAGAAGTATTTGATTGGAAATGGATCTCGCCTTTTCTATTGAACTTCAGACAAGATTTTTCAATTTTCATTGAATACCTGGAAGTTATGTGCTACAGCTCTGAGGGGAAAGGCTTCCCAGGGGAGGAGTCACAGCTCTGAGGGAAAGGCTTCCCAGGGGAGGACTCGCAGCTCTGATGGAGAAGGTTGCTTCAACGCAAGCGCTATAGTGCTGAGTCAAATGTAAGTGGCTTGTGAAGTCTCCGATCCTCCTTGGAGATTTGATCCTTAGATCCCCAACCTTCATATTTACTTCAGTGCCCGAAGTCACTGGCTTTCACCAGCCTAAAACAACAAGACATAAGATAAACAAAAGGAGTAGTGAGAAAAAAGAATTCAAGTTCTAGAAGATCTGTTTTCACTCACCATTCTGGGAAACATCCCTTAAGTGCTGCTAAAAGCCATGGATTTCTCTGTTGCGTGGCATTTTCCTCCAAATCAAAAGCATTTCCTCCAGGAGACAAGGAAGGTTATGAGCCTCAGTTGGTAAACAAAGGTCATTTAGCTTGGATAACAGAAAGTTGGATAGTTATTGAGGGCCTGAACTCATCACTATAAAAAGGTGTTAGCAACTGTTATAAGAGGAAATTTGGACCAGCTGAACTGCAAAGAGAAAAGATATTCTGATAATCAGGTTGTGTGCAAGATGTGCAGAGAGCCCCAGCCATTAAAGATTCTGGGGGCATTTATTTTTATTTTTTAATTAGTTAATTAATTTGGTGATGCAGCTGCTTATGAGTCATTCCTGCTCCTTGTAAATAATCCCTACCCATACTCCTGTTATAACCCTAATAAAAACTCATCGCTTTACCAAATTGGACTTTAGTGTAATTGTTGTTTGTCTATCATGGGCTGACTCTCTGGGGGAGAGATGTGTGTGTGTGTGTGTGTGTGTGTGTGTGTGTGTGTAAGAATTTCACTAAATTAATGCTGGAACAGTTTCTCTCTGTTGGGGAGAGGTCTATAGAGGTTTTTTCAGCACCAAGGATTGAGTTTCTGTGTGGGGAAGTAGATATAGCATTCAAGTTGGTCTGTGTTACAGAGTTTTGACTGAGTGATTTCACGGCTTCATCCCACTGGGAGATCCCTTCATTCCTTTCTAGCTGCCTGATGCCAGCATCTACCTATCTGCTCTCACTTTCATTCTGATCTCCACAGTGGCTTCACTGGGAGTGTTCCTCTTTTTCTGCACTGCGACACTAGTAACTTTTAAGATATTAAAGTTTTGAAGCCTACTTCTGTTTTCCATGGTAATGCTATACATGTAAACACCAAGGTAGGAGACATGGCTCGGCAGTTAACAGCACTGGCTACTCTTAAGATAGGACTTGACTTTGATTGACAAGGACCACATAGTGGTGTCAATTAGCTATCACTCCAGTTCCAAGGGATCTGCTGCCCTCTTCTGGCAGAGGCTAGGCATGACACTGTAGTGCACAGACATCTACGAAGGCAAAAACACCTACACATATACATTTTTAAAAAAATTAATAGAAGTATAAACATTAATTTCATTATTCCATATGAAAAGGTGAAGGTATCTGTGCTTTTTTGTTTTGTTTTGTTTCTAACCCTGGGGAAAGACCTGACATTTCAAGCTATTCAAAGGGAGACAGGAGGGGTAATTATCTCCTTAATGAGATGAATTATTTTCCTCCCCAGAAGTTCTCATGCATCCGCTTCTATCAAACAGTATCACCTGTTAGAATAACACAAGTTAGGACTGGTGTGAATAAGAATGGCCCCATAGGCTCATATATTTAAATGCTTAGATGCCAGAGTGATTGCTGATCAGGATGTGGCTCTCAGCTACTTTTCCAGCACCATGCCTGCCTGTCACCATCTTCTCTACCATGATGGTAATGGACTAAGCCTCTGAAACTGCAAGCAACTCCCCAGTGAAAAACTTTCTTTTATGAGTTGCCTTGTCATGGCACCTTCACAGAGAAAGAACACTGACTGGGGCAGAACTCTGAGCGTATAACTTTTGTTTTCTCTACCTCACCCCGCCCCCATTGTCTCTCATTTTCTGCACTTGCTAAAGGATAAGTAAGCTTTGCGTGACTCTCTGTGCCTTTTCTACTCTGAAGTCTTTGTCCTCTCTGCTGTGGGAGCTCCTTCCACTCCTTCAGCCAATAGCCTTTAAGATACCATGACACAAAGGGGTGGGGAGTGCTGTGGGACAATAGTCTGTACCCTGTCACTTGTATTGTAAATAAACACTGATTGGCCAGGTAGGAAATAAAGGAAGGGCAACCAAGCAGGAAGTAGAGGCAGGATGATGAGAACAGGAGAATTCTGGGAAGAGAAAGAGTCTACAGTCATCACCCAGATACAGAAGAAGCAAGATGTGACTGCCTCACTGAAAAAGGTACTAAGCCACTTGCCTAACACAGACACGAATTATGGGCTAATAAAAGTTATGAGTTAATAAGAAGCCTGAACTAATAGGCTAATCAGTTTATAATTAATATAAGTCTCTATGTATTTCTTTGGGATGAATGGCTGTGGGACCAAGCAGGACAGAAATCTCAATCAACACCCCTCCTAACATGTTACTGTTTGCTGAACATAAGTATGGCTTTCTCATTTCTCCAATTTCCCTATTTCAAGCAGCTTGTCTCTCTTGGTTTTTTTTTCTTCAAACTCAAATATAATTGTTCTTCAACTTCTGTTTGTTTCTGTTTCTAAATTCTTTTATTAATAAGACTAAGAATTGGAAAGGGAACCTGTTCTCTTCCATGTGATGGTTTAAATAAGAATCCTGCCCCCATTCCTGTGGTCCTGAGTTGGAGACTGTTTGGGAGGGAGTAGGAGGTATGATCCTGTTAAGGCATTGTGTCACTGGGGGGCAGGATTGAGTTTTTAAAAGCTGCCAACTATAGCCAGTGCATTCTCTCTAACCCCGTTTGTGGATCAAGGTGTGAGCTCTTAGTAGCTGCTCAAGCTGCAGGCCACCATGCCTTTTTCTCTGCCATTGTGGACTCTAACTCTCTGGAACTATAAACCCAATTCAACTCTTCTATAAGTTGTCTTGATCATGGAGTCTATCACACCAGTAGAAGAGTAACTGGTAAACCTCACAGTGACATCCTTGCTCCCAGTTGGTGTCACTTGTCTTCTTGATCACAGCTGTTCTGATTGGGAAGATGGAATCTACCAATGGTTTTAGTTTGCTTTTCGCTGATGGCTAAAGATGGTTAATATTTTAAAATAGTTTTGGTCATTGGGTTTCTTTTTTTTTGACAACTGTCTGCTCATTTCATTAGCACATTTACTGATTGGATAATAGGGTGTTTGATAAGTAATTTTTGCATTATTTTCTCCTAGACAAAGGAGTGAAATCTGTCTCTTGGTGATGGACCCTTAAGAACTCCCTTAAGAACCCAGTTTTTCAGCCAAGACTGCTGGCAATAGTGGATATGCAGTCTGAACTCACCATCTCCTGTAATCAGATTGGGAACTACCCCAGTTGTCACAGAGAGCCTTCATCCAGTGAATAAAAGAAACAGATGAAGAGATCCCAACCAATCAACTGGGCTGACCTTGAGAAATCCTGCTGAGATGGAGGAAGGATTATATGTGCCAGCAGGTCAGGGTCATCACAAGAAAACACACAGAAACAATTAATCTGGGCTCATAGGAGCTCACCGACTCTGGGTTAACAGCTAGGGAGCCTGCATGGGACTGACCCAGGTCCTCTACATATGTGTGACAGTTTGTGGCCTTCTAGCATTAGGAGTAGGACCTGTTCCTAATGCTTTGGCTGGCCTCCAGGAACCTATTCCTCATAATGGGTTGCCTTGCCCAGCCTTAACACAAGGGGAGGATCTTAGTTCTACCTCAACTGGATATGTCATGCTTTGTTGACACCCATGGGATTGTAGTGAGAGCTTTGGGCAGGCCTGCTTTTCGCCCTGCCCTGCTCCTGGTTGCTGGCTAGCTTGTGCCCCCAAATAACGACACACAAATTGTATTCTTTTAAATACTGCCTGGCCCATTATTTCCAGCCTCTTACTCACATCTTGATTAACCCATATCTAATAATCTGTGCAGCACCACAAAGTGGTGCCTTACCAGGTAGATTCTAGCGTACGTCCATCTTGGGCTGGAGCTTCATTGCATCTGGCATCTCGCTCAGGAGAAGCACGGTGGTCTGACTAACTTAGGAGAGGCGTGGCATCTGACTGAGCCATCTACCTCACTTCCTTCTTCCTGTTCTGTCTACTCCACCCACCTAAGGGGCGGTCTATCAAATGGGCCAGGCAGGTTCTTTATTAGCCAATGAAATCAACTCAAACAGAAGACTCTCCTACATCATTTCCCCTTTTTCTGTTTAAACAATAAAAAGAAGGCTTTAACTTTAACATAGCAAAATTACATATAACAAAACAGTTATCAAGCAAGAATTATAGTTACAATATTTATATCTACTTTATCTTTTATCATAACTAAGGAAAACTATATCTATCCATTCTTCAACTCCATCAAAGACTCCAGAAGGATTTAATATTACCTAGGTGAACAAGAAGTAAGCTACTTCCAAAACTCTAGAAATCACAGAGACATCTCGCTGCCTGGACAGTCACCCAAAGTTCTTTTGTATTGTTGGTGCATCTATCTTTGGCCTACAGGCCCATAACTATCCAGCAGACATTTCTATGCAGCAGGAATTTCGAAGGCAATTCAGTCACTATCTGCTGTGTCCTGCAGAATGTCTTGCAGACTTTTTCTTGAATCAGCAACCCTGAAAG
Organism: Arvicola amphibius; assembly: GCF_903992535.2. Lineage (NCBI taxonomy): Eukaryota > Metazoa > Chordata > Mammalia > Rodentia > Cricetidae > Arvicola > Arvicola amphibius. Next base: position 69,468,499 of record NC_052059.1, read on the forward strand.
ATCATCTCACATTTAGGCAAGTTCAGCAGTCCTCTAAGGTTTCTCTGTGTCCAGTTTATGCAATAGTCCAGGCAAGAGCAGTTTCTTGCCCAAATGGCTATCAAACTCCATAAGGATCCTCTTTGATGCCCATCATCTTCTTGAAGTAGATTGGTGCTGCCAGGAGCAGACATGTCTCATTGTCATGAAAAGCCCTAAGTTATTAAAACATTTAAAATGCAATATTCTGTAGTCTTTGAAAGATATGAAGAATGCCTATTTAACTTAAATATATCTCTATATATCTAGAAAATCTAACTAACATAACTACAAATTTTACTATTATTGATGACTATCCATTAACAACCTATATACATTACATTTTTAAATGAACTACACAATCACAATACCTTAATCACTATTAGAAATACATATACATATAACAAAATTGACCTTAAATTTAAATCACTAAAGCAAAATCCATATCAATGCAAATTATTCATCTCCATATCATATCCCCCTTTAAATGTAAAAGAACATTTATAAACAATATTTGGGAATATGGGTGCAGTTATTTCTCTCCAAACTGCTTCCTGCTGAATGGGGACGCTGTTAATCAGATCTTTCATAATGTAACCTGTGTGCCAGGTTCATCTTAGTCATCAGTTGAGCGTAGTGATTTTTTGAGGGTATTCAAAGCAACCTTTCAGGAGGGCGTGGTCTATCATACCATATTGGGAAAGAAGCAATCCATAGGGTCTCATTTTCTGTAAAAACAAAAGAAGAATCTCTTTTCCAAAGTATCATATCCTTAGATCTAAATCCTGAAGTCAAGGTATTTTCAAGGTATATATCTTGGATTAGTTCAGCAGCATTTATAAACAAATATCTTTTAGCAGCTGTTGCTTCTTCCTCAGCATTCAAACAATTCAAAGAGAGCATAATAGTATACAATATCAAGATTCTCTGTGTATTTTCCATCTTTGTGTGGCTTTATTTTAACCTCTATTTCTTTTATTTTTACTTTTACTTTTTGAGACAGGTTCTCTTTATATCTTTGTCCTGAAATAACTCTGTAGACCAGGCTGTCCTTGAACTCACAGAGATCCACTTGCCTCAGCCTGGGATTAAAGGTGTGTGCTACAACACCTTGAACTCACAGAGATCTTTCTGTCTCTGCCTCCCAGGAATTTGGATTAAAGGTGTGTGCTGCCACACCTTGAAGTCACAGAGGTCAATCTACCTCTGCATCCCAAGTGTTGGGATTAAAGGTGTGTACCACCACAACAAACTACTTCCTTTTTCTTTCTTTCTTTCTCTTTTTTTTAACTGTAAAAACTTTAACTTTTAGCCTGCATGTATTTTTAACTCACTGTAAACCATTTAGAGGTTTTCTTTGTCTTTGAATCTCTCTTTACTGTATATCTCTCTTTTTCTGACCACACGAGTCTTTAATTTACCCACCAAAATCGGTAGAACTAAAGCCGTAATTTTGGCAGCTGGATCCAGCCCATGCCTTAGCTTTCTAGCCTCATGGCGGAGGTACCCGTAGAAGCCATGTTTATCGCCACAACTCTATGGCATTTCAAGGTCCCTGCCAGCAAGCAAGCTGCAACAGTGTCAAACAACAGTCAGGACCGCCTGCTTGAAAGAGTCAGAGTTTATCCTGGCAGTACAGACCAGATTGCCAGCATTTTTAAACAGCACAACTTTTTTCCTGCTATGGTTGAAAACAAACAAGCATGCAGTCAGCTTTTATCAACACCATTTAAGTGTTCTGTAGAAGGACCTCTTAAAAGAGCTGCAGAGTTTTGCAGCTAAAGCTGAGTCAGGAAGCCTCTCTTAGATGAGAACGCTTGCTCAGATCCAAGAAATTGCTGCTATCAAGAAAACATGCTTTACTCTATTCTTTCCCAAGCTTTCTCAAACTTTCTGTGGATCCAGTAATCCACGTTGGGCGCCATTCTGTAGTGAGAGCTTTGGGCAGGCCTGCTTTTCGCCCTGCCCTGCTCCTGGTTGCTGGCTAGCTTGTGCCCCCAAATAACGACACACAAATTGTATTCTTTTAAATACTGCCTGGCCCATTATTTCCAGCCTCTTACTCACATCTTGATTAACCCATATCTAATAATCTGTGCAGCACCACAAAGTGGTGCCTTACCAGGTAGATTCTAGCGTACGTCCATCTTGGGCTGGAGCTTCATTGCATCTGGCATCTCGCTCAGGAGAAGCACGGTGGTCTGACTAACTTAGGAGAGGCGTGGCATCTGACTGAGCCATCTACCTCACTTCCTTCTTCCTGTTCTGTCTACTCCACCCACCTAAGGGGCGGTCTATCAAATGGGCCAGGCAGGTTCTTTATTAGCCAATGAAATCAACTCAAACAGAAGACTCTCCTACATCATGGGATGCCTGCTCCTTTTGAACAGACAGAGGAGGAGTGGGATGAGGTGGGGGGAGGAGAGGAGAGGAAACTGTGTTTGGAATGTAAAATAAATGAATAAATTTAACTAGATCCAGTTGTGTCAGGCAATTACCCAGGCAAGGAATTACTGCTGCCCCCTTTCCCCCAGGAAGGCTGTTATCCCTAAATCCATGCCAAAGAGTCAGGATGAATAATTATTCCCTAATACAACAAGGTCTTTTCATTCCCAGATAGTGCTGTCTTTAATGTGGTCGCTTACCAAGCCACAACCATGCAGCTTTTTTTAAGTCTGCCTGCTTTGCTGAGTTACTCAGAAGCATAACTTTGCCTTTTCTTCCCTCTATCTCTTTGAAGCTTGATTTCCTCAGCGTGACTCCCTTCTTTCTTTCAGCGTGCTCTTTCTTTCTTCATGGCTGTTGTTGTTCTTCTTTCTTCTTTGTTCTTCTTTCCCACGGAGGTTGAAAGGAAACTCAAGATGTAACAAGCCACGTGCAACTGGCTTTATTGCAGGGAGGGTGAAGGGAGGAAAGGAGAAAGAGAGCGAACGCATAGCGTTTAGGATTTTAAAGGGGACCCCACGCAGTGCGTCAAACGTCACTTTACGTTACATTTGCCGCACATGTGTCAAACATTATGCCACGCTAAGTTCTGCGCCTTCGCGCAGGGTCCCTCGCATGGGACGCTGGGAGCATGTGCTCCTGGGAAATATAGTTCCCTAGACGAGCAACGCTCAGGGGCCTCCTAGGGAATAACAGCTGTCAGTCTGCCTTTTGGCTGCTTGCTGACCTCTGCAGGACATGCTCTTTTCTTCCTTCCTCCATCCTCCTCCTTCCGGCAGCTGCTGAGATTTATAGCTTGCCTGTCCTGGACATTTCCTTTTAAACTCTAATAAAGCTTTTGTTTAGTTTCTTTTAGAGTCTGTTCTTAAACTCCTTTATTAACAAGACGGAGAAACTCAAGAAGGAACCCTATTTCTCTAGTGATAATATATATCATCAAGTCTGGTAGACAGACCCCCATCTCCCCATCTCCCACCTACTTTCTGGTAACATAATTTTCACAGTTCTTCCTGCTTCTGTTTTGCTCTTTGTAAATTCTCACCATTTTCTGACTTAATGCTCACTGGTGATCTATTAGTGGTCTTTAACCAATTTCAAGTGTATTTCTTTATTATTTTATTAACATGAATATCTCTCCTTTTTGTTAACAGATTGTACTTCATTTCTAAGCCATTGACTTATTAATAAATTATGCCATCTGGATGTCATAAATGTTTCTTAATCTGTCACAACTCATTTAACACCCTCTTTTCACAATTTTATACATGTACACAATTGATTATGACCACAGCCACTCATTAACTTCTCTTATTGCCTTTCGACTTCTGATGCCATTCTTCTAAACTACTTTTATAATATTTTTGATTTACTGGGGATGTATTGGTATATACATATATATGTATGTACAAGTATGTACATGTATGTATGTACAGCTTTCCAGTGGCAACACCACTGAAGAAAAAGATGCTCTTTCTCTGGCCACCATTAATGGACAACATGCCCAGGGAAGTGTGGGGCGCATGAGCTCCTTCCTTCTTCCAGGACAGAACATTGAGAAGTCCAATCTTGTGCAATTATTGTCGCCATTGGATCATGATTGCAGTGGTCATGTTATATCCAGAACATAGCATTTAACAACACTCCATATCTTCCAGTCCTCCATTCTTTGTTCCCCCTATTCATAATGTTCCTAGAACCTTGCAGGAATTTTACACACACACACACACACACACACACACACACACACACACACACACGCACGCACACACACAAATATGTGTGTGTGTGTTGCTAGGGTGGAGCATTCAACAATCACTCATTCTTGGAACCTTGAGAAGTTGTAGTCACTGCAGTGGTCATCATTTCCTGAAAGAAGTTTCTTCTGCTCCACACTGATAAAAATGCTAGTCCATATGTAAAAACAGAAATATTTAAAGTTAGTTTGATAGTTTGATACCATATCCATTATCAAAACAACAAAATGAAGGTTTCATGCAGGGCCTATGACCTCTTCAGACACATAGTTTGACCAGGTGTACACTGTGAGGAATTTGTTTCTTCTGATGGAGTGGGCATCAAATCCAACAAGTAAGTTGTTAGCCCCCAAGCAATCATGCCACTATTGTACAAGTTAACATGTTTCACCTAGAGGGTATAGGGTTCACAGCTAGGTAAACTGTAGATTACTTTTCTTCCTCCCCTCCTTATCAACCCTCTCCTTACCAGTCTAAATTTATGTCTACATTCATTACTTTATATTTTGTTTTCTGACCCATTTAATTTAACCAGGGTCATTGGGTGAGAATGTGCTGGGGGAGAACATAGGTCCTAGGGGGAATCAAAAACTGTTTTTTTAACCTAAATTGAAATGTTAAACTGTTTTTATTTATATTTGTATGCATGCTATGCTTACCTTTAAATAGATAAGCCCCCCCGCTGAGCCATGTTGAATGAAGATACAGTTGTACAAGCTATGGTGGATAAGTGACAGACAAATATCCTATCCAGTCATTAGTTGGTAGACATCTAGGCTGGCTCTATCACCTAGCTATCATGACTAGAACAGCAAAGAAAACAGTTTTGGTGTAGGTATCTCTGTGGTAGGATATGGAGTCCTTTGGGTATATGCTTAGAAGTGGTATATGTGCATCATCTGGAATTTAAATCTATCATGTTGATTTAGAGGGCCTTGTTCCCTCAGTGTCCTGTCCCTCTGGATCTTACACTCTTTCTGCCTCCTCTTTCTCAGGGTTCTTGAGCCCTGAGGGGAAGGGATCTGATGAAGACATCCCATTTAGGGCTGAACATTCCATGGTCTCTAGTAATGAGGAGCAGGCTGTGTCCCACCGCCCGGCTAGCTTAACCCTCTAAATAACCACATGGAAATTGTATTAATTAAATTATTGTCTGGCCCATTAGCTCTAGCCTCTTATTAGCCAACTCTCACATCTTGATTAACTCATCTCCATTAATGTGTATTGCCACTTGACTGTGGCTTACCAGCATGAGTCTAACCAGTGTCCATCTTGGCCAGGAGAAACATGGTGTCTGCCACACCTCCCTTCTTTCCAGCATTCTGTTCTGTCTACTCTGCCCACCTAAGGGCTGCCCTATCAAAAGGCCAAGGCAGCTTCTTTATTCAACCAATGAAATCAACACAAATATAGAAGGACCTCCTACACCAATGGTTTCTTACTGTCTGCATAATGTCTGACTGGGAGTCTCTGTATTTTTCACCATCTCCTGAAAATGGAAGTTTCTCTGATGATGGTTGAGCAAGTCACAGATCTGAACAAAGCAGGATGCCATTAGGGGTCATTTTATTGCTTCTCTCTCTCTCTCTCTCTCTCTCTCTCTCTCTCTCTCTCTCTCTCTCTCTCTCTCTCTCTCTAGATCAGTAGTATTTGGTTTAATTCTAGGTCACTGGGCTATCTGTTGTAGATAGAGGGATGTAGCTGGGTTGCCGTTGACAGTTCTTCTTTGGTAACGTGCAGAGTACCTTTCTGTACCAAAGAGCTAGCAAGAAGCGGTCAAGGCTCAAGGTGGGAATCAGTTTGATTTCTCCATGTTCACTAAGTTGTATAGGTGCTGTCTTCAGCAGTAGGGCCTTGACTTCAGTTTATGGAGAACAATGTGTAGTCTTGGCAAGAGCCTGGTTTGTTTGAGTCTAAATGGGAAAACTTTGGTCAACAACTCAATTAGATAATACCTATTCTTGGTACTAGAAGCTTCATTTGGTACCAAGAGATGTTCAGTTGGGTCTTTGTCTCTGCCATTATGCTGTGGTTTCATTTAGATCACCTTCATATATGTATATATTTTAAGAAGCTTCTATTGTACTAGATTTCCATACTACCCCTCAAATGGACCTTAATTTTAGTTGTCTCTACTCATATTCCCTCCCTCTTCCACATTTCCTTTTCCTCCACACTTGATCTTCTTATTCCAGTTCCCCTATCCATAATTATCTATTCTTTTCCTCTTTTCTATCTGTCCCCCTTCTTCCTTATTGTATATATAACCTCTGGTTATACAGATTGTAGTTTGGCTGTCATTGACTTAACAGCTAATATCTACATAGAAGAAAAATACATACTATATTTCTCTTTCTGGGTCTGGGTTACCTCTCTTGGGATAATTATTTTCTAATCTCACCCATTTACCTGCAAATTCCATGATTTCATTCTTTTCAGTGGCTAATATTACATTGTGTAATGTACTATGTTTTTCTTTTATTTTTTTGTGTTATGAGACAGTGTTTCTCTGTGTAGCCTTGACTGTCTGGAACTCACTCTGTAGACCAGGATAGCCTTGAACTCACAGATATTTGCCTGCCTCTACTCCCAAATACTGGGATTAAAGGCATGCACCACTGTCCAGTTGTGGGTCTTTGTGTCAGTTCCCATGCACTGCAAATAAATATTCTCTGGTGAGGGTTTACCGGTTTATGGATACAGCCATGTATATTATATATAATATAGCATGTAGATATGTTAATAGGAGTCATTGTATTTCTATGTTCCTTTAGCAAAATAACAGTAGTTTTTCTTCTAGTCCTATAAATGATTGAGTATGAGGTTCTTGGCCAGTTTAGTACTATTGTCTGGTTTCTGTCTCATTGAGTAGGACTTAAATTCACTCAAAAAGTGGTTGCTTACTCCCATATAATTTTTGCTACTATTGTACCAGTATATCTTTTTAAATATTTATTTATTTATTATGTATACAATATTCTATATATGTGTGTATGCCTGCAGGCCAGAAGAGGGCACCATACCCCATTACAGATGGTTGTGAGCCACCATGTGGTTGCTGGGAATTGAACTCAGGACCTTTGGAAGAGCAGGCAATGCTCTTAACCTCTGAGCCATCTCTCCAGCCCCTGTACCAGTATATCTTGTAGGCACTTTGCTGCTGTGGGTCACAGGGATTGTAGCTGGGTGAAATCGATGATTATTTTCTTCTCTGGTATCATGGAAAGTACCTTCCAAGAATATTGGTCTGTAGGGATGAAGCTTCCGGTCCTGTTACTTATACAGTATCAGGTTCTTGGCAAATATAGCACTATTGTCTGATTTCCATCTCATTGAGTGGGACTTAAATTCGGGCAAAAAGTGATTGCTTACGCCTCTGTAATTATTCCCATGAGCAAAAGCTTGATTTCTCTATGTTTAACGATGAAAGTGGTATCATCAATAGGCCCCTAATTGCCTTCTGGTTGGGGAAGGTAAACAATCACCTTGTCTATTGCCTGTGATGTTTCAGGATGGGTGTCTATAGGACCTATTTGTGAAACAACTCAACAAAAGTAACCGATTCTTTTTTAAAAAATATTTATTTATTATGTATACATTATTCTGTCTGTGTGTATGACTACAGGTCTGAAGAGGGCACCAGACCTCATTACAGATGGTTGTGAGCCACCATGTGGTTGCTGGGAATTGAACTCAGGACCTTTGGAAGAGCAGGCAATGCTCTTAACCTCTGAACCATCTCTCCAGCCCACGTAATTGATTCTTAGCACCGAAAGTTTTACTTGGTGGCAAAAAATTTCTAGCTGAACGTTGCTTCCCCTATTATATGGTGACTCTATTTAGATCCTTTTCATAAACGTGTATATTTTAGAAAGGGTCACATGGTAGGTTGTGGTGCTTTCAATAAGAATGGCTCTAGTAGGCTCAGGCTTGGTCTCCAGCTGGTAAACTGTTTGGGAAGAATTAGGAGGTGTGGCTTTGTTAGAATAGGTATGGCCTTATTGGATGAGGTGGGCTCCTAGGAATAGTCTTTGAGGTTTCAAAAGCTTTTTGACAGGTTCAGTCTCTCTCCCTCTCCCTCCCTCCCTCCCTCCCTCCCTCCCCCCCTTCCTCCTCCTTCTCCCCCTCCTCCTCTCCCTCTCTGTGTCTCTCTCTGCCTAAATAATGCCTGTGGAACAAGATGCAGCTCTCAGTTACTTCACCAGTACCACACCACGCTTGCCTGTCTGCCCCCACGTTTCCTGCCATGATGATGATAAGGAAGGAAGCTGTAAGGAAACCCCTAATGAAATGATTTCTTTAATAAGAGTTGGAGAGGGAAGAGGGAGGGGAAGGGGAGGGGGAGGAGGGGAAGGAAATGGGAGGTAGGGAGGAGGTGGAAATTTTTTAATAAAATAATAATAATAATAAAAAAGAGTTGCCTTGACCATGGTGTGTTTTTACAAAACAGAAACTAAGACAAAAGTTGGTACCAGGGAGTGGGATATTGCTGTCACAGGCCTGACCATTCTACTGTTTGCAAGAATATGGAAGAATTTGAGACTTTGGATAAAGTGTTAAATGCTTTAAATGATGTTTAATGAGCTATTTTAGTAGAAACTTGGAAGACAATAGTGCTGAGCATGATGTGGACTCTGCAGGCTTGGCTCAAGGGGTTTCACGGGAAGAATATCAGCAAGTGACTAGAGACCGTTCTTATGAAATTTTGGCAAAGAATGTGGTTGCTTTTTTTCCCTGTCCTAAAACTCTGTTGAAAACTAAATTTAAGAGATTTGGATGAATGTCATTGGTAGAGGAGATTTTTGAGACAGGTCTGTATTGGCAGTGTCAAGTGGTTATTAGCAATCCCTCATACGCAGATCTACAATGACACGAGCAAGCCTATAAGCAGCACTCCTTCATGGCACCTGCATTTACTCCTGCATCCAGGTTCTAGCCTTACTTGAGTTCTTGTCCTGACTTCCTTCAGGATGTGGATGCATAAGCCAAACCAACCCTTTTCTCCCAAGTTGCTTTGGTCATGGTGTTTCATCATAGCAACAATAACTCTAACTAGGATGAAGGTTTCCAGATGGCTTCCCAAGCACCTTCAGTGTTTGTTGTTCCTCCCCATATTTCTTTCTTTACACTGTCCTACATGTCACTTCCCATTTAATCTTCTTATTCTAGTTTCTACTTTGCTCCTTTAAACACTATATTCTATTTTTCCTTTCTTGGAAGATCCCATCCTCCCCACTCCTTTTCTATCTTCCTACACTCTATTGTTATTTGATTTGCATCACAGGTATCTAAAGCTTAAAACCTAAAATCCACATAAAAGAGAAAGTATGAAATGTTTCTCTTCTTGGATCTCTGCTACTTTGCTCAGGACTATTGTTTACCCTCACCCATTTACTACAAAATTCATTTTTCTTATCAAATGACTATTTTAGTGTAAAGGTATCATATTTTAATTATCCATTCATTAGCTGATAAACATCTAACTATGTCCAATTTCAGGCTGTTATGAATAGAGCAGTAAGAAGATGATCAAGGGAATAATTCATTAATAGGAATAATATTGATGAATATAAATCTATGTCCCAAATGCAACATTCAAATCTATGAAACTTGTTATACCTAAATGCCAAGATTGGCTCCAATATGATAATAGTGGAAGATGCCAGTGTTCCACTCTCCTCATGGACTGACTGATCATCCAAAGATGTCAATAAGAAATATTAGTTAAATTATGTTATAGGTCAGTAAAACTTAACAGGCATTTACAGAACATTCTGACAATGCACATTCTTTTCATTAACGTAAAATTTTTGCTAGAGTACAACATATAGCTGACTACAAGCTGAATCTTAACAATTTGAAACATTGCAGCTATAACTTGTTTTTTTTTTTTCTGATCACAGCAGAATGTAAAGAATACAAGCAGGAAAAACTTTATAACTCACTGAAATATGTGCTTTGCAGCACACTGTTAAACTAACATTGGATCATTTAGGCTATCAGAAGAGAGATGTAAACATTCATAGATACCAGTGAATATTGAAATTTAATGTATCAAAACCTGTGGTATTCTGGAATTTATGACAATAAGTAATAAAATAAAAAATAGAAAACTTAAAAGGAACAATCTGATGATACATCTTAAAACTGAGAGAAGAAAGAAAAATTACACTGTGTAAAGATAAAATAATCAAGAAAATCAGAGTACAGATAATAAATGAGTATAAATGAACAATATAAAAAACCAATAAAAAATCAGTGTCTAAGGTAAGTAAGCTTAGTACATGTTTATTTAGAACAATCAAGGGGGAAGAGAGAGAGAAAACCAATACAAATAAAATTAGAGATTAAAAATGAATTATCACAGCAGATATCCATAAACACATGGGAATACCACCATTTTTTTTAATTGAAGAACTGTGTTTCTAACAGATTGGATATCTGTAAGAAATAGACAAATTTATGAGCACAAATTGCCCACAAAAATTGATCCTGGAGGTTGTAAAGTTATGAATAGATCAGTAACAAATGACAAGATTCAATCAATCATTGTTGTCCTAGAAAGGGAAGCTCAGGGCTGCTCCTTTGATTGCTGGATCCCACCACACCCTGAAGGAAAGAGTAGTGGAAGTTAAACTGTCCCACACACCTGAAAGGGAAGGAGCCCTGCACCTTTTGTGAGACCAGAGCTATCCTCTTCCAGCACCCCACAAAAGCATGGAAAACAACTCCCCAGTTCAATGTCTCTATGAAAATATGTGAACATCTTCAGCACAATGTGTTGGCACGCTGAAAAGCAACCAACCATGCTGGCTTCATTAGAGGGTTCACAGCTGGTTAGCTTTGCTCATTGGCAAGTGAAATGTACTTGATAACATTTAGCTTTGAGATACAAATCCTCAGCTAAAGTAAGTGTCATGGTTCAACATATAAAGCTTATATGCAATAAACACAAAGCCAAAATCATCCAAGTTTGCAGGTGACACTCTATGTATAGAAAAACCAAAAGAATTTCAAAACGAACCCTTAGAAGTTCTAAAAATTTCAATAAAATCCCAGCCTGCAAAATCAACAGACCAACCAGTAGCTTTTCTGTATTTCAGAAAATACTTGCTGAACAAGAAATTATGAAATAACAAAACTATAACAATCATAATACACCTAAAATAAATATAGGATGTGAAAGATCACAATAATTGCAAAATGACAACCAAAAAGGATGAAAGAAGGCACCAAAAAGGAAATATGTCACATCGTAATAGCCTTGTAATGGTTATTGTCATTTCACTGTACGTACTACGTCAGTCAAGTTGCAGAGCTAATGCGATTCCCACCAAAATACCAATAATACCACTTACAAAAGTAGAAAAGAAAAACCCTAAAATTCATATAACAGTCATATGGAGGCACAAAAATACCACAAATAGTCAAAGCAATGTCAACCACAAGAAACAAATCCAGAGGCATGACAATATTTGATTTCAGGACTTACCAGAGCCATCAGATCCAAACCAATGCAGTTCTGGCATAAGGACAGATGCACAGCAATGGAACAGAATAGACATCTCAGAAACAAGCTTGCAATGCCTAAAGACAGCTGATGCTGAACCAAAATGCCAAAATAAGGCATGGCCAAACAGACCAGCAGCAGTAACACAGCCTGCATTGAAGCTACTGTTCAGCAAGTGGCGCTCTCAAACTCAGCATTCACGAAGAACAGTTTTTTTTAAAGATTTATTTATTTATTACGTATACAGTATTCTGTCTACCTGTAGGCCTGCATGCCAGAAGAGGACACCAAATCTCATTACAGATGGCTGTGAGCCACCATGTGGGCACTGGGAATTGAACTCAGGACCTCTGGAAGAACAGCCAGTGCTCTTAACCTCTGAGCTATCTCTCCAGCCCACTAAGAACAGTTTTAAATTTAACTCACATCACTGCTCCTGTACAAAGCAAAGTCAAAGTGTAGCAAAAGTCTAAATACACATTCAGAAAGTCTAAACCTTCTCAAAAGAAGCCTAGGAGAGACATTTCAAAGCACTCACACAGACAATGATTATTTTTTTGCGTAGGATCCCAAGTGTGTAGGAAGTATGATTACATGGTTACAAAGTTTCTCAAGAGCAAAGAACACAAAAGACAGAATGAACACTTGGCCTAAGAATGAGTGTAAACCTTGATATCAATTATGTAACAAAGGGTTTAATTTTAGAATTTATAAAGAACTAAGAAGACTAACAAATCCACCAGTAAGTCAATTAAAATCAGTACATACTTTATTTTATGTGTATGAGTGCCTGTGTGTCTCTGTACCACATACATGCTGATGCCTGTGGGCATCAGATACCCTAGAACTGGAGGTACAGATGGTCGTGAGCTGCCAGACTCAAGAGACAGGTACTGTGATTTCTCTCTTATATGAAAATAAGTGTCAGCCTGGAAGGTTGGTGTGAGTGAGAGCTGGGGTGCCTGGGGCTGGAAGGAGGTTGTTGGATATGATTCAGGTAGTGTATGTAAATGTGAAACAATCACATAATATTAATAAAATGTATTTTGGGTGTAATATATCTTTGTCAAATAAATAAAGTATAAATATTTTCTATCATATATGTGACTTTTCTTTTTAAACAATCTAGTTCCTTATAACAAGCTCATTTTTCTCATTTAAAAACCACAGAAATAGCTTTATTTTCTAGACTGTTTAGTATCTTATTTTTCATATCTAAGAGATGTGATATTCTTGGGCATGTGACATGAAATAGTGATCAAAATTCATTTTCCACAGGGAAATTAAGTTTACCTAGTATGTTTTTGGTAGGTGGTGAAAAGTCTTCCCTTTTCCATGGCTGCACAGATCTTGTGTCATAAGTCACACATATGTGCATAGGATTTTGATTCCTGTTTGATGTCTCCTAGTACTTCGCATTAATTCTGTACACCATTCTTTTCTTTAATTATTAATTATTAAAGCTTCATGAATGTCTTGATATCCAGGTGTAAAGATAATCATATGCCAAGAGAACGTAGAGAGTTAGTTAAGTTAGCTGGTCTATGCTGAAGCACTCTTTTTATAAAAGTTGTTTGAAATTTTTCCTTCCTTCCTTCCTTCCTTCCTTTCTTTCTTTCTTTCTTCCTTCCTCCCTTCCTTCCTTCCTTCCTTCCTTTCTTTCTTTCTTTCTTTTTTTCTTTCTTTCTTTCTTTCTTTCTTTCTTTCTTTCTTGTGTGTGTAGACCTGCATGCCATTGTGTGTATGTAGAGGTCAGAGGACAATGTTCAGAAGTTGATCATCTCTTCTATCATGTAGGTCCCAGGGATTGAACTCAGATCACCAGGCAGTGGCAAGTGTCTTTACTTGCCAACCCATTTCTGGCCCAGAGTGTTCTATTATTTTTGAAAAACAATTTATTGTTACCATAAAAATGATACATGCTTATTAAAACCTAGCAAAGCAGTATAAAGAAGTGTCAGTAACTTCAGTGCTACTCTACGTAGCACAAATCTTTATGGTTTGTGTTTGTAGTCTTCTTCACATTGCATTTTTATCATACATACATACATACATACATGCATACTTACATACATACATACATATATCCATTTCAAGTCCGAACTTATATGCCGGTTGTCAACAGTGTCATTTAATATTGTGCTAATATTATGCTTTCTTTTGCCACAGTACTAAATACCTCTGAGAAAAGACATTTTTGTTGATGTAATAATATCTTGTCACATTTGTGCCTGAAATAAGGGATTTAGTTGGTCCATGACATTCCATTTTTGTTACTGTACATCTATTTGGAATTTATAATTTTATGAAAGTGTTTTAAATGTGTGAGAAAGTAAGAGTGATCTACATTTGTTAGAAGCTAACGAGCAATATAAATGGAGAACAGAAAACTAGGTGTGATGTCCAAGATGAATAATGCGTGAACTGAGCCAGGGATGTAAGTCACTTTTTAGTCTGTTCAGATTTCATTTCCCCATGAACAATACAAGTTTAAAACAACAGATCTCAGTAACGAAATTCTGTAGTGTGAGAAACTTGAATTAGAGGAACTAACTGTTGAACATTTGGTGAACTAAAAATACCATTTCAGTTTAGAAATGATTGCTTGATTCCCTACCTGGCCTAGAGAATTGCACAGCATTTTACCATGCAGGTGAATATTTTACATTCAATACTGACACAATAGATCCATTTTGAGAAAAATACACGCAAGATTGCACAGACCAATGTGTATATGTGTGGTGTGTGTTGAACCATGTCTTGCACTGGAACAAACTAACATGTACCAGAACTGTTTTCTGAATGACTATTTTCCAGTGTTTTGAAAGACTGTTTCCCCAACTGGGAAGAATGCATCGTTTTAAATTTCCCATCTTGTCCTTCTGTGAGCATGCCCCTTCAGTGCCGAGAGGGATTCATTATGCTACTGAAAGGGTCTTCTGCACAGCAACATCCCTTACAGTCCTTGATCGTCTCTTTCTTGTCCAGCTTTCCTGAGCCTTCTCTTTAGTTGCTCACAGAACATGTCCCACTCTACCTTCCCTTGGGACAAATCAAAATAGTCCTCCTTTTGGAGCCATCGGGAGAGGCGGTGGTAGCCAGGTAGCGTCTGCCTATCAATGGGCTCCAGAAACAGCAGCAGGAGTCGAGCTGTCCCGGGCCTGGCCACCAAGTGGTAAGTAGCCAGTCTTAACTCGAGATTGCACCAGGGACTTGCTAAGGCCTGACCCGTGAGCACACAGAGGGTGGATCTGCTTTGGCGAACGCTGGCAATCATGGATTCCATCCTGTCATTTCCAATCACAAAGTCCCTGGCAGGCAGACACAACCTCAAGCCCTCACCTTCAGGAAGGGGTCTCTCCAAAGCAGGAACCAATTCTTCTAGCACCCAGGCCTGGTCCTTCTCACAATAGGATAGAAAGACATCATAGTTGAATTGGCCTCTGAGTTTATGTCCACATAATTTCCACCAACAAGCATGAAAGAGTGTCTGCAGGGATTGAAGCCAAGACCATCTACGGCAGCTAACCAGAGGAAGGATGGTCAGCAGAAGTACCAGAGTGAAACTGGTGAGAAAGCCCCCAAACTCAGCGCCATGTGGGCAATGAGCAGCAAGGAAGGAGAACAGTAGAGTGTTGGAGTAGTCAGAAGCATTGGCCATGCAGATGGATTTCTCCAGTCCATAAACAAAAGTGTTTGGGGCCTGTGTAGCCCAAGACTCCACCCAGGAAGCTTCACAATGGCAGGTGAAGGTGACATCTGAGAAATAAACATACGGAGGCATCTGAGGAATCAACTCCTGAAGGCTGCTGTCCATCTCCAGTGCGAGCTCAGAGTTGAGCAGCAGCAGTTTGAGGTGGTGCAAGCTCTTAAAGCTGGACACAGAGAGGTTTCTGAGATTCAGGTGGCTCAGTGCCAGTACCTGTAACTCAGGCGCCTCCTGCAGGAGCATCTCTAGCTTCTTAGTACTTGACTCATAGAAAAAATTAAGGTACCCCAGCTCGAGCACCTGCAACCTGGGCATCTCGAATAGATGGAGGTCTACTGCGTTGTCGTTTTCACACCAGATAGAGAAGTGCTCCAGCACAGGAAGCCTTTGTGGGAAGAAGCTACGAAGTTGACTGGTTGAGAACAGGAGGCTGTATCCAAGCAAGGTGAGGCGACGCAGGGAAGGAAAATGGATTGTGGTTGTTTCTGGTTGCCGTAACACACTGGAAGTCTCTAAAGTAAGGTTCTCCAAGAGTGAGAATGGCTCTCCACTGAGAAACATAAACTGAATGCATAATTTTGCTTGTATTTCTAAGCTGAGCAGCATTGGAAACCAGGGAGGATAGATGTCCAGTGCTGTAACAGAACCCAGTTTTAGATGTCTCAGCATCTGGGGACCCTGAAGCTGTGTGCCTGAGATATGTTCTAAGTAGGTGCCCAGAAGGTTCAAGGTGGCCAGAGCAGGAAGATGAGAGAGCCAGCCTGGTTTGAGTACTTTAATTTGGTTCCAACTCAAGTCTAGAGTCCTCAGCCACCTCAGTCCTTGCAGGCTCTCATTAGATAAACTAGAGATGTTATTACCACTCAGCCAGAGCTCCTGGAGCTGTGGAGGAAAGGCCCCCCGGGGTACTTCACATAGCTGATTGTGGGACAGATCCAGCACTCTTAAATTGGTGCTCAATACTCCTTCTGGAAACTCCAAGTCTGGGCCCAACTTATTCATAGACAGGTTGAGCCTCTGAAGTTGGGGTAGAGTACTGAGGAACCTGATGGGAAGTGACTGCAAATAGTTATCATGAAGGCTAAGGAATTCCAGAGCTTTATAACTTGGGATATCTCCATTTTCCAAGATGTTTTGTATTTGATTCTTCCCAAGGTCAAGTGCATGAAGCTCAGAGTAGGCCGTGGCACTCCCAGGCAATTTTTCTATACCTATACCCACAAGGGAGAGTAACTCCAAGTGGAGCAGTCCTGAGCCTGTGAGGTCAAATGTTCTTAGTGTGGTACCATCCAATATTAGGGAATGGAGTTTGAGGCCATACAAGGCTCTGCCACCAGCCTGTTTCAACTGAAGGTTGTAAGATAAATCTAGCACCTCTAGGAAGGGCACCCCTAGCTTGGTAGTGGGTGTAGGAGAGGAACCAAGCGAAAGTCTTGGGAAGAGCCTTTGCAGTTCCTGCAACTTTGTCAGACAGCTGTTCCTTAGAGCTAGACGCCTAAGGCTGGTTGGCAAGTAGATGCTCTGGCTATAGTTCAGGCAGTAGCCTTGAAAGGAAAGATGACGGAGGGATCTGAGAGTCTCTAAACAATTTGGAGGGAGGAATAGACTCAGGCAACAGGGAGCATGATGCTCAAAAAAAAGATACTGTAGCTGGTCCAGTCCTTGAAAAGTCCTAGAAGTAATATTGATTGTACCCAACTGCAGTCTCAGAAGCTGGAGGGAGTGGAAGCGATCAAAGGCATTAGCTGGCAGAGTAGAAACCATTCCCTGAAGGCAAAGCACCTCTGTATCTCTTGGCACTCTTTCCAGTGTCTGAGTCATGTCCTTAACATTCGAGCAAGATGCCAAAAGGTGCAATCCTGGGGCTAATGTACAGAACTGAATATAGTAGGAAAGGTTAGGAAATAGCATGCCATCCGCTATAATGCAATCAGGGGCAGTCCATGCCCAGCTGGTCAAGTCACGGCTCACCAAAGCCAATAGTGTCAGAATGAAGAAAACAGAGCATGACTGAGGTCTTTCCATCCTTGGTGCTGATTCTAGGAAAAGATAGGGAAAGAGTTGGGTACCAGTTCTTACAGTGATGAGCAATCCCATCCTGGAGCTTCTAACATGCATCATATGCTTTGGATTTAGGGACACACTGGGAACATTCCAATAAACAAGAAAGGAGTGACACATGAGTCAGAATCTCAACTTGTTCCCACTGATGTGTGACTCCAAGCAGGCAGGAAACCAGAGGATACCAAATCACAGGGCACCAGGAAGCTCAGAGAAGCTTATGCTAGTCTGATCTCCCTGCTGGGGATAACTGGCTTAGACTGCTAAATTCATTGGAGGACACCATCATCTAAAACAAGGCAGCAAATGAACTTGTTCAATAGAGAGGACATTGAGGAAAGGCACAGCACTATGGACACCTTTATATCTGAACAAAATTCCTAGCCATGTGGCATAGGTGACAGGGAGCTGACTGCATTGTCTTTATTCACAGCTCTTCTCTCATGAGAAAGCTTTGGTGTGACCATTGTAAGACCAGTGGTTATCAAAGTACCCTAAGGGTCTGGAAGAGATAGGGAGTAGCCTATCACTCTGGGGATGATAGACACCAGTTATGGGCAGAGGAGTTAGCACTAAATGCCATGGGTGTCTGCTTTCCTCTGGTTACTATTTCTCCTGTGTGGTAGCACACTGACTCTGGAGGTGAGGAGACATCCTTTGTTCATTGATCTCTCTCTCTCTCTCTCTCTCTCTCTCTCTCTCTCTCTCTCTCTCTCTCTCTCTCTCTCTCTCTCTCTCTCTCTCTCCTGTGCCTCAGATTCCAGTGAAGTTCAGAGGAGGCTGGAAGAGAGGAGGCTTGGACTTTATTGTAGATGCATTTGGTTTAGCTGGTCTCCATCTTTCTACTCCATGCCTTGTCTTCTTGTCTTTTCACCTTATTAAAGATTTTTTTGAGCCTTGAAATGTCAAATAGTATATCCTACAGATTTAAACTCCCATTTTCATTTAAACTAGTTTATCTAGGATGATATCAAGAACTGGAATAGATCTTAGACCAAGGAGATGCAGTGACCTTGGTACTGAGACCCTGACACTGTAGATGTCTAGGATAGATAGTGACTTCTCTCTCAAGATTTCAAGTTTGATATAACCCTGAGAAGCATACAAGATTTTTTCCATGAACTACCACATCTCAGTTGATCACTTAAACCGTGGCAAATCTTAACTCAGCTGTCCTCAGGCTCTGCCTGGTCACCTCTGGTCCCAGTCTTTGGCTCTCTGAAGAGGCAGATGTTTTGTGGTTTGCTTTCTTTCCAGCCAGTGTCACTAACTGCTCATCTGCCTTGTCCAGAAAATTCTCTGGCATTCGGATGGCATTCCTTACCTTTGATAAAGAAAACAGAGGGTGGTGGCGACAGCTTCAAGTTCTCAGGAAGAGTTCTTTCTCATCTCCTGCAGCATTGTGAAGCCTTCCCTCCGCAGCGGCTTCTGATCTGCTTCCTGGAAGTATGACGCATCTGTTGTTAGTGACATAGGGAAGAGGGAGAGTGGATAGTTAGTTTTAGGAAAGGTGGGGTGTAACTTCTCCCCAGACTTTCTCCTGTTCTTTCACAGTTTCATGACTTCCTCTTTTCTAGTCTACTCTGGGGTTTCAGTTCTCATTGTATCGTATCCTTCTGACATCTGAAAATGGCAGTTTTCAGTTTGCTAGAACCTTCTCTCTCTGTAAAGTAAGAAAGGCTCTTGCTTCCCGCCATTCTTGCCTTTCATTTGTTATTATCTCTACCTCTTCCTTTGTTACTAGAGGGCTGTAAGGTGTCTTATGATGAGAGGCTCAGGTCTCTCTGTCAAACAGCGAGCAGATCCAGACACAAAGTAGTAGAAGTACAATGGCAGTGAAAGCACAGGCTGTGCCCCACCAGTGACGTTAGCTCCAGCAATCATACAGACCAGAAAATGGTGAGGGATGGTCCAGAGCTTTTGTTATTAAAGGGTAATGAAGAGTTTTCCAAAGGGTGGGACTTTATTCGGCTTTTAGAAGTGATTTGTCTTCTTCATTGTTGCATACAACCCTGGAGCAATCAAACGCAGTTCAAATGATGGTGTTCCTTGGTTGCTGAGTCCCACAGTTAGTCTTGCAAGACTGAGCCTGTGTTAGTCCTGTATATGTGCATGCATGAGTGTGTGCAAGCATCTCTGTGTGTTCTTGCTTCACCACTAGTCCTGTGTGTGTGTGCATTCCTAGCCATGTGGCACAGATGACAGGGAGCTGACTGCATTGTCTTTATTCATAGCTTTTCTCTCATGAGAAAGATTTGGAGGTGTGATGATCTAATGGGAGTTCACCAAGGCCAGCTGGACTGGGTCTGATGGAGCGTGTGATCATATAGGACACTCTGAACGTGGCTTACATGGAGGGCTGACTGAGAAGCCAAGGACAATGGCACTGGGTTTTGATTCTACTGCATGTACTGGTTTTGTGGGAACATAGTCTGTTTGGATGATCACCTTCCTACACCTGGATGGAGAAGGGAGAACCTTGGACTTCCCATAGGGCAGGGAACCCTGACTGCTCTTTGGACTGGAGAGGAAAGGGAAGGGGGACTGGGGGGAGGGGGAGGAAAATGGGAGGAGGTGAAAATTTGTAATAATCAGAATACTTAAAGCTCCAAAAAAGATGGTATCTCAAAGTTATTTTGATTTGCATTTCTCTGATCGCTAAGGAGGTCGAGCATGACCTTAAATGTCTTTTGGCCATTTGAACTTTGTCTGATGAGAATTCTCTTTTCAGTTCAATACCTCATTTTTAATTGGATTAATTAGTATTTTCATGTCCAGTTTCTTGAGTTCTTCATACATCTTGGAGATCAGACCTTTGTCTGATGCAGGGTTGGTGAAAAACTTCTCCCATTCAGTAGGATGCCTTTTTGTCTTAATGACAATGTCCTTTGCTTTACAGAAGCTTCTCAGTTTTAGGAGATTCAATTTCCATTGGTCAACATCTCTGTTTTTATGCCAATACCAAGCTGTTTTCATTACTGTAGCTCTGTAATAGAGTTTGAAGTTAGGGATGGTAATGCCTCCAGAAGTTCCTTTATTGTATAAGATTGTTTTGGCTATCCTGGGTTTTTTTGTTTTTCCATATAAATTTGATTATTGTTCTCTCAAGGTACGTGAAGAATTTTATTGGGATTTTGATAGGGATTGCATTGAATTTATAGATTGCCTTTGGTAGAACTGCCATTTTTACTATGTTGATCCTACCCATCCAAGAGCATGGGAGGTCCTTCCATTTTCTAGTGTCCTCTTCAATTTCATTCTTCAAAGCCTTAAAGTTCTTGTCAAATAGATCTTTCACTTCCTTGTTTAGAGTTACCCCAAGATACTTTATGTTATTTGTGGCTATCGTGAAAGGTGAAGTTTCTCTGATTTCCCTCTCTGCTTCTTTATCCTTTGTGTATGGAAGGGCTACTGATTTTTTTGAGTTTATCTTGTATCCTGCCACATCACTGAAGGTATTTACCAGCTGTAGGAGTTCTTTGGAAAAGTTTTTGCGGTCACTGATGTACACAATCCTGTCATCTGCAAATAACGAAAGTTTGACTTCTTCCTTTCTGATTTGAATCTCCTTGATCTCCTTATGTTGTCTTATTGCTATTGCTAGAACTTCAAGAACTATCTTGAGGAGATATGGTGAGAGTGGACAGCATTGTCTTGTTCATGATTTTAGTGGAATGGCTTTGAGTTTCTCTCCATTTAATTTGATATTAGCTGCTGATTTGCTGTATATTGCTTATATTATATTTAGATATGATCCTTATATCCCTAACCAACCTCTCCAAAACCTTTATCATAAAAAGGTGTTGAATTTTGTCAAATGCTTTTTCCACATCTAATGAAATGATCATATGTTTTTTTCTTTATTTATATGATGGATTACATTGATAGATTTTCATATGTTGAACCAGTCCTGCATCTCTGGGATGAAACCTACTTGACTGTAATGGATTACTTTTTGATGTGTTCTTGAGTTCAGTTTGCCAGTATTTTATTGAGAAATTTTGCATCACTGTTCATGAGAGAGATTGGTCTGTAATTCTCTTTCTTGGTTGGATCTTTGTGTGGTTTTAGTATCAGGGTAACTGTAGCTTCATAAAAAGAGTTTGGCAATGACTCTTCTGTTTCAATTATGTGAAACACCTTAAGGAGAATAGGTATCAGCTCTTCTTGGAATTTCTGGTAAAATTCTGCATTAAAATCATCTGGTCCTGGGCTCTTTTTAGTTGGGAGGTTTTTTATGACAGCTTCTATTTCTGCATGACTTATAGGTCTATTTAAATTGTTCACCTGGTCTTGATTTAATTTTGGTATATGGTATTTATCTATAGACAAGTCCATTTCTTTTAAATTTTCCAACTTGTGGCATATAGGCCTTTTAAGTAAGACCTAATGATTCTCTGGATTTCCTCAGTGTCAGTTGTTATGCCCCCTTTTAATTTCTGATCTTGTTAATTTGCATGTTCTCTCTCTGCCTTTTGATTAGTTTGGAGACAGGCTTGTCAATCTTGTTGATTTTGTCCAAGAACCAGCTCTTTGTTTCATTGATTTTTTGGATTGTTTTCTGTGTTTCTATTTTGTTGATTTTAGCCCTCAGTTTGATTATTTCCAGTCTTCTACTCCTCCTGGGTGAGTCAGCTTCTCTAATTTTTTTTTAGATCTTTCAGCTGTGCTGTTAATTCTCTAATGTGAACTTTCTCCATTTTTTTTAGTGTGGTCACTTAGTGCTATGAACTTTCCTTTTAGCACTGTTTTCATAGTGTTCCATAGGTTTGGGTTTGCTGTGTCTTTATTTTCATTGAATTCAAGGAAGACTCTAATTTCTTCATTTCTTCCCTGACCCAGGGGTGGTTCAGTAGTTGACTGTTCAGCTTCCATGAGTTTGTAGGCTTTCTGGGGGTAGAAGTGTTTTTAAATTCTAACTTCATTCCATGGTGATCTCATAAGACACAGGTGGTTACTAAAATTTTTTTGTATCTGTGGAAGTTTGCTTTGTTACCAAGTATGTGGTCAATTTTTAAGAGGGTTCCATGAGCCGCAGAGAAGAAGGTATATTCTTTCATATTTATGTGGAATGTTCTATAGATGTCTGTGAAGTCCATTTGATTCATTACCTTAATTAGTTCTCTTATTTCTCTGTTAGGTTTCTGTCTGGTTGACCTGTCCATTGGTAAAAGACGAGTGTTGATGTCTCCTACTATTAGTGTTTAGGGTTTGATGTGTGCTTTGTGTTCTAGTAATGTTTCTTTTACATAGTGGGTGCTTTTATATTAGGGGCATAGATATTCAGGATTGAGACTTCATCGTGATGAATTGTTCCTGTTATGAATATAAATTGTCCATATCCATCTCTTCTGATTTATTTTAGTTTGAAGTCAATTTTGTTAAAAATTAGTATAGACTCACCCATTTATTTCTTAGGTCTGTTTGATTGAGAAACCTTTTCCCAACCCTTTACTCTGAGTAGATGTCTGTCTTTGTGGTTGAGGTGTGTTTTCTGTAAGCAGCAGAATGTTGGATCCTCCTTTTCCTTCCATTCTCTTAACCTTTGCCTTTTTATAGGTGAATTGAGAACATTGATATTAAGTGATATTAATGACCAGTGGTTGTTAACTCCGTTTTTTTTTTGGTTGTAGAGTTTGTGTGTTTCCCTTCTTTGGATTGTGTATGTGGAGGGTTGTTAGATGTCTAAGTTGTTGGGTTTCTTGGGTTGTGATTTTCCTTCTATTACTTTCTGTAAGGCTGGGTTTGTGGCTATGTATTATTTAAATTTGTTTTTATTCTGGAATACTTTGTTTTCTCCATTGAAGAATGCCTGGCTGGGTATAATAGTCTGGACTTGCATCCATGGTCTCTTAGTTTCTACAGCACATCTATCCAAGACCTTCTGGCTTTCGTTGTTTCCATAGAGAAGTCAGGTGCAATTCTGATAGGTTTACCTGTATATGTTACTTGACCTTTTTCCTTTGCTGCTCTTAATAGTCTTTCTTTATTCTGTATGTTTTGTATTTTGATTATTATATGGCAAGGGGACTTTTTTATCCAGTCTATTCTGTGTTCTGTATGCTTCTTGTACCTTCATAGGAATATCCTTCTTTAGGTTGGGAAAGTTTTCTTCTATAATTTGGTTGAATATATTTTCTTCTCCCTTGAGTTGTAATTCTTCTCCTTCTACCCCTATTATTCTTAGGTTTGGTCTTTTCATGGTGTCCCAGATTTCCTGGATATCTTGTGTTAAGAATTTGTTGGATTTGCTGTTTTCTTTTATCAATGAGTTTATTTCCTCTATAGTATCTTTAGCATCTGAGATTCTTTCTTCTATCTCTTGTATTCTGTTGTCTATACTTGTCTCTGTAGTCCCTGTTTATTTACCCAGATTTTCCATATCCAGCCCTTGGTTTGTGTTTTCTTCCTTGCCTCCATTTCAGTTTTCAAGTATTGCACTGTTTCCATTACCATTTGATTGCTTTTTCTTGGTTTCCTAGTGTATCTTTGAGGGATTTATTCATTTCTTCATCCTTTTTGTTATTTTCTCATCCATTTCTTTAAGGGAGTTTTTCACATCCTGTTTAAGGGACTCTATCACTTTGATAGTGTTATATTTATTTATTTTTTTGATAGTGTTATATTTAAAGTCCATTTCTTCTACTTCTTCTGGATTAGGGTGTTCAAGTCTTCCTGTTGTATGTTTGCTGGATTCTGGGTGCTCACGTACCCCTCCAGAATGACAGATCTTCTGGTACAGGATCAGGGCCACTTGCTGGCCAGGGATCTTGCAGACAAAAGGGCCAGTTTGCTGGGTGCAGGCTCAGTGGGACAAAGAAACTCCTGTGGCAGTTGTACTCATTACTTTGTCCCCAGATCCTCAGCCCTGAAGCAGGCTGAGTTGGGGGATCCTATGACCCTGCACATGGAAAGGAGTGCGGGGGGGGAGGGGAGCTGGGATGGGAGAAAAAGAGAAAGGCAGTATCCAAGCAGAAGCCTCCGCTGAATGACCAGAACGTTTCTTATTTACAGATATTTACAGGAAAATCATCTTCATAGGAAAAAAACAAAAAAAAAATTAGGGTATCTAAAACAATCCTGAACAACAAAAGTACTGCTGGATGTTTCACCATTCCTGATTTCAAGTTATACTACAAAGATGTAGTAATAATACCAGGAGGGCATTGGTATAAAAACAGAACTGATGATCAATAGGATCAAATTGAAGAACCATACTTAAAACTACATGCCTATATATACTTGATTTTTGATAAAGAGGCATAAATATACATTAGAAATAAGATAGTATCTTCAAAATTGGTTCTGGCCAAACTGGATGGCTACATGTAAAAAAAAAATCCAAATAGACCCATACTTATGGCCTGGCCCAAAACTCAATTCCAAGTGGATCAGAGACCTAAATGTAAAACCCTAAACCCAACTGTAGAAAAAGTATGGGATAGCCCCGAACTCATTGGTTATGGGAAATGCATTTCTGAACAGAGCACCATTACCAGAGGCACTAAAATCAACAATTAATAATTGGGACATCATGCAGCTGAAAGTCTTTTTTAAGGCAAAGGATGCCCTCACTAGGGTGAAGTGGTCACTTAGAGAATGGGATAAATTTTTTTTTACCAACTACACATCAGATAGAAGACTAATATCCAAAATATATGAAAAACTAAAGAAACTAGATATCAATATAACAAACAATCCAATTTAAAAATAGGATACAGTTTGAAACAGAGAATTCTCAATAGAGAAAATCCAAGTGGCAGCAAAACAAAGAAATGTTCAACATCTTTTGCCACCAGGAAATGCAAATTCAAACTTTGAGATTCCATCTTACACATTTCAGAATTGATAAAACCACTAATATAAGAGGACATTTTCTGATGGCAAGGATGTAGAATATGGGGAACACTCATCCATTGCTGGTTGGAGTGTGTTTGAACAGGTACTATGGAAATCAGTGTCACAGTTTCTCAGAAGTAAGTGAGTTGATCTACTTCAAGATCCAGCTATATTGGTGTATCAAAGAGTTTCTCAATAGTCCAGAACAGAATATAACAAAGGTTTATTTATTTGAGGATAAACTCACAGTAATGGTAACAATCCATATTACTCTGTGTGTTCTGGGAACTGGGAACTGAATCCAGCAGAAAAAAAGAAGGTCAAATACTTTTCCTCTGTACTTATAGTACCTGAGACCCTGCCCCAAATGGACCAGTAACTAAAAGGCTATTGGCTGAAAGAGTTTCCAAAACACAATTCTACCACTCTTGGGCACATACCCAAAGGACTCATAATCCTACCACAAGGACACTTGTTAAACCATGTTCACTGCTGTTCTATTAATAATAGCCAGAGGGCTGGAGAGTTGGCTCAGTGGTTAAGAGCACTACATGCTCTTCCTGAGGTCCCGAGCTCAATTCCCAGTAACCACATGGTCACTCACAACCATCTCTAACAAGATTTGGCATTCTCTACTGACCAACAAACATACATGTAAACAGAACACTATATACATAATAAATAAATATTTAAAAAATAATAGCCAGAAACAGAAAAAATCTAGATATCTCTCAACTGAAGAATGGATAAAGAAAATGTGGTACATTTACACAATTGAGTATTATTCAGCTGTTAAAAATGCCATTTTTAAATTTGCAGGCCAATGGATGAAACTAGAAAAAAAGAGAATCCTAGCGAGGTTACCCAGACCCAGAAAGATAAACATGGATACTAACCTTTAAGTAAATGATATTCAAACTACAATCTATAGACCCATAATGGTTAGGTATAGAGGAAGGGTCTGGGTGGGGACAATAAACACAAATTTCCTAAGAGGTAAAATAGAATATATTTTATGTGTGACCATGGGGTGAAGTTGGGGCAGGAATGGGAGAATCAGATGAGGAGTGGAAAGGAGCTGAGGTGAGGGAGGGAATGTGGGAAGACACAGATAGAAATGAGGCATATTTGAGGGGTGGTATGAAAACCTAGTGCCCTCAAATTTTCCTAAAATATATATGGTGATCCTAATGAAGTTTCCAAATAATGAGGGAGACAGAGTCTCAAATGGTCATCTCTTGTCATTAAGCAAGCTTCTAGTACCAGGACTAGGTTACATACAATTGAGTTTTTTGCCAAAAGAGTTTCATGAAAATCCCCAAACAATCCAGGCTGTTGACAAAACAACAGATTGCTCTCCACAAACTGACATCAAGTATCCTTCACTGCAGACAACACACACACACACACACACACACACACACACACACACACAACACATTAAACATGGAAAGGTTGAGCTGCTCCTATTTGAACCTTCACCCCTATTTTCTTTTTTTTTTCTTTTTTCTTTTTCTGTTTTTTCGAGACAGGGTTTCTCTGCAGCTTTTTTTAGAGCCTGTCCTGGAACTAGCTCTTGTAGACCAGGCTGGCCTCGAACTCACAGAGATCTGCCTGCCTCTGCCTCCCGAGTGCTGGGATTAAAGGCGTGTGCCACCACCGCCCGGCTTTCACCCCTATTTTCTAGTGGCTTTGGTACAGAAAGTTACTTTGAGGTCTAGCAAAAGAGAAACCTACACACCAACCCAGTCACAAAACTTTTGATCTACAATGCTATTCTGCTTACAAAGTGTGCTAGGGCAAGGGTAACACAAAGCTTTTGGGAGTAACCATCCAAAGTCTGATTTGGCTCCCACTCCACAAGATGGAATCCTTACCTGATAGTCCTGCCAGTGCTTGGGTGATCAAGAACCAAGATGGCATAGCCCAGAGACATAGGGTAGTACCAGACACTACTGACCTTTATAAAAGTATTATAAAAAGACTCTAATGTGGTTCTGTTGTACTCATAAATCAGTACCTTATTCAGCCATCATCAGAAAAGCTTACTCGTGGAGCAGATTGGAACAAATATAGAAACTCACAGAGATGGAAGCAATCTAGATGGCAGTCAACTGCTGAATTATTAATGAAAACATGGTACATTTGTGATGCTGGAGAATTGTCTGTATTCTGTCAATCATGTTTTTAAAAAAACGCTGATTGGCCAGGCAGGAAGTATAGGTGGGTAAACACGACAGGAAGTAGAGGTGGGGCAATGAAAGCAAGAGAATTCTAGGAAGAAGGAAGCCCATTCCTCCCAGTTCTTCCCAGACCACCAAAGAAGCAAGATGTGAGCTGACTCACTGAGAAAGGTACCAAGCCATGTGGCTAACATAGATAAGAATAATGGGTTAATATAAGTTATAAGAGCTAATAAGAAGCCTGAGCTAATGGGCCCATCAGTTTCTTCTTCTTCTTCTTCTTCTTCTTCTTCTTCTTCTTCTTCTTCTTCTTCTTCTTCTTCCTCTTCCTCTTCCTCTTCCTCTTCCTCTTCCTCTTCCTCTTCCTCTTCCTCTTCCTCTTCTTCTTCTTCTTCTTCTTCTTCTTCTTCTTCTTCTTCTTCTTCTTCTTCTTCTTCTTCTTCTTCATTATTATTATTATTATTATTATTATTATTATTATTATTATTACAATTTTTCACTTTCCCCTCTCTGTGCATTTCCCTCCCCCTCCCCACCGTCCCCTTCCCCTATCTCTCCAGTCCAAAGAGGAGTCAAGGTTCCCTGCCCTGTGGGAAGTCCAAGGTCCTCCCGCCTCCATCCAGGTCTTGGAAGGTGAGCATCCAAACATACTAGGTTCTCACAAAGCCAGTACATGCAGTAGAATCAAAACCCAGTGCCATTGTCCTTGGCTTCTCAGTCAGTCCTTCATGTAAGCCACGTTCAGAGAGTCCAGTTTGATCACATGGTTCATCACACCCAGTCCAGCTAGCCTCGGTAAGTTGGTAAGTTCCCATTAGATCAGCCCCACTGTCACAGTGGGTGAGCGCACCCCTTTCAGCCCTGACTTCCTTGCTCATGTTCTCTCTCCTTCTGCTCATCATTTGGACCTTGGGAACTCAGTCCAGTGCTCCAATGTGTGTTTCTGTCTCTATCTCCATCCATCGCCAGATGAAGGTTCTATGGTGGTATACAAAATATTCATCAGAGTGGCTATAGTATAGAGCCAGTTCAGGTGCCCTTTTCTCAGCTGCTCAAGGAGCAAGCTGGGGACATCTCCTTGGACACCTGGGAACCCCTCTAGAGTCCAGTCTCTTGACAACCCTCAAAAGGCACCCTTAATTAAGATATATACTTCCCTGCTCCCATATCCACTCTTCCTTCATCCCAACTGTCCCATTCCCCTATGTTCTCCCCACCCTCCCCTTCTCACTTCTCTCTCCCCATCTCCCCTTACACCCATCCCACCCCCACCCCCAAGCTCTCAATTTTTGCCTGAAATTCTTGTCTACTTCCAATATCAAGGTGGATAACTACATGCTTATTGGGGGATTCATCTTCCTATTTAGCTTCTCTAGGATCCTGAATTATAGGCAGAATGTCCTTCATTTATGGCTAGAATCCACTAATGAGTGAGTACATACCATATTCATCTATTGGGGTCTGGGTTATCTCACTCAGGATTGTGTTCTCTATTTCCATCCATCTGCATGCAAAATTCAAGATGTCTTTTTTTTTTTTTTTTTTTTTTTTTTTTTTTTTTTACCACAGAGTAGTACTCTAATGCATATATATTCCACACTTTCTTTATCCATTCTTCCATTGAGGGGCATCTAGGTTATTTCCAGGTTCTGGCTATTACAAATAATGCTGCTATGAACATAGTTGAACAAATGCTTTTGTGGTATGATAGGGTTTCTCTTGGGTATATTTCCAGGAGTATTATTGCTGAATCCTAAGGTAGGTTGATCCTGAAATTCCTGAGAAACTGCCACACTGATTTCCAAAGTGGTTGTACAAGTTTGCATTCCCACCAGCAATGGGTGACTGTACCCCTTACTCCACATGCCTTCCAGCAAAGGCTATCTTTAATGTTTTTGATTTTAACCATTCTGACAGGTGTAAGATGGTATCTCAAAGTTGTTTTGATTTGCATTTCCCTGATTGCTGAGGAGGTTGAGCATGACCTTAAGTGTCTTTTGGCCATTTGAACTTCTTCTGTTGAGAATTCTCTGTTCAGATCAGTACCCCATTTTTTAATTGGATTAATTAGCATTTTAAAGTCTAGTTTCTTGAGTTCTTTATATATTTTGGAGA